>NC_135234.1:44248041-44556141 GCF_051348905.1 Ranitomeya variabilis
AAGGCTGGATGAGAGATCTGTTTGTAGCAAGTGTTCTGCTGTCATAATTTAGCTCATGTATCAGCACAGCTTCTATCCTGCATCTATTTCCTATTCATGTTGTTTTCACCTAATCTGTAATCTGTTTATTCTGCCCTCACTGAGACTGTAGATTCTTTTTCTTCTCTCCACACTGGAAAGTTCTGCATGCAGCCTCTCCCTCTCCATGTTACTATCTCTAAGGGTAAGCTCACATAACTGTACAAAAAAACCACCAGCATTTGATCCAGAAAAGTCGGTCGAAATTTTTCCTACTTGTCATCCGTGTGCAATCCTTTTTTTTAAAACTAGCAACTATTAATCATTTACAATAACAATTAACATTTTCTTATGTTCCAGAATTTCAATGTACCCTTAAAAGTATGATCCTTTATCGTGGCTCCGTGTGGGGTCCCTTTTTTTTTTTTTGCATACCCATAGACTGAAATGGGTTAGTTGCATCCAATTTAAGGAATAAAATTGTTCATGCTGCAATTTTTAATATACTCTGATTTCGTCAGTAAAAAAAATCGTTCATCAATGAATAACATTGGTCTGAGTGCGATCCATTTTTTTATAGGGAGCACCCGGGCTGAAAACGCGGCTGTGTGAACGAGCCCTAACACTGAGTGAAGATAGGGGAGAAGAGAGAGCACCAGGAGCAGGAGCTCGGGTAAATTTGAACTATTTTTGAAGAGCACTCAGCTAGGTAAAGACTTCCAGACTCAGTACCAGCAAAATGATTGGTTTAATGGCTTTTATTGATGACTATTTAGTGTGTTGCTTAACTTTGCGTTAGACATAAATGAACAATTAAAAAAATCTCCACAAAGGTTTAGAAAGAATTTTAAAATGAGGGTACCTCTTTATGATTTTCTTTTTAAAGCCATACTGAAAAGCTCATGAATTTAGCCCCGAACCCTAGATACCTCTAAGATTATAACCAGACAAATACTTTATATCAGAAGTGTCAAACTGCATTCCTCGAGGGCCGCCAACAGGGCATGTTTTCAGGATTTCCTTGTATTGCACAGGTGATAATTTAATCACCTGCACAGAATGATTCAAGCACCTTGTGGAATGCTAAGGAAATCCTGAAAACATGACCTGTTGGCGGCCCTCGAGGAATGCAGTTTGACACCTCTGCTTTATATGATTTGGAGCATAGCACAAAAAGCACTTAAAAATCCTTGAAAAACTCTCCTTATTCTTTTTAAATTAGAGCTCAGCAAATTAAATCAAGATTAATTAAATTTTACTTGAATTTTATAAAAATCCACATTTACCAAAATTCTAATATTTGGTAATTTGCTATTTCCGTGCGGAATCTAGCCACTGATCGCCATTTTTACAAACCACAATGGGTCATCAAAAAGATAAAAAAGTAATACAAAATCTTTACACTCACCTTAACGCTCACTTCTCTGGTAACACTGCCACTCTACGCCACCCAACTGGTAGTTGCTATAAATTCTTATTTCCTGCCACTCAGGTTGGACTCTACAAGCATCTAAAGCTGAGATTTTTGACTTTCATGACGCCTGCAGAGTTTTATGTAAAGTCACAACGGGCAATGTGACATCATAATGACATGTACCCATAGGTGCCTGGACAGAACCCTCCTAACCTGAGAAAAGCTGGAAGTCTGGCACAACATGAGGAACGGTGCACAAGCAGAGAGGGATTAGGCAGTGCGGAGTTGACCAGACAGATGATGGTGAGTAGCAGAGGGGAAAGAGAGGTAAATACTAAGGTTAATTTAATTTTTTTTTATTTTTAGATATTATATTTTTTATGCTTTGGGGTTTACATAAATTCTGCAGCATAATAAGGAACTGTAAATTTGCTGAGAACAACTTATCATCTGAAAATCAAATTTCTAAAGAAAATCAGGCCAATTATAATTTCTCGACTTCAGGTTTGGAAAATGCCTGGTGGAAAAAAAGTAAGCACATGTCACTTGTTTGAATAGAATTTTGTTGGGATCTTCTTCAAGTTAATCACTGTCACATCAAAATCCTTAAAAAAATAATTCAGGGACGAAAAAACTTCTTTCAAAACGCTTCATAAACTCTTGAAACCCTTTGTGGGAGAAGAAAAACTCCAAAAACTAACCAAAGAATTAGCGTCTCCTAAAGACCTGAACAGTTCTCATCTTGATAAGTTGTCATTTTTGAAGGCCACAAAAAAACTCCTTCCTCCTAATTCATAAAGGTTGTATTATCTAATAGGGCGTATCAAATGTGCAACAATTATACATGTTCATTGGTTTCGTAGCCCCAGCTAAGTACTCTCATACATGAACTGGGATCACCATATTAACCTTACATCCATTAACTGGCACTTTTATTCCTCCTCACTGATGAACCAAAGAAAATGTTTCCAGAACTGGCGAGCTATATTATTTTTCTACATAATGAGCACAAAGTGAAACGTATCATTTTGACATGAAATTATGGGGTTATTACTTCATGTGCTTCAGAACATTTTGCTCAGTCATATTAATTATATTTCGTCTTTCCCGGTTTCTGTTAAAGTCAGAATCCAGTAAATGGATTTAACAAGAATACTTGGAGTTACTAAGGTGTAAATCCACTTTCCCTTTTTCATAACTGTTTTTTTTTTGTGCTTTATTTATCGCTTGAGATTTCTTTCCCCAATGAAACCGCTCATGCTGAACACCTTTTCATTTCTGCTCCAAGTCCCCCAAGTGTAACTAAAGGAAATGCATGTTTAATTTCGAGAAAGTTATACTCTACAGTTTAATCATCAAATATCACTGTATTTTTGGACATGCGCCAGTAGACACCATTCTTGTGAGACAGAAAAAAAGTAATTTGCCTGGTCTGTCCATATCTCAAGATTTGCATTTACTTTTAATGGGAAAAATATTTGTATTGGATCATATGTGCATTTTTAGAAGAGCAGTAAATTGGAACCAAAGATTGAAGTGGCAAACAGAATGACATAATTATCATTTACCATTTTCTGGGACATTTATTCAAGGCAAAATATAAGTTAATATTATGAAAGAATCCACTGTGTAAAACTATACATAGTTACAGATATGGTTATATTATAGAAGATGGACATTAACAAAATATAAGTCCATTATGGATACCTATTTAGGAGGCATGGCTGTACTTTTGATATATTTGGCACTATCTCGCAATTATAATTCTGCCATTTTCTCTATTAGACATAGAAGGATTGTGTTATAATAGTTTACAAGTACATTTAAAGGGAATCTGTCACCCCAAAAATCGTATATGAGCTAAGACCACCGGCATCAGGTGCCTATCTACAGCATTCTGTAATGCTGTAGATAAGCCCCCGATGTAACCTGAGAGGTAAGAAAAACAGGTTATATTATACTCTCCCAGGGGCGGTCCTGATTCGTTTCAGGTCCGATGGGTGTCGCGGTCTGGTCCGGCACCTCCTATCTTCATACAATGACATCCTCTTCTTGTCTTCCTGCCGCGGCTCCGGCGCAGGCGTACTTTGCTTTGCCCTGTTGAGGGCAGAGCAAAGTACTGCAATGTGCAGGCAACGGGCCTCTCTGACCCTCTGACACTCTGTGACCCTCTTAGGGTGATTAAAGACCTTTGGGGGCATTTCAATATTTAAATACATTTTTTTTCACTGATTTCTCCTGTAACTGGGGCTAGCCATTAACCTGAGTTACAGGACAAATTCAGCCTCCTGCCTGTACTGCAGACTTGTTGTGGAACTGTTAGGACCCTGCAGCTTCAGCTCCTTCTTGCCAGCCAGTGATCATGTGATTGCTCAGATGGGACGAGAAAGTCTCGTACTAGTGCTTCTTAAACCACATGCACATCACTAATTCAGCAATATGTATGCAACATTAAGGAAAGCAGAGATAGTAACAAATAAACTGCCTTATCTATAAGGAGTCTAGATGTTTTTGACAGACAACCCACTGTTCCTGCTGCTGCTAACTCTGCAATGAAAGTCTGAACTGTCCTTGCAGACTCATATGGGGACCAGTCTGATGACTAAGATGCATGCCTGTCTTTACGAAGTTTTTGAAGTGAAATGCGCAGTACAATTCTGTCAAAATTTAGGCCACTTTGTGGTTGCACTGTTAGGCAATACTCACTCCTGACAAAGCTCTAACTTTTTTTTAAAGTTGGCAGAGCTCTCAGAGACTACCTTAAAAATTTTGCAAAATGTTGAAACATTGCAGTTTTATTTCAGAATTCTGGTGAAAACTTTTAAATCGGACTCAAAGGTTTTTTTATGGAGATTAACACAAACTTGAAATGTGACCATGTGCAGAAGCGATAAATGTTAAAAAAAGTCACTGGCTTGTAGCTTGTGAATGCATAGCTGGCATTCTGTTGATTGGCAGTGAACATTTCTACAGGGTTATATGGATACACCTAAATAAAATGGGAATGGTTGGTGATATCAACTTCCTGTTTGTGGCACATTAGTACATGGAAGGGGGACATTTTTCAAGATGGGTGGTGACCATGGCGGCCATTTTGAAGTTGGCCATTTTGGAACTAACTTTATTTTTTTCAATGGGAAGAGGGTCATGTGACACATCAAACTTATTGAGAATTTCGCAAGAAAAACAATCGTGCTTGGTTTTAACGTAACTTTATTCTTTCATGAGTTATTTACAAGTTTATGACCACTGAAGTGGGCCTTTTTTAATTTTTCCCATTGCGAGAGCAAACGAACTGTTGTAGAATTTTTGTGGAATAGATCCAATTAATTATTTTTATCCACGGTGTATATCTCCGATTGGAGATTGTGAGAAAAAAAAATTTTTTTGGTGCGTTTCTTTTTTGGAAAGTTTTATCTCCTTGTCCGGAGTGTACATTGATCTGCTGCTGATGTCTCCTTTTGACATGGGATCCTGCCCATGTGGGCTCGTAGTGCCGCTCTTCTGCATCTGCAGACAATAATTGATGGTCTTCAGGATTATTCTTCCTTGCTGTTGGTAGGAATAATTTTAAACCATGAATAGTCTTTATTTCCAGCATGATTTTTTTAAATAATAAAGAGGACATCTAAAAATGACAAATAATTATACATCCATGTTTTAATAATTTTTAAAGAAACATTCTAACCTTTTTTGGTAACAATTTTTATATATATTTCTATCTTTCAATTATTTTTATGAAAAACTGGAAGCATTTTTTTGGTAACAATTTTAATTAAATTTTTATTATATATTTTCATACTTTCATGAGATGGATTTTTAATAAAGGTTTATTGTTGTTTTTTTCAGGTGGTATTTCAACAAAATATCTCATTTCTTCTCGTTCATTCATTATATATCCCTTGACAAGTTTCACTGACTGTTCCGATGGCTCGACTGCAGCGCGGCCAAATGTGGTGCTTGGATGCCTCTATTTGCGGGTTCTCCCTGGATTCTCATCCTTTTCGTTTGGGAACCTTTTTGGTAGAGCACTCATAGTTTATACAATCGATAGTAATAAGTTTTTTGTTTATCAATTTTCTGCTTGATTTCCTGCAACAGATATGAAATAATTTGTAAGCAATTGAAACTTCTTCTATTTTGTGTTGACAACTATACATTTATTGTCTGTTAATTTTGAACTCTGACATCACGTGTCATATGTAAGTGTATTGCTTCTTTATGTTTTGTGTGGCATTTCCTGAAGAAAGGGTCATTAAGACCTTGAAACGCGTTGAATAAATCACCATTACTACGGTACTTCATTAACTCTGGAACTGTATTATTGCGGCATCGCGGAAGTAATCCTCACTCCTTGTGTACATTGTTCTATATGGTCGTCAACCATCCCGTGGATCTGCAGCAGCCAAAATTTTGAGCCTTTACCTAGCATCACCAGGTGAACAGTTTTCTTGGAGATTATGGCATTAAATCTGTGGGATAAGACCCTCTTTGTGCTGTTTCCATCCCTTTCTCTCAAAAACTCTAATTATATGATATGATATATTAAATACAATAGGGTATGGAACTTTGAGTGAAAAAAATGGTAACCATAATGGTAACAATAAAAACATTTCTACTTTCTAAAGGTAAGAAAGGTTGTGAGTATTTAGTGGTTGTCACATAATTTAGTGTGGAGTGGATTCTTCTTCGATGATGAGAGGTGCCAAGCATGTCAAATACATCCTTCTTGCCCCACTTGACCATGTAGAGAGACTCATGTTATTGATGTACATCATGCTTAACGTGTCCAAATGAGGCCTAGTCCGCGCTGGAAGATTTGGACCAAAGACTAAGGAGTAGACCAATCTGAAGAGAACTGGATCTGACGGAATTGCAATGGCGAGACAGGTGAGAGTATTGGTGGGCATAACCTTTTTTCACATTTTTAATCCTGTTTTGGGTTTGTGCAAAACGTATCCCCAAAATATTAGATTGTAGACAATTTTCATTTTTGGTAATATTTTTGTTGGTATGTAGGACCTGATTATTGTTACCTATAAGAATGAACAGTATATTTTTATGTATGTCTTCTTTGTTTTTAGGTGAGTCAAATGTATATGGTAGCGACATAATCCATTACATACCTCTGACGTTAGGGCTTCATGATGTTACTGTGGCTATCACGATCATTTCAGTCTTTTTCTGCCCAAGAAAAAGTTGTAGCCATTGAAAAAAAAATCTGGTTGTTTTGGTATTTAGAGTTTTATCTGATAAACTGCATTTGAGCTTACTCCAAGCCAGTGGGATAATCCTAATTTTATTTTTAATAAAGTACATTATGCGGAATATTTTAGATACTTTTGGTAAGTCCACTGTACAGTTTTTCTCATTTGACATTTATATATTTATTTAGCTTTTTTTTTTTAATTTTGTGTCTACGTAGATATATTCCTGCTGCTTTGTGATGCATGAGCATTTAATCTTTCTGAACATAAAAGTCGTGAAGCTAATTCCTGCCTTGTGGTTGTGGTCCAGACGGATCTCGCAGTTATTTTTGAGTAGGGTAACGTCTGGCAGAGACATTGAGGACTGTATGGCTGTTCATTCCGCCAATAAATATTTTACAGTCAGAAACAAGCTTGGCTAAAGCAGCGCAAAACACTTGAAATAAAACAAGAGGAAGATTATAATTAGATGGATTCTGGTAAATCAAAGCGGCTCAAACAGCATTTAAAGAAGTAAACAAGAAAAGGAAGAAGGAGTAATGTTTTCTGTGGAGCAAAAGCAGCCATAATTAATTATATCATGGCATCAAGCCAAGAAACAAAACTGAATTATTCAGAGATCTCGAGAGGCAAATAAACTAAAAGGTTCAACAATGTTTAAAAACTGATGATACGGATTTATATAACCAATGGTAATCATATTCTATCCTAATTACAAAATGTCATTGGAGAATTATGATGTCACATTCTACACCTATAAGATCTCTCTCCTCATCTGAAAACACAAAAAATGAGTTACAATTAGTGTTGAGCATTCCGATACTGCAAGTATCGGGTATCGGCCAATACTTGCTGTATCGGAATTTCCGATACCGAGATCCGATACTTTTGTGGTATCGGGTATCGGGTATCGCAACAACATTAATGTAATAATGTGTAAAAAAGAGAATTAAAATAAAAAATATCGCTATACTCACCTGTCCGACGCAGCCGGGACCTCAGCGAGGGAACCGGCAGCGTTGTTTGTTTAAATTTCGCGCTTTTACTTGGTTACGTGAAGTCCCGGCTTGTGATTGGTCAGGGCGGCCATGTTGCCGGGACGCGGACCAATCACAGCAAGCCGTGACGAAATTACGTCACGGCTTGCTGTGATTGGTCCGCGTCCCGGCAACATGGCCGCCATTAACCAATCACAAGCCGTGACGTCACGGGAGGCTGGACATGCGCGTATTTTGAAAAGCGCGCGTGTCCAGCCTCCAGTGACGTCCCGGCAACATGGCCGCCATTAACCAATCACAAGCCGGGACGTCACGGGAGGCTGGACATGCGCGTATTTTGAAAAGCGCGCGTGTCCAGCCTCCAGTGACGATGCGACTGGTGAGCGTTGACGTTTCGGCTAATGCATAGCCTTGATCACAACGTCGCCAATATATGGAGAGTCTATCTTGGTCTAAGATCGTGGTGTTGTAGGGCAATGGAAATGGTGTATCCCCAGTGGTATGCACGGGGATTTCCGTGTCCAGGTGTGGGGTCCAGACCCCAATAGGTATGTTATTGTGATGCCCAGCGTCTGTCCGGCAATGGGTCCATAGGTGGCGCAGCGGATGTGAGGCTGACACTCCCGTGTCTAAGCTGAGACTGGCCAGTCTCAGCTTAGACACGGGAGTGTCAGCCTCACATCCGCTGCGCCACCTATGGACCCATTGCCGGACAGACGCTGGGCATCACAATAACATACCTATTGGGGTCTGGACCCCACACCTGGACACGGAAATCCCCGTGCATACCACTGGGGATACACCATTTCCATTGCCCTACAACACCACGATCTTAGACCAAGATAGACTCTCCATATATTGGCGACGTTGTGATCAAGGCTATGCATTAGCCGAAACGTCAACGCTCACCAGTCGCTTTTTTTCTGAAAATCACTATAAATAAATTTCCACTTTAAGCATACTCTCTATTTGTACGTGTGCAGTGATCTCCATACCTAGTATATTAGGAACCTCTGGCTCCTTTCACTAGCACCGTCACTCTCAATTTTGTCGTGTGCGGGCCATCACAGCTACACAGCCTCCAGTGACGTCCCGGCAACATGGCCGCCATTAACCAATCACAAGCCGGGACGTCACGGGAGGCTGGACATGCGCGTATTTTGAAAAGCGCGCGTGTCCAGCCTCCAGTGACGTCCCGGCAACATGGCCGCCATTAACCAATCACAAGCCGGGACGTCACTGGAGGCTGGACACGCGCGCTTTTCAAAATACGCGCATGTCCAGCCTCCCGTGACGTCACGGCTTGTGATTGGTTAATGGCGGCCATGTTGCCGGGACGCGGACCAATCACAGCAAGCCGTGACGTAATTTCGTCACGGCTTGCTGTGATTGGTCCGCGTCCCGGCAACATGGCCGCCCTGACCAATCACAAGCCGGGACTTCACGTAACCAAGTAAAAGCGCGAATTTTAAACAAACAACGCTGCCGGTTCCCTCGCTGAGGTCCCGGCTGCGTCGGACAGGTGAGTATAGCGATATTTTTTATTTTAATTCTTTATTTTACACATTAATATGGTTCCCAGGGCCTGAAGGAGAGTTTCCTCTCCTTCAGACCCTGGGAACCATCAGGAATACCGTCCGATACTTGAGTCCCATTGACTTGTATTGGTATCGGGTATCGGTATCGGATTGGATCCGATACTTTGCCGGTATCGGCCGATACTTTCCGATACCGATACTTTCAAGTATCGGACGGTATCGCTCAACACTAGTTACAATAAAAAAAATAATAAACTAATAATAAATAAATTAATAAATAAGACTTAAAGAAGGTATCCGAGACTTTACAAAAACAAAAAATGTATCTAAGCTCTAACAGGCATTTAATTGCAATTTACATGCCAGTTGTGCATGGCGCCATTCTCCTCCGGCACAGAGTGGTCGCAAATGTTTCTGCCAGGAATTCAGAGGTCTCTACTGACGTCATGTCTACAGACTGGAGGCCTCTTTTCCCGTCCGTTCAGTCGACTGGGCGGGACTTACGAGTTCATTCTCATTGACAGCTGGATCCCCGCTGCCTAACTGGAGGAGCCGGCTGTCAGTCATAATGACCTCGGAAGTTCCTCCCGTTTGCATCAGCAGTTGGAGCTGAATCTCTGGCAGGAGCATCTGTGACCGCTCTGTGCTGGGGAAGAACAATGCTGGGCACAACAGGCAGGTAAGTTGCAATTAATCGGCCTGTTAGTGCTTAGATACATTTTTTGTTTTTTTTTTGTAAACTCCTAGATATCTCCTTTAAAGAAAAATAACTTATTAATGGGCCCAGGGCGGGGAGAAAAAAACCTAATGCCTCCAAAACTGGCGCAGTTTCTTTGTAGCTAACATTGCAGAGGCATCACATGAACAATGCAGCCAATTAGGGGGCGCTGAATGTGAGCGTTTACATTTGGTCTGGTCTAAGCTATAAGAAACACAATCTCTTTTGGCTCAGTTCAGACAAGTTGTGAGCGTTGCAGCAGCTGCTGATCAGGTGCAGCACTCACTTGGCACCTTCGCCAAATGTTGATTCCAGCAGATTGGCATGGAACTATGGAAAAACAGTAGTATTTTTCTCACCTTCTGGGGACATTTAAAAAAAATGACTGTCCATTTATAGAAATTTTGGTCTAACTTTTTCTCGTCTTTATTTTTTTTCATTTGTCTGATTGATTTGTGAGCAGTATCGAATACTGTATCAGACCACAACTCTCCCATGTATTATGTATGCAACTTCTCATGGTCGCTTATGTGCTGAACTCTATTTCTATATATATATTTATTTGTTCAAATGACAGCTATTCTTCCTGAATAGAAGTCTTTGGTGCACCTTGGCATAACAAAGGGCTTAGTACACCATCTTGTCTCCTGAGTACAATCATTTGATGTAAGGATGATGATCATCATCATTTGCAATCCTCTATACCTCCTCTTAAGGTCATTTACAGAGCTCATTTGGGAGACATGCCTGATATAAATTTCCAGTCCTGCATGCACTTACACTGCACCTCACACAGTGTTTGTGTGTAACTGGGGCATTGTCATCCCTCTCCTGTGTGCAGCGTCTGCTTGCTGCACACAGGATCACAAGCAGCCAGCGGCTTATCCTCACTGGAAAGGGAGACGTGAGTGCACACACCATGCTGCAGTTTGTGCTTGCATTCAGTCGCGGCAGTGTCAGTGTTTGTGCGCTCTCATCTCTTTCCACTGTGTGTAATGGCCTCTCGCTGCACACAGGATCACAAAGCAGCTAGTGGCTAGTACATACAGGAAAGGACGATAAAAGTGGACACACAGTGACACTGTTTGTGCATGCACTAGGCACCTGCAGTGTCCGTGTGTGCACACTCTTATCTCTTTCTACTGTGTGTCACAGCAGCTCACTGCACACAGAATTACAGAGCAGCAGGTGGCTGATGCTGACAGGATTGGGGATGAGAACATGCAAATATAGATATTGCATGTATTCTCATCTCTCTCTCCTATCAGCATTGGCCACCCACGAATCTGTGTGCTGCGAGCAGCCTGTATGCACAGGAGAGATGGGAATGCACCTACTCACACTAACATTGTGTGCTCTTGTCATGTAAGCAAGTGCAGTACTGGGATCTAAATCAGGCAGCATTTTAAAATGAGAGTTGTCATTCACCATAAGGGGACATGCAGAAAAGGTTGCTTTCACATTGCGTTTTGCACCAGTTCAGTGTCTTATGTTCTAAACCCCTCAAAACAGGATTCGGACGTATACGCTGATGGGGCCATAGACTATAATGGTGCTGAAAGAGTGAACGTGTGCTCTGTTGTGCATCATTTCTGGGAATATACGCCTACTGGAGGCAGACACCCATATGCAGTGTACTATGTCTGGGTGTCCGCCTCCAGTAAGAGTATGATCCCAGAAATGATGCACATCAGAGCACACATTCACTTCTTTGGCACCATAGTCTATGGCCCTATCGGGGCATAAGTCTAAATCCCATTTTGCAGGGGGTTAAGACATAAGCCCCAATGGGGCCACTGGACGGGTGTCTAAATGCAATGTGAAACCACCCAAATGGTATTTGAGGGGAAGGAATGGTTGACTGATCTCTTGGCCATGCCAAAGGTACAGCAAAGCACCTCATTTATACACCTAACAAAACAGTTTTTATATAAAATGCAATAAGAACAATCTACAGTACAAGTATGAATTTTATAGAAGCAAAGTTCCTATATGAATGCCTAAAAGGTTCAGTTTGAGATTTGAGGACGACAGGCTCTCTTTACTAACCTAAGTCTAAGTTCCTTACCTGAATTCTTCAGCGTTTATATTGTCTCTGTCATATGAGGCAAGTTTAGCTGTACATGTGGGTCACGGTGTTGCAATGAAGACTTCCTTCTATTACATTTCTCTTTATCACAAAATGGAAAAAATGGTGTAAAAAATCGATTTATTATCATTTATTAAACATATTGTATATTCTTATTTTGGGTTTTTACAGTGCATGTGTTTCTTTCTGACAAATATGAGACTTCCTTTTATCACGTTATGTATTGATTCTGCTGAATATAGATTTCATGGAGAATGTGATAAGGGGCAACTTGACGCAGCAAGAAGCTTCAATCCACTTCACTGTACAATACGTTGGCGAGGGAATAGTGAGACACTGTCTTATAGAACACTGCACTTGAAGTAGAGATAGAAATAAGTTTTTAATAAACGTCTTTCTCCCAACTGTTTGCGAATGCAGGAAAACTTGTAAAAAGCTCGTATATTTAGGTCTTATATAAAGACACCTACATGAATTAGATGTACATCAACTACGTTAGGACTTGAGGCTATTTCTCAGTATATGGGATGATGCATTGAAATTTCCTTCAATTAACATTACCCTAAAAAAATCTTTCAATTTGGTCACCCTAATCAGATTTACTTTCAAAAGTCTCTTGCTATTCAAAGCCATGTTCATGAATCTACCACTGCTTGTTTTGTTGTGCCTGTAACTACCTCACTACAACTACTACAAGAGTTTGGAGTCAATTACATCACTTATATTTTGACTTTTTTCTATGAGAATTACAAGTTAGCTTGCCTGCCTGCTTCTGTGTTTTCACATAAATCATCAATAGTCCATCATGGAGAATAGGCAGAAAAGTTTTCTGACGCGTTTTGAGTCAATCCAACTTTAATTGCAGTTAGGCTCAAAACGAGTTAGAAAAACTTTTCTATGCCAGCTATATTTCAAATGGATTTACACTAACATTTATTGGATTTTAAACCACCTTGTGCTGGACTTCACGCTTGGACTTTATCAAGTACGTCTGGAGCCTACACAACTTTGTCTGTGCATTGGCACTTATCTCTTGCAGCCAGGATCAACACATCCACATCAAGGAAAAGTGAGTTGTATCACACAATACTATTCATCTCCACTTTATGGAGAAGACTATTCTCTGCAAAAATGCCTCCCTACAGACATGGTGCTACCCGGTGCTGCACTTCTCCATCACTGAATGGAACAAAGTGAACAAAAGCAACAATCTATGAAATCAATGATTAAATTATGTAAGAAATAGACAGGGAAAAGGGGGAGGCATATGCTGCAGTCAGTTTTCTAACAGAGTCACATAAAACAAAGAAAAGGAGAAGGGGACAAGGCTGAGCCACTGAGACACAGAAATAAAATCTTTATATATTTCTCTGTTTTAATTGGATCACAAGTTCACAGAAAAAGATGAGAAATTCAGAATACATTATTTTTCTCATTATATTAAATTGATAAAATTGCAAAGTACTTGTAAAAATGAGCAACTTTGCAATTTACTTGCTGTTAATATTCCTCTCCATTATCAAGAATGAAATTATTTTTTATTCTATTGTTTACTGCTACTTGCCTAAGGTTACGGGCCACCTCTGCAGTCTATAAGCAGTGGCCAGTCTTCTTGGCAAGGATCTTGGTGCTTACTAAGCTGACATTTCTGCTCAGAAGTTGGCTGGATCACTGGAAATCACTGTTAGCTCTTGTACAAGCTGAGATGAATGGACCCATGAAAGTTCGAGGTCTGGTACCCGATTAATCTTTATGTGCAAAGTTCGGTTTGGGTACCAGAACTTTACCAGACAAGGAACCCGAATCCCTTTGAAATGTATAGGGACCTGAATTTCGGAAATGGAAAATTCTATTTCTCTCTCTCCTCTTGAATTTTCTCCTGAAACTCTGAATATTAAAAGGACTTCCTGGTGAAGTCTGTGTTCAGCGTCCAGCTCTGAACTTTAAATGTCTGGTACAAACTCCGAACTTTAAGGTTTGGGTTTGCTCATCTTTAAACATCATCTTTTACACACTATAATACTCTATGTAAAGTTAAAGCTTGTTGGCAAAATTATTAAAGCAATGTTATATAAAGGTACATACTGCTCATCATCAGAGTCGCCAGGTGATGCTGCTCTATGCACCCTTTTTTTCCTTGGGTGCCAAGAGGGTTCTGACGGTGAACTTCCTGTGCTTGGCTGATGCAATTTCCTTTGAAATGTGTGCATAAAAATTGGATGATTTTTTTATTGGCTAGCACTCGTCCCATTTATATGCAAGTGTGAGCGAGCCCTTATAAATATGAGTCAATGTGCTGAACCAAAGAACAAAGATCTATGGATCTGGGCACATGTCTGATATTTTGCTTGGACGCTGTCTGTCTGAGGCAAAAACTGCTGCCTACCCGAGTTTGATCCAATACTCGGATCGCGCTCTGCCATTCCGAGCACTGACTGAATGGGGAAAATGGGCAGTGCGGGGTCCTGGGTTCAAATCCAACCAAGGACAACATCTGCAAGGAGTTTGCATGTTCTCCCCGTGTTTGCGGGGGTTTACTCCGAGTACTCGGGTTAATTGGGATTCTAGATTGTGAGCCCCATCGGGGACAGCGATGACAATGTGTGAAAACTGTAAAGCGCTGCGGAATATGTTAGCGCTATATAAAAATAAAGATTAATATTATTATTATTCTCCACATTTTCTTTATCACACTCTAATCAACGTCTGATCAAAGTGTGATTTGCATAATCGTCTCGATCCTCTTGAATAAAATAATCTTTGGCTGTTTGTACCTGCCCTTAAAGTGAGTCTATCTGCCAAAATGACTGTTCAAACTAAGCGCAGCCGCTCGGTCTACCCCTGGTGTGGCCAAGCAGTACAGCACATCATCTTATTTTCCAACAATTTTCGCCTCCTTTTCCTTGATTGACAGCTCCAACTTTACAAGTATCGGAGGAAGGCAAAGATAGACTGAAAACAAGTAGATGGGAAAGCACACTGTCACTTACTGTAACTGTTTGGTCACTCCAAGGGTGCAGCCAGAACCGGTGCTTGGTTTGAACAGTGATTTTGGCATAACTGATTCCCTGTAACACTTAGCAGGAAGAAATACAGAAATCTAAAGTTGCCTACCTGAAAAAATAATATTAAAATTGCGAATAACATAAAAATGTCATCCATCTCCCCTCCATCATATGCCATCAGCAAGACGTAATATTTTAAGGATTGTAAATATTGTTTCCTACTATGTCCATTATTGCTTTGCGCTATTTTACTATACTTTAGTGAATCTTTTTTCTTCCTTCCAGGCCTTAATACTTACATCTGTAACATATTCGTTTTTGCCAGCATCCCTAGAATTAGTGGCTATCTAAATACTGACTTTTATTCCTGTAATTATTCAGCACTGCTTAGACGTTTCCCTTTCACATAACGTCGATATTTAATAGGTGACTTCAATTCTTAAGCAAATTGGAAAATGAGATGTACAGTTTTCTATCTCCTTTAAATATTCCTCAAATGTATACATTGAGAAAAATTCCATAATTGCATCTTTTAATATATAATTTCTATAGTTCTGTGCAGCTGCGGTCCTGCAGATTGGCCAAATGCTTTATGGAAATGTGCGCAACCTTTTAGGCCAAATGGAGCCGTTTAGACGTTAATGACCTAATGAGAGTATTTTAGACGGCTGCTGTGTATGATAATGGCAAATCAGAACTTTTGCATATGAATTCCCATTGCGCTGCTATTCTGCATAATCAGCCATGATCTTTAAACCTCTAATTTAATATTGATGTTCCTACCAGATATTTCTAAGATGAGGACTAACGTAGCTGTCATTTTACAATTCCTGGACAATCATGAGCAAGGTCGATTTGAGTCATAGATCATCAGTTTACTTCCATTTAATACATTTTTTTTTCTTTAAAAAGTTTAACATTTTAGATTTGTTAAAAGATGTTCCCCTTTCATAGGAAAACCTGTAGTGAATCACAACACATGAAAACTGTTTTTGGTGGGATGACTGTCCCAGTCCTCATGCTCCAAAACTTGCCTTAACTATTTTAAAGCGAGCTGTTCTTCTTTTTTTTTTTTAGCATTCTGACAGTATTTTAGGTGTAGGAACTTATTTTCTTGCCCAGTATGTATGGTTCCTGCCATTGTTCTGCCCTCAACTGAAAACTCACCTCCATGTAATAATTCTATGCAGTTTGGCAGACACAGACAGGAGAACAGTATACCAGTGTATCTTCCTGGCAATGTTCTAAAGATGGTAAAAGGGGGGAGGCTTCTGCTGCAGTCAATTTTCTTAAAGACAGACATAGGTTACTGAAGTAATGGAGTATGAACATATCTGATCTGAAACACATAGAAAATATTTTCCGCCTCAGTTTTAAATATTAAGTCAGACAAAATAGAATAAAAGAAAGGAGTGCGGGGAAGGAATTGCTGAGATTTTTCTATATTGTGTTTTTTAAAGGGAACCTGTAATTTGCAAAAACACTATTAACCTGCAGATATAGGGTTAATCTGCAGGTTAATAGCGTTCAGAAGCTGCCTGGCATCTGCACTGAAAGCCCAGCTACTGGGAAGAAATTAACTTTATTTCTCCCGGCAGCATCCGGCTTTTAGTCAAAGAGGCACAGCCTATCGTGACAAAATGCTACTAACTTGCAGATATGGGGTTAATCTTCAGGATAATAGTACTCTGAAGCTGCCTGGCATCGGCCCTAAAAGCCCGACTGCTGAGAGGAAATTAGCTTTATTCCTCCTGGCAGCCTCAAGCTTTCAGTCATGGAGGTGTGGCCGACACGGCTACAGTCACCACTCAGTACACACCAAGCAGGGGCTGAAACCACACCCAGTACTGACTAACAGCCAGCTCAGCATCTGTGCAGAGTCAACTGCCAGTCAGTGCCGGGCTGTGGTTGTAGCCCATGCTCAGTATGTACTGAGTAGTGACTGAAGTCGTGTTGGCCACACCTCCATGACTGAAAGCTCGAGGCTGCCAGGAGGAATAAAGCTAATTTCCTTTCAGCAGTTGGGCTTTTAGGGCCGATGCCAGGCAGCTTCAGAATGCTATTACCCTGAAGATTAACCCCATATCTGCAAGTTAGTAGCATTTTGTCACATGATAGGTTTCCTTTAAATAAATCGTAAGTAGTGTTGAGCATTCCGATACCGCAAGTATCGGGTATCGGCCGATACTTGCGGGTATCGGAATTCCGATACCGAGATCCGATACTTTTGTGATATCGGGAATCGGTATCGGGATTAATAGCAATGTGTAAAATAAAGAATTAAAATAAAAAATATTGCTATACTCACCTCGCCGACGCAGCCTGCACCTCACCGAGGGAACCGACAGCCTTCTTTGCTTAAAATGCGCGCGTTTACTGCCTTCCGTGATGTCACGGCTTCTGATTGGTCGCGTGCCGCCCATGTGACGGCGACGCGACCAATCACAACAAGCCGTGACGTAATTTCAGGTCCTGAATGCCTAATTCTAGGCATTCAGGATTTGAAAATTACGTCACGGCTTCTGATTGGTCGCGTGCCGCCCATGTGACCGCGACGCGACCAATCACAACAAGCCGTGATGTAATTTCAGGTCCTGAATGCCTAATTCTAGGCATTCAGGATTTGAAAATTACGTCACGGCTTGTGATTGGTCGCGTGCCACCCATGTGACCGCGACGCGACCAATCAGAAGCCGTGACGTAATTTTCAAATCCTGAATGCCTAGAATTAGGCATTCAGGACCTGAAATTACGTCACGGCTTGTTGTGATTGGTCGCGTCGCTGTCACATGGGCGGCACGCGACCAATCAGAAGCCGTGACGTCACGGAAGGCAGTAAACGCGCGCATTTTAAGCAAAGAAGGCTGCCGGTTCCCTCGGTAAGGTGCAGGCTGCGTCGGAGAGGTGAGTATAGCAATATTTTTTATTTTAATTCTTTATTTTACACAGTAATATGGTTCCCAGGGCCTGAAGAAGAGTTTCCTCTCCTTCAGACCCTGGGAACCATCAGGGATACCGTCCGATACTTGAGTCCCATTGACTTGTATTGGTATCGGGTATCGGTATCGGATTAGATCCGATACTTTGCCGGTATCGGCCGATACTTTCCGATACCGATACTTTCAAGTATCGGACGGTATCGCTCAACACTAGTCGATACCAAATATGTGGTGGTTTGATTTTTTTATTGTTTTATTTTGATTGGGGCAAAAGGCGGGCGATTTGTTCTTTTATAAATATTTTTAAAAGCATTTTTTTTTTAACTTTTTATTTGCTTCAATAGTCCCTGTGGGAAACTAGAAGCTGTGATCATCCGATCGTTTGTCCTGCATAGACCAGGGCTGCAGTCCTGCTCTATGTAGCAGAATGCTCACTTGCTATGAGCGCCGACGACTCAGCGGTGCTCATAGCTATTCGGCTAAGACAACCACAGGGGTCTCCTGCAGACCCCGGGTAGTCATACCAACCAATCAGCAACCGGTGGTCATGTGACACGGGTGCCGATGGGAGGAGGTAATGATGCGCTTCCTGCGCGTGCATGTTAAATGCCACTGTCAGTGTTTGACAGCGGCATTTAACATGTAAACAGCTGCGGATAGATTGCGATTCCACCCATTGCTGTTAGGGGCACATGACAGCTGATAAGATCAGCCATCATGTGACGGAAAAGGTGCAGGCTCATCGCCGGAACCCGCACCAAACGGGGGGAGGTGTCCAATGTCGGATATATCAATCATTGGACGTTAAGGGGTTACTGCCCAATATGGCTGCATTCTTAAAGGATTACATTTTATAAAAAGTCATATTGAGGTCAATGTTTGGAATATTTTGTGAAAGAGCAGTGTGCTATTAATATGTCTGCATTTTGGTGGTAAGAAAATCACAGAACCAAGTAGGATTATAACATTTTGTGATTTTTATTTCTCTTGGGTCTCAGATAAAGTTCTGGAACATAAAGCAGAATTATTGTATACCTATTCTATAGATTGAATAGAAGAATAGTTAGAGGCATTTTTGTGAACATGTATAAATACTATATAACTCACTGTATAATCTGCTGCAGATCTAGCAGTTCTCTGAATCCTAAACTCTGTATAACTCCACCCACACCACTGATTGGCAGCTTTTGGTGTACACTATGCATAGGCAGAAATCTGCCAATCAGTGCTGGGGGCGGGGTTATATAAAGTTTTTGAATATAGAGTACTACATGAGAGCAGGTTTACTAGTCCTCTAGTGATAATCTCCTGTTGATTAAATAGTGATTTAATGAAAACTGCAGCAAGCAGCCCAGTAAGTGACACATCATTGGATTATCTTTTCCTATATTATACTGCTCTCAGATTAGGTGGCAAAAACCTAGTGATAGTTTTCCTTTAGGCTATGTGCACGCGTTGCAGAATTGCCCCGGAAATTTCTGAGGCAATTCTGCAACTTCCTGCCACGGGTATAATGCATCCAGAATTGGCATGTGTATTGCCGCTAAATACTAGCGTTTTGCAAGCATAATTAGCTTGCAGAATGCTAGCGTTTCTAAGCGATCTGTAGCATCGCTTGGAAAAATGATTGACAGGTTGGTCACACTTTTCAAACATAGTGTTTGACAAGTGTGAGCAACTTTTTACTATTGATGCTGCCTATGAAGAATGAGCATGCTGCGTATTTTTCTGCGATGCGATTCCGCCGCAGAAAAATACGCAGCATTAGCACAGCATTGCGGAATCCCATTGAATTCAATGGGCTGTGTTGTGTATGCGTTTTTGCAACGAAAAAACGCGGCAAAAACGCATACAATCTGCAACGTGTGCACATATCCTTAATCTCCTGATTGGAAAATGATAGAGGGGTTTATGCTAGGCAAGACAGAGTTTGTTACAGCTTTGTTGCATTTTTTTGGTCATTATTTTACATCAGTATTTGTAAGCCAAAATCAGGAGTGGATAAAAAATGCAGAAGTGGAGCATATGTTTCTATTACACTTTTCCTCTGATTTTCCCACTCCTGGTTTCAGCTTATAAATACTGATATAAAATACTGACCAAATACTGAATGTGTGACCGTGGGGTAATACTGATTGAGCGCAGCATGACCCGGAGGAGTCTGCAGAGTGGTGGTGTCATTTAGAATAGCAGAAGAGCGATGCTGGTGGTAGGTGAGTATATTAACACACGCAGGTCACATTCACACATTCAATATTCGGTCATTATTTTACATCAGTATTTGTAAGTCAAAACTAGGAGTGGAACAATTAGAGGAAAAATATAATAGAAACATCTGCACCACTTCTGCATTTATCACCCACTCCTGGTTTTGACTTACAAATACTGATGTAAAATACTGGTCAAATGCTGAACATGGGAATGTGGCCTAATACTGATCGAGACAAAATAAAAATCAATGAAAAGAGAAGATCAAGGGCTCACTCACACGTCAGTTTTTAAACATATGAGAAAATCGGATCCAGTTTTATCACGGATTTTCATTAGCGATTCATCAGTATTTTTCACTGATGAAATAAACAAATTCTGCACCTTTTTCTATCAGTCAGTGGAAAACAGACAGCACTCAGATGGCATCCAAATTCTGTCAGATCTTTACACAGATCTATAGACTTCCATTGCGGAACAGCTGTCACATCATTGGAGAAGAGTGGCACTGGAAACTGAGGAAGACAGCAATTAGTGAGAATATTCAAAGGGTTGTCAGCTACTGGCACAATCCATTCTTAATTGTTTTATTCTGCAAAATATCATTAGCCTACTTTCACTGGCAAAATTCCAATGTGTAAGCCAGGTCTCCCAGGGCTCGCATGACATTTTCACGCCACATAAGCTCTGCAGTCAATCAGTGGTCACTTTACTTTGACTTCTTTCAGAAGAAAAATAATAGGAAGGAGTGTTAGGTGCTGCTGCTCTCTGACTGCCTCTGAATGTCAGTTATATCCGAAGGAGTTGAGATTAAGTGGCGTCTGATTGGCTGCAGTGCTTACATGACATAAAAATGTCTCACGAGCCTCTGGAGACCAGCGCACACATCACTGGAGGTAAGTGTAGGCTGGTTTCACATTTACATTGGACAGAACTGAGGAGGGCTGCGTACTTCCTCCTTTAATCCCTGCCCACTGCCGCACCTCTTCCATTCTGCTCCGCCTACATCTGCATGCATCTTACGTACTTATCTTTAACATTGTGTACGCAGGCCATGCGGATGTATGCGGATGTGTCTACATGCGTCATTTTGACGCTGCGCTGACCTCAACAAAATGCAACATGTTGCATTTGATGCAGTTCGGCGCAGCATCAAAACAACGCATGCGGACGCATCCGCATACATCCGCATGGCCTGCATACACAATGTTAAAGATGGTACCCAGGATGCATGCAGATGTAGGCGGCGGTGAAGGAAGAGGCGCCGCAGTGGACGGGGCTTCACAGAGAAAGTAAGCAGCCCTCTGCAGCTCTGCCAAACGCAAATGTGAAACCAGCCATAGCTTGTCATTTTATCCCTGGGAACATAGCAATTGAGAAAATGTTGACCGAGTATTGGACAACCCCTTCAACATTACATTTAGACGGATTTAGCTAATAAAAAAAGATAATAGAAGTGCTTTTTTCCTAAAACTTGAAAAATGCATATTTGTTATTGCAAAGTCTGTAAAATTCTGATTTATCAAAATTTAAAATTAGTGTCCAACGGTGGTAAACGCCATAATAAGAACATAATTGAAATGCAGAATTGTGTTTTACTTTGCAGTGCATCGCTAAAAAAAATACAATGAGAAGAGATGATTATGTTGTGTATATTCTAATGTTATTAAACTGTCAGCAAACAAAAGAAAAAATTGCACAAATCCAGTGATGGAAAAGCAAAAGGCTTCAAGTCTCAGAACATGGTGACACAATAAATAATTTTTTTAACAAATTTCTGATTTTTTTTCAGTAATTAAACAAAACTGCTATACAAGTTTGCTATCACCATACCCATACTGAGGCCGGGGTCACACTTGCAAGTGTGATGCGAGAAATTCGAACGAGTCTTTCACATCAATACCCGGCACTGCCGCCGGCACTCGGAATCAGAGCATGTGGCTGCATAGAAATACATACAGCCGAACGCTCTGGTCTGAGTGCCAGCGGCAGCGCCAGGTATTGATGCGAGAGACTCGAGCAAGCTTCTCACATCACACTTGTAAGTGTGACCCGGCCTGACTTGGAAAATCATGTTGCCAGGTCATTTTCCCTTAACATTGAATGCCTTAATAGCAAAACAACAACAACAAAAAAAAGATTTTTTTTTCACCATTCCACTGCAGTTAGAGTTTCTTTTCTTATATTTTCCAGTAGATTGTGTGGTAACATGAATGTTCAAATTCAGAACTACAACTCGTCATGGACAAAAATAAGCCATTACCTTGCTATGTTGAATTTTTTTTTTTAAAAAAGTTATGACTATTCAAAAAAGTGGAGAAAAAAAACTAAATCAAAAACATGATAAATTGCCTGGACAAGAAGGGTTTAAATGATCTTGTCAATGTGGAAAAGTAGTAAAACATAGAAACTGTATAATTGTAAAATTATCACCATAATTTTTCTGACTTGCAAAAAAAAGTTGACATGTCATTCACACTGCGTGGTGAACAGCGCTAATCAATCCCCCTCCAAAAAATTGCAGAATTTCAGGATTTTTTAAAATTGCATTGATACAAGGTTTTAATACATTATATGCACTGGAGCATGACAGCATTATGTATTTCTATGAGGCTGTCACGTTTGGGTTGGAAGACCAGCGGCTATGGATTGATAAAGTTCTAGTTCTGTACCGAACACCTAGTGTCTGTGCATGGACTTCTCCCAGATGTTTGTGTTACTGTTCAGGTTCAGCAGCCTGAACAAAGCTTGCTGAAAGGCTGTTGGTTAGTAAATATGAGAGGGGACCTCTACATCCCCTATAATAACCAGTAAAGGCTAAGCGAACAGCTATGATATTAATTGCTTGGGAGCCTTTATGGCTATTGGCCCCTTCTCAGAATATTAACATCAGCCCCTAGCTGTCAGCTTTCCCTCAGCTGGCTATGAAAATTATGATGGACCCCACGCTGTTTTTTTTCATTTGTTTTATTTTTGAACAAGTGGAGTAAAATACACACCCATGATAATCTTATTTCACAGCCTTCAGGTGTTACAGCAGCAGGAAACAAAAGTAACCTTAAAATGTCCCTCAAAGTTTTTCATGAGGTTTCTGAGCCTTGCAGGTGTCAGCTTTACCTGTGCTGGTTAGCAAGAATAGAGGGCACCCCATGTCATTTTTTTTCATTTTATTTATTGCGCAGGTGCTGGCCGATGAGTAATCTTATCATGATAGGCCTTCTCACACTGCTATCAGCAAGACAGGGGATATGATGATGTGAGTAGTACTGTCATCAACTGACACCTGTGACCAATGGTCACCTTTTTACCACTAGCCATAGTGGCTGCATCACTGTTGTGAATTAGACTTTTTGGCTCCCTCTTGTGGTCACTAGTGATATGACACTTTGATATTCCTTCCCTTGCTTGGTACCCACCTGGCCTCGTTAGTCCAGGGGTGTCGCTATTTGAACTTCCTGGATCTTCAGTCTGGTGCCTGGTATCATTGTAATCAGATCCTTCTGTTTGCTCCTTTCTGCTGGTCCTGGTTCTTTGCAAAATTAAGCTAAGTCCTGCTTTCTTGTTTTTGGTTATTTACTGTGCTCTTATTTTTGTCCAGCTTGTACTAAATGTGATTCCTGATACTGCTGGAAGCTCTAGGGGGCGGATGTTCTCCCCCCGTGCCGTTAGACGGTTCGGGGGTTCTTGAATATTCCGCGTGGAGTTTTTGTGAGGGTTTTTGCTGACCATATAAGTCATCTTCCTATATTCTGCTATTAGTTAGTGGGCCTCTCTTTGCTAAAAACCTAGTTCATTTCTTGCGTTTGTCTTTTCTTCTTACCTCACCGTTATTATTTGTTGGGGGCTTGTATCCAACTTTTTGGGGTATTTCCTCTGGAGGCAAGAAAGGTCTTTCTTTTCCCTGCTAGGGTTAGTTAGTTCTCCGGCTGGCGCGAGACGTCTAGAATCAACGTAGGTACGTTCCCCGGCTGCTGTTATTTGTGTGCTAGGTTCAGGTATATGGTCAGCCTAGTTACCACTGCCCTATGAGCTGGGTTTTATGTTTGCAGACTTCGCTATTTGTCTTTGAGACCCCCTGCCATTGGGGTCATAACAGTATGCCAGGCCCTGAGAGATCAGACAACATCTACTGTTGTGAATTAGACTTTTTGGTTCCCTCTTGTGGTCACTAGTGAACAGACACCTGAGTTAATCACTGTTATGACCCCAATGGCAGGGGGTCTCAAAGACAAATAGCGAAGTCTGCAAACATAAAACCCAGCTCATAGGGCAGTGGTAACTGGGCTGACCATATACCTGAACCTAGCACACAAATAACAGCAGCCGGGGAACGTACCTACGTTAATTCTAGACGTCTCGCGCCAGCCGGAGAACTAACTAACCCTAGCAGGGAAAAGAAAGACCTTTCTTGCCTCCAGAGGAAATACCCCAAAAAGTTGGATACAAGCCCCCAACAAATAATAACGGTGAGGTAAGAAGAAAAGACAAACGCAAGAAATGAACTAGGTTTTTAGCAAAGAGAGGCCCACTAACTAATAGCAGAATATAGGAAGATGACTTATATGATCAGCAAAAACCCTCACAAAAACTCCACGCGGAATATTCTAGAACCCCCGAACCGTCTAACGGCACGGGGGGAGAACATCCGCCCCCTAGAGCTTCCAGCAGTATCAGGAATCACATTTAGTACAAGCTGGACAAAAATAAGAGCACAGTAAATAACCAAAAACAAGAAAACAGGACTTAGCTTAATTTTGCAAAGAACCAGGACCAGCAGAAAGGAGCAAACAGAAGGATCTGATTACAACGATGCCAGGCACCAGACTGAAAATCCAGGAAGTTCAAATAGCGACACCCCTGGACTAACGAGGCCAGGTGGGTACCAAGCAAGGGAAGGAATATCAAAGTGTCATATCACTAGTGACCACAAGAGGGAGCCAAAAAGTCTAATTCACAACAGTACCCCCCCTTAAGGAGGGGTCACCGAACCCTCACCAAGACCACCAGGGCGATCAGGATGAGCAGCGTGAAAGGCACGAACCAAATCGTCCGCATGCACATCAGAGGCGACCACCCAGGAATTATCCTCCTGACCATAGCCCTTCCACTTGACCAGATACTGAAGCCTCCGCCTGGAGAGATGAGAATCCAAGATCTTTTCCACCACGTACTCCAACTCGCCCCCAACCAACACCGGAGCAGGAGGCTCAACAGAAGGAACCACAGGCACAACGTACCGCCGCAACAAAGACCTATGGAACACGTTGTGAATGGCAAACGACACAGGAAGTTCCAAGCGAAAGGACACTGGATTAAGAATTTCCAAAATCTTATAAGGACCAATGAAGCGAGGCTTAAATTTAGGAGAGGAGACCTTCATAGGAACAAACCGAGAAGACAGCCACACCAAATCCCCAACACGAAGTCGGGGACCCACACCGCGGCGGTGGTTGGCAAAACGCTGAGCCTTCTCCTGTGACAACTTCAAGTTGTCCACCACATGATCCCAAATCCGCTGCAACCTATCCACCACAGAATCCACCCCAGGACAGTCAGACGGCTCCACATGTCCCGAGGAAAAACGAGGATGGAAACCAGAGTTGCAGAAAAATGGCGAAACCAAGGTAGCGGAACTAGCCCGCGGACGATTTGGTTCGTGCCTTTCACGCTGCTCATCCTGATCGCCCTGGTGGTCTTGGTGAGGGTTCGGTGACCCCTCCTTAAGGGGGGGGTACTGTTGTGAATTAGACTTTTTGGCTCCCTCTTGTGGTCACTAGTGATATGACACTTTGATATTCCTTCCCTTGCTTGGTACCCACCTGGCCTCGTTAGTCCAGGGGTGTCGCTATTTGAACTTCCTGGATTTTCAGTCTGGTGCCTGGCATCGTTGTAATCAGATCCTTCTGTTTGCTCCTTTCTGCTGGTCCTGGTTCTTTGCAAAATTAAGCTAAGTCCTGCTTTCTTGTTTTTGGTTATTTACTGTGCTCTTATTTTTGTCCAGCTTGTACTAAATGTGATTCCTGATACTGCTGGAAGCTCTAGGGGGCGGATGTTCTCCCCCCGTGCCGTTAGACGGTTCGGGGGTTCTTGAATATTCTGCGTGGAGTTTTTGTGAGGGTTTTTGCTGACCATATAAGTCATCTTCCTATATTCTGCTATTAGTTAGTGGGCCTCTCTTTGCTAAAAACCTAGTTCATTTCTTGCGTTTGTCTTTTCTTCTTACCTCACCGTTATTATTTGTTGGGGGCTTGTATCCAACTTTTTGGGGTATTTCCTCTGGAGGCAAGAAAGGTCTTTCTTTTCCCTGCTAGGGTTAGTTAGTTCTCCGGCTGGCGCGAGACGTCTAGAATCAACGTAGGTACGTTCCCCGGCTGCTGTTATTTGTGTGCTAGGTTCAGGTATATGGTCAGCCCAGTTCCCACTGCCCTATGAGCTGGGTTTTATGTTTGCAGACTTCGCTATTTGTCTTTGAGACCCCCTGCCATTGGGGTCATAACACATCACATGTTATCATCTGTGTGACAGCGTGGGAACCACAGCGCTCTGATCAGTTGTAACAAACCGTTGTATGCCGTGCTGTCACACAGATGACAGCATGGAAATGTTGGATGTCTGGGCCTTCCAATAATTTGAATGACATCTGGGTTCAGTTTCAAGTTCAGGTAACGTTCTGGTACCCAAACCTAACTTTTTAATATTCGGCTGAACCCGAACACTGGCCAATCTGTTCATTGCGATCGGTGCACAAATAGAAAAAAGTTGATGCCTGCTCACCGTTAAAGTGCACTGAAGTCCAGTGTGCACTGAACCACGATCCGACCACTTGTGCTGGCAAATGCAGAGAAAGAAGAAAAGTTGATAAATAAAACAGTGTTCGAAACGCGTTGCTTGCTGAACATCTGGTCCACTATTTTTATTTTATTTTGATGGAATAAAGTTTATTGAAATTTTGCCAGAAGCTGGAACTTTTCTTCTTTCTGTGCAATGCGATTGGTGATCGGACCGAGATCCACAGATGACTGCTTCCCTCAGAACAAAAAATGAAACATTTCTCCTTCCTCATAAGCTAAAATAGCTTGTGCTTTAAGAGATAAGCCTTAATATACCTATTTTTTTTTTTTTACAAAGCTTAAACTGTTCAGTTCAGAAATGAATCATATAAGAGTATTGATTGCAAAACTTACAGAGGACTGAACATCATACAGTCTGGCTAGTGGGAAGAAATCTAGGAGTTAGTTTTTTTGGAGTGATAAAGTATCTCACCCCTCCTTCTCACTCTTTCTTCATTTTCTGTGTTTCTGGAAAATGTAAATATTAATTCAGAGCCTCACATTCTGAGCATAGATATAAGAACAAATCATCGATTTATTTGCTTTAGATAAGAACATTTCTTTGGGCACATTCCCAGTTTTCTGCAAATCTGGCTGGAAACATTGATTTATAAAGCAAAGAGGAGCGAGTAATATTTTTCAGCTAAAAGCATGGCATGAATATGACAAATAACTTGCACGCATCAAATATGCAGAATTTGACAATTTCATATACTTTTGCGTTTTTGATACTGAAAGTAAGTGACATCGTTCAACACAATCATGATTAATGAATTTTTCAGTATAAAAAGATGTAAAAATCTTATTTTGGTCTTGGAGAGCGGAATTATTGCTTAGAATTTTAATTCAGAGGGTTTGTTACAGTTTCCCTAAAAACAAAGAGGCAGACAGTGAGCAATGTTCAGATTGCAGGGCAAAGTTTTCAATGAGTGCTTATTTTGGTGGCACTGAGAGTCTGGGTTTAGTGTGCTAAAATCCAAGGAAACAAATTTTCAAATTATTGAAACATTAAGGAGGACAACACTTCTGTTGACTACTTTTACTAGTAGTAGGAAATGTTCACAATGTAAAGTGGAAATACAGTGCCAAAAAAGCCAAGGTATGTAGGCCAGAGTTAATATGTTACATTGTTCAGATAATTTGACTATCACTATTCAAGAGGACATTTTTCTCTTTTTTTAAGTTCTTGTACTCAGTACAAACACAGAAATGCCCTCCCTTTTTTGATCTGTGTATTGCATTGATATAACTTCCCATGGCTGAGTGTCCAAAGTTGGGCCTCAGGCTGCTCTGCCCTTATTCACATTAAGCTTATTTGTGACACATGGTAAGATTTTAATATTAGAGACAGTGTAGGACCGTCCTGATTTAGATACTCCATAACGCAGTGGGATGGCTTTTATGCTTTTCTTAATTAAAAACAGTGTTTATTAAGTAGTAAGTTTTCTTGCTTATAGCAGGGTATTTGCTTATTTTGTTTCTTTCTTAGGTTTTGTCCTACTGGAGTATAAATAATAATGTTAACTAGTTCTGGACTACCAATAAACTATAATCATCTGTGCAGTCCACACTTGGTCTTGTCATTCTAAAACATCACTACATAGCAGGCAGCTTGCTGAAAATTGTGCAGCTGTAGGGGCTGGAAGCTGTTTGTCAGACACAGCCAGACTCCCCAAATAAAAGGTAAACCTTATTTATCATCTCTGTCTTCCTAATTGCTGTGTATACTGTACAATGCTGAACTGGCACTGAACAAGCACTGTGTATACAGAGTAGGAAGCACTGACAGTGCTTCCTTCTCCAGACCTGGTGATCATGTAGTCACTGGATGTAGGGAGTTGCTGGGTCGTAAGAGAGCAAGATAGCTTGTGATACAGCCTCAAAGTTGAATCACCCCAATTGCTGGAAAAATCAGCAATAAAGATAATGTATTAATATGTTCAAATACCCCCAATAGTCTTGTAAGATTTTATGGGGGGCACAATGTGTAAAATAAATAAAAAAATAAGTAAACTAAACAAATTTAAAAGAAAGAAATACCACCAGTCTGAATCATGAAATCTGACTCCCTTAGAACAAAAAATATGTCCAATACATAAAAATAATTTGTATGGAAACAGGAACACAATTTAAATAGTTTTGAGCTATCATTTGTGATGGCAAAAAATAAATAAACATACAAAAATATTGAGAAATAGATAAATCCTATTTTTTATATTTCCCCTTATATTTGCAAAAATATGCGAAAAAAACAAGAAAAAAAGTAGATCTTGTCCAAGAGTATTTATGATAAAATCCAAAAATGTGCATGGTTAGGATGGAAGTAAAATGGCCCAATCCTGTACTCGTTAAAGGAAATATTTGTTATGAAACATAATATTTCCGACCATACACAATAATATTGTGAATGTTCAACTTTAAATTGTACTGTTGTAATGCTATGTGCCCTTATGCTGTCTGATATTGGTTGTAAAGCAGTTGGCCCTTGTATAGCAAAAAGCTTTCAAGTAGCTGCAGCCAGGCCTTGCCTATGTATCTGGATAACTGGAAAATAGTTTACTGGCTGCCAATTTAAAGTGCCAGGCATTAGCGCATACATGTACCGAGTCAGACACTGACACTTTGAACGTTGTAAAACTGAGGATTTTATTAGAATACTAAAAAGAGGGGCCCACTTAGCGCATGTTACAAAGCATTACTGAGCTCTGCTGTCCTGATGTAGGCTAGAGACAAAATGTGAGACTTTTGAAGAAATTTGTCAGTATGAGCTGTAGAAGAGGACATCATCATATGAAGATGGGAGGCTCTGGACCCGGACCATGACACCCATCGGAGCCGAACCGAACCGGGACCGCCCTTGGGTGAGTATAATATAACCTGTTTTTCTTATCTTGCAGGTTACATCAGGAGCTTATCTACAGCATTACAGAATGACATAGATAAGCCCCTGATGCTGGTGGCTGCAGCTTATAGGCAAATTTTGGGGTGACAGATTTGCTTTAAACTTACCAAATATTATGGGTGCTTTTTAAGGAGAACAATAGTCTTGGCATGCAAAGTGTAATGTCAAAAATGTTTTCAACATAGACATCTCTTAAACTGTAGGTATTGAAAAGAATCAGCAGTGTCTGAAAAATGGGCCAACTCTCCCATGGATATCCCGTCTTCATGGATGTCCCGTCAGAATAAGCAAATATGAGTGTTGGGAGTGGTTAAAAAGAACAGTGGCAAGCACAGTGGATTCTTGGACAATAAGTCCAAGTGAAGGAAACTAGTCTTTTCTTTTGCAGCATTGTTAATTACAAGTTAAAGTTTATTAGTATGAACTGGTGCTGCTGTTAAACTGCGGCTCTGGGTACAATTAAACATTCAGTTAAAGAGACTACCATTTTTGGCAGAAACTATGACCATTGCTTTTGTGATGCTCAAGCTTTGTAGGACAGTCATGGTTCTGGATTGCAATCATGAGTATTTGGGTATCAATGACCATTGGAGGTTCCGAACAATTCCTTAAGGTGATTTTAAAAAGGCCAATAATAAAATTAAATTTTATTGATATCACCCCAAAGAAATTGAACAGCTTGACTGTTGCATTAGGACACATTTGACGTCCTTCTCATTTAGCAAAGATGCATTTAGATGTACTGATCAACAGCAGGCCTCTTAATAAATCGCAGATAGTGTTCCTGTACTGGACTGTTTAAACAGGCCAAATAAAACTTTTGAGAATAGAATAGGGATGGGAGAATTGATTTGTAGGACTCTGGTCCATCGACCTGATCAATAATCTTTGACCCTGCGAATCTCCTTACCTCCCGTCATTCCTTCTTTTGATTTGTTGTAACACAATGCAAGCCTGGCTAATCAAAAGAAGAGCTGGAATTGCCAGAAAGTAAGACAATTTACAGGTCTACTCTCCAATGGTCAGAGATTACTAATCTGGCCAATGGACTGGAGTCTTGCAAATAGATTCTCCCATCTCTAGAAGTGGACAAACGATCTGTCCCCATATACAACTCTGGCAAAAATTAGGAGACCACTGCAAAATTTTCAGCTTGTCTGATTTTTCTCTTTATAGGCATATTTTTGAGTAAAATGTAAATTGTTCTTTTATTCTATAAACTTCTGACAACATGTCTCTGAATTTCCAAGCAATAATTTCTGTATTTTGTTTTCTGACAAATAAAAATGGTCAAAATAAAAAAAAACAGGGCTTTCAGACCTCAAATAATGCAAAGAATGTAAGTTCTTAATCATTTAGAAACAACAATACTAATGTTTTAACTCAGGAAGAGTTCAGAAATCAATATTTTGTGGAATAACCATGAATTTTAATCACAGCTTTCATGCGTCTTGGCATACTTTCCACCAGTCTTTCACACTGCTTCTGGCGCAAAATTTAAGTTATTCTTTGTTTGATGGCTTGTGACTATCCTTCACCCTCTTGATTACATTCCAGAAATTTTCAGTGGGGTTCAGGTCTGGAAATTGGGCTGCCCATGACAGGGTTTTGATGTGGTGGTCTCTTCATTTTTGCCAGAGCTGTAGTATAATGTTGCCGGAAGCACCTTCTCAAGTTCTCTCTTTACTAGATAAAAGAGAATTTATTCAAGAAGAATCAAATTTACCTAGAGTGTAAAGAAAAATTCTGATTCACTATTGCTTGCAATTTTATTTGAATATATCTAGCAAAATGGTGTCAGCTGTTATATTGCTGGATTGTAGAGGACAGAGAAAAGGTTAAAAAAGTATGCTCCTGACTTCTCAACACTTTCTGTACTTGTCCCACTACCGCTTGTTCTCTAATCAGTTTTTTTTCTTCCTTCTGCTTGGGTCTTCCATTCTCCAGGACCAAAGCTGTAAGGTGCCTGAGCGAGGTAGTCATAGGCGTGCTGCTGCTTCCGCATGCTCTGGCACCCTACAGGAGAATCGTTTCCCAGTACTGTGTGTGGGGTGTATCACACTTACTTGTGGCCCATAAAACAGTCAAACTTTTTCTTAGCAGTTTACGGTCATTACAACGAGGCATGTAGGATAGGGTGCAACCTGTTGTGCCCTTTCTCACTGGACATAACTTCAGCCCTAGTTCTCGGTATGGGTAAAGCATCCCTCTTGCTAACTCCTCCAGCACTAGGAATTCTTCACCACAACCAATGTACCCGGATTACATTACCACCCGCCTCTGAGAGTTTAAGTCCATCTTTCCCTGAAACTGTGCTGGCTTAGTGCATACCCAAATGCCTCGGGGTCCCCTGCCCAACAGATGGATTCACACAGAAGGGTTCTATGGCAATCCACTGCCCCGAGTAACAGGCTCTTGCTGTCCCTAGTAGCCTACCACTACTGACCACTGCTGCCACTTCTCCACAATTTCTCTAACTGAACTCTACTTCCTGTTCCTCGCGCTAACCAGAGATTCCTAAACCTCCTCCCCACAATGGGCTGGCCTTAACTCTGACACTGTCTCTGTGCCTGCTGTGCTGCTGGACAGACTTCACCTTTCACCTACATTCTAGACAGTGATATCTTGTGACCGTTAGTAATGCAACCCACAGGGATATTAACACTTGTTATCACAAGAAAACATATCAGGAACAGAACATTATTCACATTCTGCATATTCTATACCACAGTATCATTGATGTCTTCAGGGGGAACATGGCATCTAGTCCATCTCCCTACAAAGGCATCACATATGGTACAATGCATATCAATGGGGCTTAAAGAATGAAAACATGGCCAAAAGGTAGAAGAAAGAAGACAAAAGAGCCATGTGGTGGCAGCAGGACAGGTACAGGGAGGGTCGACGAACAGTGAGTGCAAAGATTTTTTAAATTCTTACCTGGCCATGTAATTGTCGATTCAGAACTATATGATGCAAAATTATGTTTTTCCCCAGAACTAATGAATCAACCTAAATAAAATTTCTAAAAAAAAAATTAAGGTTTTGCCAGCATCTTAGAAAAGTGATTTCTTAATTTAGGTCCTGAGAAGTAAATCATACCATAATTCAGCCTCTGTGTCGACAGATATGTAGTGTGATTTACATGTCAGGACCTCAATAAAGAATTAAATTTTTTGAGAATGCAGATGAATCCTTCATTTTTTAACTAAGTGAGTGGTGAAACTACAAGATTGGCAGAACAGACTGTAGCGGAGTCACCTGCTAGAGACCCACAGTGGCACAGTATGATGAGCAAAAGTCTGCAATGACTTTGGCTAACCCACTCTGGGTTGGACTGCTGACGTTGTAAGATTGCAGCCGGACAGGTTCTTGATGGGAGATATGTGTTACCGAGGTTGTTAGCCTTGATGATATAGAACTCAGAGAAGCATTCTCCAACACAGTAGTGCTGAGAGGTTTTTCAATAGAACAGCATTGGTTCAGGATTTTAGGAGTAGTCAGAAGAGATGGGCTGGACTGGATGGTCCCATATCTCCACTCAGGGAGTTGAATGGTCTATTTAAGGCAGTTGGGTTGCTTCAGTGTTTGTCTGTGTGGAGAGATGTGTTGCGCTGGTCAGTCCTGATCAGGGTCAGACTAAGCCCCGTGATATGTGAATGGCTGAACCTTGTTGCTGTATGGACTATTTTTGTGTTTTGTTTCTGCTTTATGCCAGAAGGCTGTTCATTTGTTTATGGTGCAGTTTTATGAACTTTAATAAATCTAAAAGGGCAGTACAGTGGCTCAGTGGTTAACACTGTTGCTGTGCAGCGCTGGGGTCCTGGATTCAAATCCCACCAAGGATAACAGCTGCAAGGAGTTTGTATGTTCTCCCTGTGTTTGTGTGGGTTTCCTCTGGATACTCCAGTTTCCTCCCACACTCCAAAGGCATAGTGGTATGGGATCTTGAGTGTGAGCCCCAATGAGGATATTGCTGATAACGTATGTAACAAACTGTGGAATTAATGGCGCTATATAAGTGAGTTACATATGTGAGGCTACCATATGCCAAGGAGTGTGAATTCTCACAATCTTCAGAATATCACAGTCCTCAACCCCAATGAAGTTCTTCTCTGAAATAGTTTTGAGACGATTATTAAGAAAAATAGAGCTTGATTAATCACCTCGTTCTAAAACATTCTTAAAGTGGCAAAGCTCCATTTACACACTAAAAATACAGTTTTAGCAGTAGTATTATGTTCCAACCTTTAAATGTAAAACCTATGAATATAGGAAGTAATAATTATGGGTATGCCTTATTGTAAAAGTTTGAAAGGTTATAATACTAACACTGATAACATTTAGTAAGAGGCAAAATGCCAAAGCATTTCCCAGAACACATATGCTTGCTGACTCATAAGTACACAGTGTATAATTACTAATGTCATTAAATATGCCGGCACTAGATATAGTGTGCAGTTATAGGGTCAATTAAGTTAAACTACAAGTTAATACAATGGGGAAATGAATATTATAACATTCATAGGAAGGTGGACATTTTGTAATCCTCACAGAGCTCATTTACAGTATAGGCCAATTAACATTACTAAGAAGAAGAAAACTGTTGTATAGTATAAGATAATGCATCATTGAAACTTAAAATTACTTATTGTTTTAATTAGGTTTTTATAAACATTTTTTTTTAAATAATTCAGTTTTCATTTCTATCCACAAGTGTAATCACAATTGACTGAGGCTTCTCTTTTCCCGTAGGTAATTTATAAGCTTTGATTAGTACAGAATGAACAAAGTCACCTGATTTAATTCTCTACTTTTTGAAGATCTCAGCTGTTCACTAGTGGAAGGAAAAAATCATGGTTTCATACAAAGACTGACAACCTGCCTGATCATGACCAAATGTCATTGATAATGGAGCAAGGATGGTGAAAATGGTGAGAAATATGAGCATAGAATATATTTCATATGTAAAGGAAGATGGAGGTTTCTGGGACTTTTAACTGATGGTCAATACCTTGAAGCAGATGTTCTTCTTGAAACTTCCAGGCCTCCAAGCAAAATGTATGCTAACTTTACTGTGCATTTGTTGTCAGTGACTGCCTATATCTTTGTCAGTTTGATCTCCCATCTGTTTAATAATTAATGTAAAATACAGCTGGATCCTACCGGCATGAGTTTATTTTGTAGACAAAGACCCAAGAGAGGAGAGTCTAGAGTGTAGAATTCCATTTAAAGAAGGTTGCCATGTGGTAAGTAGACATTTTGATCCAAATGGACCTTAGAAGCCAAACAACAATTGTAAGTATAGTAAATATAACAGTATTGCAAATTAAAGTAATCCATATATTCATTATAAAAGTGTCTGTAAAGGCATCTAATGATATAAACACATAAGTTAACAATTAAAGTCGTTCTCCAAGAAAATGTAATAAAATAGCCATCATCACGTAAATTCAATCTGAAGCCCATCCTATTCTCCTCTAAGAACAGGCTGCAGTCTGAAGAAATATAGCTCCTGAGATCTGTGTCTCAACTGACAGAAGTCCAGTATCATAAGCACACACATAGGAGCTGCCGGAGTAGTGTGTGACCGAAAAAAATAATTTTTCTTGGCTAATTAAGCATTAACGATAGAGGTTGGAGAAAACTTTCTTTGTCCTCAGTCAGCTGCAGATATTTTTCTTTCTGATGTAGTAGTGTTATGGAAATATTTGGGTTGGATAAATTTATCCCTCTGTGTGTGCTGTGGCCGCTCCCAATTGGACTGAGTATTTTGAGCGCTCAAAGGAATGAGACTGCAACACCATTGTGTCAGAACAACATTCCATCAATACTGGTACTTTATTGTACATACATAGTTTTATATTTTCACATAGAAAGGAGTGGTTAGGGGTTGTCAGGGGTGGTTAGTTAATTACCATATTGTCTAGCTCTTCTGTCATTGGTTATCTAAACATATATGGAATATTGTGATTAATGCTCATATGACTGCTGATTAAGCAACTAAACTTGAGTTCTGTATGTAGGACAGAGTTGAGACATTTGATCAGCAGTTAATACATCTGACACTATTCCGCTTTTTGGGATGGAAAACCCCATATGATCTGTCTGGGTTATATCAGGCTTATATCAGTTTGTGTCAGCCATTTTAAACCATTGATTATAATGTATATATTAGCTGTGAGTATATGAGTATTTATGATTATAGAGGAGTATACATGCAAGTGAGATCTACATGATATATATCTTTCTATCACAAGCCCCCCTTAGATATCACTTGCCCTAATCCTAGCCTCCTGTCCTAAAGCGCTGCAACTCTTTTGTGCTGTCGGCGAACTGACACAAGCCTAACGCCTGTGCCCCACTCCGTACAGACTTTTCGCAAATGGGCGGTCAGGAGATCTGTCCCTAAAGGGGGTTCGTTGCAATCAGTCTCTTAGTCAATAGCAGGTGTAGTGCACGATGTGTAGTCTTTATCAGGTAGGTCATCTATTCGGTCAGGCCGCAACATCATTCTGGCTTGGGTGTCATCTTCTGGTAGGGGAGCTTTCTTGCGATGCGATGAGTGGATCCAAGTGGGTCTTCCCTCCAGTTTCGCAGAGTTTGGTGTCATCAGCAGCACTTGAACAGGACCATCAAATCTGGGATCGAGTGGTGTTCTCCTTACAAACTTTTTTCCACCAACTCCCAGTCTCCTGGCTTCTAGGAGTGCATACCGGACACTGAATCTGGATCTGGCAATGAAGAAAAAACTCGAGAATGGATGTTAGCAAGTTTCTTGGTGAGTTCAATTACATAAGCAGACAAAGTATCATATTGCATAGTCAGCTGCTGAGGGAAAGGATACCCCTAACCTGGGACTAGACACAGACAAAATTTCATATAATGACAGCTTTTCTGGGCCTCTGGGGGTGTGCCTAACACTGAGTAGTGTGATTGGGAGTGTGTAGGCCTAAGTCTGACCCTACTGCTGACTAGATCTCTCGTGTGAGGTTTGCTGTGAATGCGGGTCCCTTGTCACTCTCTATCACTTCTGGGACCCCATAGCTGCATATCTCGTCTCTGAGAGTAGCTTCTTTACAGTAGTCTTTGCTGACTGATTCCTCACTGGGAAAGCTGCTGGCTGTCATCCTGAGAACATGTCCACGACCACAAGGGCATATTCGAATCCTCCACTTGGCGGAATTTGGATGTGGTCTATCTGGATCCTCTGGGAGGGGTACGGTGGTCTGGCAAGATGATGTATGGGAACTTTCTCCATTCTTCCAGGGTTGCATTGGCCACAGGTCAGACAGCTGTTTATGAACTTGGCTGTTACGGTGGAGATTTCTGGGGCGAACCAGTAAGCACCAATCGGATCATTCATCTGTGCCTTTAATCTGTGTGTGGGCCCATGTGCCCACTGGACCACGATAAAGTACATGCTTCGGGGTAAACAGGGTTTGTAGTCCATTGAGTATACCCTTCCTTCTTCATGTGCTGCTCTCTTCTGCATCCAGCATTCCTTCTTGTCCTTTGGGGCTTGCTCTTGCAGCTTTTTTTGAGCAGATCACAGGACGTCATCTTGTCAGATTTCCTGTCTTCAGCCGTCCTGTAGTAGCCGTCCGGCTCTACGACCTCTTCCACTTGTCCATATTGTCTTCCCTTGACTGTTTCTTTGGCTGCCATATCCACCATGTTGTTGCCTCGTGCCTCTACTGTGTTTAGTTTTCCATGCGCTTTGACTTTTAGTATTGTCACCACTTTTGGAAGTTGAAGTGTGTTCAGCAGGTCCTTAATGGCTCCATTGATGCTTCACGGTTGTTCCGCTTGCTGTGATGAAGTCCCTTGCAGCCCAGATGGGTCCGAAGTCGTGTGCTATGCCATGCAAGTACCTTGAATCGGTATACATTTTCTCAGTCTTGTCTTCTGCCATCTGGTAGGCCTTCATCAGCGCTATCAGTTCTGCTTCCTGGGCTGACAGACTGGGCGGCAGACTTCTGGACCACAGGATCTCTTGATTGCTGGTCACTGCACATCCCGTGTGGAATCTTCCTTTATCATCTGCGAATCTGGAGCCATCCACATAGAGGATCAACTCTGGGTTGGTCAGTGGCTCTTCTGCCACCTTGGGTAGTCCTTCTGCTTCCTGTTGCATGATGCTGAAGCAATCATGGTCATCTGTCCAGAGCAAATTCAGATCCCTGCAGAAGGTATCATGCAGATTTTGATCAGACTTTTTATCTGAGGGTCCATATCTGTATCCCCCCTTGGGAGTGGGAGTAGAGTGGACGGGTTGAGGACTGTGCATCTGGAGATTGTGACATTGTCGGGCAGGAGTAGAGAGCACTGGAGGCGAAGATGACTGGCGGTGGAGAGATGTTTTGGCTGGGTTCGGTTGAGGATTGCTGAGATGCCATGCAGAGCCAGGATTTCCAATGGTTTTTTCACTGATGTCAGTAGTCCTGTCCAGGAGGGCGTGTGCTGAAACTGCTGCTCTCATGCGGGAGGAAGAGGCTCCCCTTGCCACTGGATCCAGGCAAGCTGAAAAGTAGTCCGAAAGTCTCCGTTTTCCCCCCTGAAGCTGCGTCAGGACTCCAGTAGCAAGGCCTTCTTTTCTCATCAAGTAGAGACGGAATGGCTTCTCGTAGTCAGATAGGCCTAGTGCTGGCGCTGAGACTACTGCGCCTTTTAACTTCTTGAACAAGCTGAAGGCTGCATCTGTCAGGAGGAACGGGGTCACACTGATATATTCACACAGAGGCTGCATTAGGACTGAAGCATCAGGGATCCAGGCTCTGCAATACGAAACTAGACCAAGGAAGGCCTGTAGCACCTTTGGAGTTGTTGGAGGAACCATCTTCTCCACTGTGGTTCTCCGGTCATCTGTCAGGTGTTTCGCCTGGTGAGCAATACAGTGTCTCTGGAACGTAACTCGCTTCAGACACCACTGGACTTTGTTCTTTGAGATCTTGCAGTGCTGCTCCGCCAGGTAGAGTAGGAGATACAAGGAATGGGCTTTACACATGTCAAAGTCAACTGCACAAAGGAGTAGATCGTCCACGTATTGTAGCAGGGTTACTTCTGCATGTTCTGTGACCCAGTTGGTGAAGACTGTGGACATTGCTTTGGTGAACTGTGAAGGGCTGTTCCGGGCCCACTGTGGCATCACTGTCCATGTGTGGTGTCCCCCCTGGTGCATTAAGGCAAACAGGAACTGGTCTTCCGGATGAAGGGGAACACTGGAGAAAACATTAGCCAGGTTGTTCACTGTGAACACTTTTGCTGTGGCAGGCACATTTGAGCGCAGAGTGTGTGGATTCGGCATAATTGCAGTTTCAAACACCGTGGCGTCATTCACAGCTCTCAGGTCATATACCATTCTGAACTTGGCTGGCTCTCCTTTTACAGTCTTTTTCTTGACGGGGAAAAGCGGGGTATTGCAAGGCGATGTGTGAGGAACAATGATTCCTATTTCCAGGTAGACCTTCAGTTGGTCAGAGGCAGCTTGACTCTAGGCCTGGCCTGGGCCTTACGAGGGTACGGGGTACATGGCTTGAGTGACACCCATACTGGGGCAACTTGAGGTTTTCTCACGTGCTGGGGTCCCTTAGACCATAGACTTTCTGGTACTACATCCAGTACCTCCTTGAGTAGGCCTCATCGGTTGCTTAATGTTCTTGTAGGGCCGCCAGCATGACTCTTCTTGGGTCAGGGATGAAGAAAGTGTCACTGTCCCATCTTCGTGGAACACTGTGGTTGCCTTCAGCTTCTGCAGTAGGTTTGCTCCCAGCAGGTTGAGTGGCAGGTCCTTGACACCACAAACTGGGACAGGATAGCGCATCCTGGCTGAGTGCACACGCTCAGTGGCTTTGTAAGCTGAGAATGTCTGACTTGACCATCAATGCCCATGCGAGGCACAGAGGATTCTTTTAGGCAGGCGGGATCAGCGAGTTCCACAGGTGTCATCACACTTCTGGCTGCAACGCGTTGGATCTGACAACGCCATCCATTTTAAGGGTAATTTGAGGTAGTGGTCTTGCAGATGAAGTTTTACATGTCAGGAGCATAGTGTCTTGCGGGCCTGGCTTGCTTGCCTCTGTCCTATGGACGGGGTACTTCACTGCTTTCTGCACTTCCTCCTTGACCTGTTTCTCTGGACCAACTCTTGGATTGCATGGGTCCAGTCTCTTCGGGGGCGTGGGTGCCCTGCACTGGTTCTGGAAATGGCCAAACTTGCCACAGATGTAACACTTGACACTTCTTCTGTCTTCGTAGGGTGGTTGCGCTTCCAGGTCAGTGGTCACCATGAGAGGGGCTGTCTTCTGCACCCCTGGTTGGGACTCAATCCCTTTGGCTACTGTGGACAACATGATGGGTACTGCAGCGGCAGCGGGGTCCGGCCTGCTGATTGAAGCTGCGGTGGTAAGACGGGGCCTGCAGGTGCATTCGTGGCGAGGCCCGGGGGTGCCATGAGACCGGCGGCTGCATCCAACCCAAGGTCTTGGGGCATTACAGGGGCTGTGGCTGCATCTGCCATCACTTCTTCCCCCTGCTCCAACATAGCTTCTCCCCTTTGCTAACCTTATTGAGGTCGGTGTCTCCTCTCTGGAGTCTGCAGCGGTTCTTCCGGTGTGTTGATCGGCACTTTGCAGCATCTTCACCTCTGGCTTCCCTTCTGGTGTTCTCAGCAGCACGGCACCCTTTTCCTTCTTTGCGCTCTTTTGTGGTGCTATAATGGTGGCAATTTTGGTGACAATCGGCAATAAACAGTCTCCTAGGCGCACATAAAACATTTTTTCTGGGTCAGTCCACTGCTATTGACCTGTTCTCAGGCCTAGCCACTATCAGTGGTTTCCTGATTGGCTGTCTCAGTCCATGCCCAAAGGCCTGTGTATCTGGTCATGAATGGTGAAGCCCAAGTCTTGGAATACTTGCATTACTCTGCAATGAAACTTCTTTACAGACTCTGTCTTATCTTGGCTCATGTCATGGCTTGTCCTGCCAATCTGCCTTTGGCCCACTCTCTGAGCTGTTCAATTAGCTGTGGCCCTGACTCCCAAGCGTGTACGTCTGATTCTGCTGGAAGTTTGAATTGTTCCTTCATGATTGGCCAGAGTGCATCACCTGCTTCTATTTTCATTCATGGACCAGAGATCATTCCAGGTGGCTGCATATGTTTACTGCTTCTGCTACATTCTTTGGTAAAATGGCATGGGATGCATCCCTGGGTCTGGAAGATTGTCACCTGACTTGAAGTGCAGTGCACATAGTGTAATGGTGGTGCCTCTATCTGCCCCTGCATTCTTGGTGCCTGTGGGTTTCTTTTCTAGTACTGGACAGCATGTATGATGTTCCCTCTTCATCTTCAACAGAGGAATAGTTGTGATAGCTTGTACTGGGGTCGTACACTGACTGATATTGGACTTAGAAGTTGCTTTTTTATGTGAGGATGTCTCCCCCCTTGCTGAAGCTGTGATGGATTAGGCTTATAGTTCCATGTTGGTGTGAATGTAGGCAGCTCTGACTGGTGCTGAAGTTGTACATTATCAATACATGGTGATATTAGTCCTCCCCCCTGTGCACCCAGGGCTGAGCTGTCTGCTGCCTGATATGTCTGGGGGCTGCCCACTGCATTGTGTGTAGGGGGATTTTCACTTTCTTTCCCCGATATCACAACTGGCAATGGCTGGACTGTGCCAGGGGCATAGTAAGGGGAACCTTGTGCTGTAAACACCATATTATTTGAATTGGGCGTTGGCCCAGCCAGCAACAAGGAGGAAAAAAGAGGAAGAAGAAGAGGGAGGGGTTGAGGAGTGAGACAAAGGAATAGTAGGAGGGGAGAGAGAATGTGGAGAGAGAGGGAGGAGAAGAGATGAGAGAGAAGGAGGGGAGAGAGAGGGTGAGGAGAAGAGGGAGGAGAGATGGGTGTAGAGAAGGAAAAGAAGGAGGAGAAAGGTGTGGTGGGGGAGTGGAGAAGGAAGGAGGAGAAGATGGAGGGTATGGAGGAGAGAGATAGAGAGGGGAAGAGAGAGAAGAGAAAAAAAATGTGGAGGAAGAGGAGAGGAAAGGAGAGAGAGAGAGAGAGAGAGAGAGAGAGAGAGAAGAATGCGGAGAGGAAAGACTGACAGGAAAAAAAGAGGATAGAGGAGAACAACAAGAATAATAGAGAGGAGCAATTATGCCTTCTCCCTGTAGGGAGAGACGGGGCGCACCACATACTGTGCAAAAATAACTACCTATACCATGGATTCTGCTAAAAGCAGACTGCGCAGATTCTCCTGTCTCATACCCACAAAAATCACTTCCTGGTTTGCTCACATAACTTTCTGTACCACCTAAACAATGTAAGCTCTGCTGCCACTTCATACCATGTATTGGCATTCAGCAATCTAACATCAGCTACCTTCCCTTATTTTCCTTTCTACATCATGCCATTCCGCAGCTTGAAGTCTGCCATTCTAATGAATTTCACGTACTTTATACCTTCCAAAATCTTCACATACTTAACACCTTCGTGTTCTGTCACTATCTAGGGGCTGTTTTCTCATTAGGAAGTAAAAAGACTTTCCTGTTGCTCGGCCACTTTATTCCCCATGGCAAAAAGCAAAAAAAATGAAAAACACACAAAAATGAAAAAAAACAGTGCTAAATAATAAAAAAAAACTTCTAAAAATGAGTATATAAAACTGTAAGAAAAACCCAAAAGATAAGAAAAACCGTCAAAAACTTAGTTCACAACCAAAAACTCAAAACTTTGATACAAGAGGAGGAAAAAAAAAAAAAAAACTTTTTTCAAAAATAAATAAATAAATAAAAAATAAAAAGGTAAAGAGATTGAAGATTGAGGAAAACTTAATTAAAAAACTTTAAAATGCCGCAAAAAGAAAAAGACCCTTTAAGAGAGTAAAAAAAAAAAAAAATTAAAAATGAAAACGGCTTTTCTCTTCTCCTTTTTTTTTCTTTTAGAATCTCTGCGCTCAAATGCAGTCAGAGACACACCCTCTTTTTATTCCGTATGCTATTGCAATAATATCAAATGTCACTAAAATCACATATCTGAAAACATGTATGTCACATCAAAAATGATAGATACAATTTAACTTAACTTCTTCACAAAAAGCTACACATAGCCAGCATTGCAGCTGAAAACAGTCAGTAAAAAAAAAAAAAAACCCATGTGACAGTGTGATTTACAATGCATATCTCTCTGCTAAACAGCACGGAGAAAGAGGAAGTTCGGAGAAGAGAGAGAAAAGAAAAAATAAACTTTCTCTTTCACTATTACATGCTTCTTAAAGAAGCAACACTTGACAGACAGAAACAGATAGACAATCTGAGAGACGCCCTTTTAAAGTCTGTGACACGTGCAGGTTGCGCTGGGAACAGACAACTATCAATCGCACTGGCACGCATATGCCGGACTCTACCACCCTCCGCTCCGGTCGTCCTGACTGGCCGCCGGCTACGGGAATCTGTGGCAGCCCTTTTAACTATCACCATCCGAGCTTGGAACATGGAACTGCCTGTCCCGAGACCTCCTGTCTCTCCTATTGCACGGGAATCTGTGATAGCTTATTCAGCGATTTGACCTCCTGCTGTCTGTTACCCAGCCACCATAAACAAAAGTCACTTTTTCCTTCTTCTCTCGGATTTTACACAAACACATAACATATACACGGCACACAGCAGACACCTCCCAGGGTGGATTCGTGGCTACGGATTTTTTACACTACCTGGGAATTTGTGACCAGACCACACCTGACCGGCAAGAGGTATAGACAAGGACTGGGCACAGGGGACTTTCAGGTAAGATGATAACATTTTCTTACCTTACTTATGGAGCTGCGCAGTCTCCTGCCCCTGTGCCAAGGCCACGGCTACAACCTCCGTATTTCCGGTCAGAAGGATCCCGTGCGTTTCATCCGTGCCGTTGGGCGCCATTCTGTTATGGAAATATTTGGGTTGGATAAATTTATCCCTCTGTGTGTGCTGTGGCCGCTCCCAATTGGACTGAGTATTTTGAGCGCTCAAAGGAATGAGACTGCAACACCATTGTGTCAGAACAACATTCCATCAATACTGGTACTTTATTGTACATACATAGTTTTATATTTTCACATAGAAAGGAGTGGTTAGGGGTTGTCAGGGGTGGTTAGTTAATTACCATATTGTCTAGCTCTTCTGTCATTGGTTATCTAAACATATATGGAATATTGTGATTAATGCTCATATGACTGCTGATTAAGCAACTAAACTTGAGTTCTGTATGTAGGACAGAGTTGAGACATTTGATCAGCAGTTAATACATCTGACACTATTCTGCTTTTTGGGATGGAAAACCCCATATGATCTGTCTGGGTTATATCAGGCTTATATCAGTTTGTGTCAGCCATTTTAAACCATTGATTATAATGTATATATTAGCTGTGAGTATATGAGTATTTATGATTATAGAGGAGTATACAAGCAAGTGAGATCTACATGATATATATCTTTCTATCACAGTAGCCTTTCGCCTTGGTTTATGGAGGTATGTGTGCTTGTAATACTTGTCTTCTGTCAGTTGAAACACAGGTCTCGTGAGTGATGTTTCTTTAGACTGCAGCCTATTCTGACACATGATTAGGATGGGCAGTCATTTGAATTATGTGATGGGGCTATTACATTCTTGGAGAATTACTTAAATGGTGCAATCCTCTGTTGCTCTAGTGCAGGTAACTCTATGGTCACCATCGGGACAATTGAGATATTTTGCCCGGTACAATGAGGCATGCAAATGGCAGAGGTACTAGGGCGGGAAGTTATCAGATGTGTATTGGATTATATCTCTTTCACTGCAGCCTCATTGGGTAGGTTATTGAAAAATAGGACAACATTGTTGGGCCCCCACCTACAATTTATCATTTATAACACTGGTGTCTGTGTAGTGACAGAATAGATCCTCTCAGGTGTCAGAATAAGCTCCGTCTAGATCCACTATAACTTATACGAGATTCCAAATTATATTTCAATTTTCTAGAAAACCAAATGAGAGAAGAAAGGATTTTTACAACACCAAATCCAAATCCAGTTTTTTATTCACTGAGAGGCCGTTCCCTGTATTGAGAGAGAATCATTGTAAGTATACTTTATTCTCTGTATCGCTAAGCTTCATAGCATAATTTAATGCTCATCACAATATTTTCTGACAACATTCTGTCTTACCCATATGTCTTTTGTCTAACTATTCATTTTTGGCAGGTAAGTTTGTAATTTTAGAATAGAAGATGGAAGATACAGCAATATGTCATTCTATACTTCTGGAAATTAGTATTTTCTTTACATGTGTCAACATCCTGCAAAGGTGTATAAATCATCTTCATGGCACCAGCGTTGTTCGGCAACCAACAATAAAAACTAATGGAACAATAGTGCTCCACCACACCTATGTAATACCTTATCTGAATGTATAATGTGCCTGATATTGGGTGTGATGGAAGCAATCTGCAGAAAGGCTTGTCTTTTATGTCTTTCATACTGGTTCCAAGGACACTCAGGAGGCATTTATTAACAGCATCAATGCATGTACCTTGTTAAATAGCGCTATCATTTTCACAGTTGGTAACCCTTAGATTGAACCGTTATGTTTCAACCAAAGCGTCTTGTAGATTATATAGACTATAAGCCAAGTTTTTCACTCAAATTGTAATATACCAGACTGTCTCCAAATTACTAAAGTCCCAAGGAACCTTTACTTACATGATATATATGTTATCTTATCTTAGGAAAGGAGCATTACAGACCTTTTACTGGATCATTTATGTTCAGGAGAGTAGCATTAGATTCATATTATTAAACCCTTCATGACCATGACTTTTGGAGATGGGATGGACCCCACTCCATCTTAAAACCACCATAACTACTGTAAACCTAGGTACTAAAGTAAATACACAAAACACATTATTTTGGTTGTCAAAATGGCCACAGCTTTTATTCAAATCACAGGTTTAAATAATCACAGTAGGAGTCAGGTGGAGTGCTAGTACATTGGGATTCACAAGTACTGCGATATCCCCAGCTGTCTGACATACAGCACCAGGACAGACAGCCATAAAGAGGCGGCACGCAGAGCCAGTAAACTTTCAGGGCACCAATGACCCTATTATCCTCACTCCTGTGCTTAACCACTGTGCCCGCCCCTGATTGATGTTACCATTGCAACGTCCTTGAGGCTGGCCACCAAAGACGAGCGTGCTCACCACCATGAGGTTTTACATCCTCTATTAGTTAAAATGAGTCCACCTTAACTTGTCTGCAAAGCCGTGACGGGTTATAAATTCCAAGTCTCATTTGACAATTTTTTTATAATTAAATAATTTTTGTAAACGTAAAAACTAGAAGTCCCTGCAAAAGCATTAATGGGACTAAACTTGGCAAACCTCCGACTCACAAAGAGTCATCCTACAGCACTCAGGAGAGGAAAAAACCCCTGTGGAAGAAACCTCTAGGGAACCATGGCTGAAGGATTGCCCTTCTCTTGGGCTTAGAAGGTTACTGCAAATAATAACTCTTTATAGCCAATATACAATTGAACCTGGTACAAGATATACAATGACAAATTAAAAAATAAAATAAAGCATTTATCATTATACAAGTAATAATTAAAAACTTTTAGGACAGAGATTATAAACAGGGTGGGAGGGCGGGTAATGTTTCCTCCTGTCCATCCTGTGAGAGAAAGAGGGAGAGCCAGAGTTGCCTCCCCTATATAAGCCCCACCCTCCTCTCAGTAATACACCAGGCAAAAACATCTAAACTCCTTCCTCTTAAAACAAAAACACTCTTGTTTAAAATCTACACCGCAATACAATCAAAAGCTGCAGGAGTTCTCGGTCCATCCATCGCCAAGTCATGTCCACCTCGTCTAGTCTCGTCTAGTCTCCGGTGGTTTCTTGAGATCTGCCATTTTTCATCTTCTTCTTCCAAAAGTAATACTTTTTTATTTGTCTGACAACATAGTTATATGAAGATTTTTTTTCTGCTAAAGGAATGACACGATTCATTTTGCCATGCAATTGTAAGGAAATGGACATACTGCCCATGTTCCCCCTTAAAGAGCAAGTGTATTGTTGTATTGTGTAATGTGAAATGTGACATGCGCTAATAGTGTGGTTAGTGTGTTCTGCCTGTCAGTAGGGAGAGTTAGAGTTGATGTTTGGGACTAGCCCAGAGTGGGAAGGGATATTGGGGGAGGGACAGAGAAATTTTACTGTCAGAACATCAGAAAGGGCCCAGTACATCTGACATAGACCTACGGTCTGGACAGTAAGCAGTGTGGTATGATGTGGGTGTCCTGAAATGAAGAGAGACTGAAACAGTGGTTAGCATGAGTAAAGAGAAAAGGGAAACCAACGAGAGTGATCAAACTGAGTGGGGTCCTGGGAGAGGACGCCTAGTAGTACGGTCCAGAGTTTATAACTCAAAGAGATAACAAGCCAAGAAGGGACAAAGAACGGGCGGGAGTTCCAAGGCCTCAGTGATGGAGAAGTTAACTACCGGCTATACCGGCAACATATTTTCCTTGAGGAGAAAGAATATACAGAACAGTGGGTTGAGAATAGGACTCTAGCTAACTGGACTGTAGTATTAAGGTGGGTTGTGGTGAAGGAAAGTGAAACAGTGGAGATAGAGAACAAGCGAGTAGCAACAGAGGAATTAGAACTTTGTGTGGAAAATGTTCCATATTGTGAAGGAAACATTCATAAAGTTGTGTGCCTGCTATCTACTGCGTATATTCCCCACCAAGTTAAAGTTCAGTAAAAAGTTTATTTTTGACTGGTGGCCTCCTTCATTGAACCGTCCAACATCTGGTCATGGCCAACCAAAGTCATCGTCATCATGCGGCCTGCAAGGGCATAGCACCCCATAGCACAAGTCCACGCACGCAGCCAGGAGCTCCACTTTCATGTAACGTGCCATGAGAAACAAGTACTTTGCCGACAGCTTCCACCCTATGCCATGTTACACAATCTCCTTGAAAACTTGAAAAAAAGAATCTTTATGTGTTGAAACAGTTAAAAAAATCTTATATTTTTTAGATTTTGGTTTGACAGAATTCATTGTGTGGTAGAAATGATCCGGCAACATGATTCTCCAGGTTTTTGTGATTTGTGGTGATAACAAACTTCAAAGTATTTTTTTTCTTTCAAGTAGTCCAACTAGTGTAATAAAATATATATATAAAAAAAGGAAAACATTTCTTGTCACCAGTTCATGAGAACTGTAGGTTTTATTTTTTTTTCCAAATTTTTTTTTTCAATGGAACTGTGTTGGGGATTGTTTTTTTTTTGCATGGTGAGCAGATGTTTTTAACAACACTATTCTGGGGCACATACGACATTTTCATTTCTCTAATTTACTCTTTTGGAGTATGTGGTGCAACTAAAAAAGGGACATATTGTACAAGTAAAATATTTGTTATTTTTTTGACGTTCTGCACAGCCTAAATAGTTTAATATCTTGATAGACTGGAATTTAGCGATGAAGCCATACCAATAAATTTATTTTTTTATTACTTTACTTTTAGATGGGGAAAAGGTGAAAGTGATTAGAATTTTTTTTATTTTTGAAAATCATTCTTTTAGCCTTAAGACTGTGGAGACCTGGGTGTCGTAACCAGTGCTTTCCCCCCTCCCATCACTCCCGTAATGAAACACACACAGTCCTAGGTGGGTTGAACAGGTCGGTCACAGTTTATTAATTAAATAAGCTGAGAAGGGCAATTACATGTCGTAACGGCCGCTCGCGCCGAGCTCCTGTCCGTGATCGACAGGGGAATTGGACCAACGAGCGACTACGACCTTTGCCCTCCTCTGCTTCTTCCGCTGTGACTTAATAAAGGTTACCAGAGTTAGTTACATCACGTACAAGTATAATTTTTTTTTTTTTTTTTTTATAAAAGTAAAATATTACAATAGCATTTACCGATTTACATCGTCCCGCAGGTTAGTCTCATCTTTAGCCTTTAAAAAGGGAGGGCGGGTGGGACAATGCTTCCAGGTGTCCGCCGGGAGGAAAAGAGAAAGTTCCCGGCCGGACACCTGGATTTAACCCCTGTAGGAGTGGCCGTAGGACCCCTCCCCTCCAGTGCCCACTGGCCGGCCGGGGGTCTTCCAATTAGTGCATCACTAAAGGGGAGTGATGCCAGGGGGGGAACTGGCACTGATAACCTTTCCGTGCTGCTCTATCTAGGTGCTCCCCAGTCAGAGACGCGCACCTTATACAGTACCGCGTCTGCCAGACTGTGGAGACCTGGGTGTCGTAACCAGTGCTTTCCCCCCTCCCATCACTCCCGTAATGAAACACACACAGTCCTAGGTGGGTTGAACAGGTCGGTCACAGTTTATTAATTAAATAAGCTGAGAAGGGCAATTGCATGTCGTAACGGCCGCTCGCGCCGAGCTCCTGTCCGTGATCGACAGGGGAATTGGACCAACGAGCGACTACGACCTTTGCCCTCCTCCGCTTCTTCCGCCATGGAGGATCCCGTGTATTACCTACGCGGGACTCCGACCCCACCCAACACTTTTAGGGCCTGTTCAACCCCATCCTGTAAACCAGACAGAAAAATATCGAGGCCAATGTCCGTTAGGTGAACTCCGTCCGGTCTTAATTGTGGCGTGTTTTTCTTTTGTAGGTATTGGTGATGAATCACGATACCGCCTCTTCCTCTCACATAATTTCCGATCCGAGTGTTGAATTTCACCCTTGTCCGCTCTATGGCTCTCATGTCTCTTGCACCACGCCATTCGGCCCGTGGTGTTATATCCGACCACACCAGAATCATGTTCCTAAACAGACTGCTGAACCGTTCCGTATCCGTTGTCACCCATTTGTACAACTCGGCCACCTTTTGTTTGCCCAGGTCATTGCCGCCCACGTGTAACACCAATATCACCGGGCGTTCCGCCATCCTTGCTATGCCAACCATCTCCTTGAACAACTGGTTCCACCGGAGGCCTCTGATACCCCTCCAGTTAACTGTTATTCCCGGGATGTAGAGATTTGTTCCTCCTGGCCGCAATTTGGCCCTCTTTTCGGCCCAGTGTACGTAGGAATCTCCTACCACCCAAACTTCAACCCCTGTAAGAGACAACACATGTTAATTAAGCAAGTCGGGTCTTATGTATCTAGCGAAGCATGCGGACTTCCAACGACCCATTCTCTGAACTTCGGCCTCCGGCACTCCCGCCCTGGCTGCCTCTGTGGCCGCCCCTATCCGGAAAGAATGTGTTCCGTACTCCTTTGGATTTGCGCCGGTTTTTTCCAAGCATAGCTTGAACATTGCCTGGAATTGGTACTTGGTCAGAGGGGACCCGTCTGTATGAGTGAAGAAAAATCTACCAGCGTGTCTTATCGCGGCGTATGTTTTAACCATTTTTAGCGGGCAAGCTGGGCCCTCTGTAGAGTTAACCAGGACCCATGTGCCCCTACCGGTGGGATCGCATTTGGATTTTCTGACCCTGATGCGCAGGGCGTCGCTGCATATAACTATGTCCTCGTTAATTAGGCCTCCTTCCGCCGCGTTTTTTGACCGCGGTAACAATTCGCTAATACGCAGTGCTCCGAAAAAGACGGTCGCAAAAGCTGCTGATATGAGGGCCGCCTCATATTGCGATGAACAGACTGACGGGGATATCGCAATCAGGTCCTGCAATAGACTCAGAGAAATGGGGCGGCGACATTCTTGGCTTGGCTGTAGCCTTTTCCAACCTTTTATGGCTTGTCTTATACAGAAGGATTTAGTAACGTCTACCCATCCCAATAATTGAAAGAAAAATGCTAACCCCGATAATTTCCGTTGTGCCGTGGTGCCCGACGCCCCGCCTTCCCTCATCCGTAATAGGAAATCAGTTGTTACTGCGCTTCGCGCTCCGTCGCTTTCGTTGACTGGCCTACCCTGAATTAGTGAGCACCACTCCTCCCAAGCCTTACCATACACCTGCCAGGTAGCTGGCGAAACGGAGGCCCGGATTAAGGGCATCAATGATTGGCCACTGTGTCCCACAGGGACAGTGGACACAGAATACCCCGGGTTTGCACATTGGGCTGCTGGATTCTGAAAGCCTGCCAATTGGAAAATAATAGAGGGTTAATGATATCATCATCTACTTCCGCCACCACAGTGGCTCTACACCAAATATTGTTTTCAAGGCAAATCAGCGCTAGCCGGCGCAAGAGAGCGAGTATGGGCAGGGATGAAGAAGACATGTGATTTAAACTCTTTGCCGTTTTCGTATTTTTTGTTTGGAAACGAATGTTCGTGTTCCTCAACTGAACGGCCCATATCTCCAATGCTGCTACCACCGCAAACAATTCCCATAGGGCCGGGTCTTGCCCCCATTTTGTTGTCGTCCATCTCTCTGGCCAACCCGATTTGCACCATTGGTTTTTATAAATTGCTGCAAATCCCTCTTTTTTGTTCCACCCTACAGTCAGCCCTAAATCCTTGCTTGCGATCTCTCTTGCCATAACACACGTGTGACCGTTGTACGATTGTAGGAACGTTTGCCATACTAGTAGATCTGCTTTCAGCGATCGAGTGAGCCTGATTCTATGGCCGGGCTGAGAAGCGCCTTTTGTTGCCAAGGATAGTCTGCGCGAGAATGCTCTGCCGACCGGCATTACGCGACAAGCGAACGTTAGTAGGCCCAGTAATGCCTGCATTTGCTGGAGGGTTACCTTATTAACCACGCGGAAGCCTTTCAACATTTGTAGGGTTTTTAGTATTTTATCCTTTGGTAATCGGAAAACCATTGAATTGGTATCTATTTCGATGCCCAAGAACGGCAATACATTACATGGTCCCTCCGTTTTTTCCGGTGACAATGGCACGCCGAATTCGAGTGAGATATATTTGAATTTTTCAAGTAGCTCGGAGCAGAGTTTAGAGTTTCTGGGGCCGACGAACAGGAAATCATCGAGGTAGTGAATTAGGGATTTACTGCCCGTTTCGTACCGAACTACCCAATCTAGGAATGTGCTGAATAGCTCAAAATAGTGACAAGAGATGGAACATCCCATCGGGAGACACATGTCGAAGTAATACAGCTGGTCCACTTTGCAGCCCAGAAGGTGGAAACATTCGGGGTGCACGGGTAATAAACGGAATGCCGATTCAATGTCGGATTTGGCTAGCAGGGCGCCGGGTCCGGCTGCCCGGACTAATTCCACCGCCTTATCGAAAGACGCGTATGAGACAGAGGATTCTTCTGGGGAAATTGCATCATTAACCGAGTCACCCTTTGGGTGAGATAAATGATGGATGAGGCGGTATTTACCGGGTTCCTTTTTTGGTATAATGCCTAGCGGTGATATTTTCATGTTTTTGAAGGGGAGCGACTAGAAGGGGCCCGCTATTCTACCCAACTCGACCTCCTTTTCAATTTTTTGTCTAAGTATTTCGGGGAATTCGCGAGCAGATTTTAGGTTATGGGATAGGGTTGGCGTTCTTGTTAGCCTAAAGGGAATAAAAAACCCGTCGGAGAATCCTGCTTGCAGCTGCTGAGCCGCTTTCTTATTGGGGTAGAGTTTTAGCCAGGGGGCCATCGCGGTTACGCTCACTGGGGTTCTGCCTTGTAGGTGCTTTGTAAGGCTGACGAGTGCACCTTGACGCTGGGTGCCCCCCCCCGCAAGCGGAGCAATCATGTCTGAATTTGCATAATGCGTGGAAACGGCAGTTTCCCTCATTGAACAACCAGCAGGCCCCGGGTTTTCGCACGACCACTGAGTTTTGACCTGCGACTGTGGAGTAATTAGTGGTCGTGGCCGAAAAGGGGGGCTGCTTTTGGGACAGCATCAACCGCAACCATACGTCTGTTGCTTTATCTCCCCAGCCTAGATCGGGCTGTAGGGCCAGACGCCTGCGGAACTCCTCATCATACCGCCGCCAGGCTGAACCGCCATGCGACTTGTATGAACTATATATCATGTCCTGATATATAAACAATTCGGAGCAGCGTTCCGGATGTTTCTGGCCCATAATACAGCCCAATACTGCGAAGGCCTGGAGCCAATTATTCATGGTTAATGCAATTCTCAATCTCCCCCTATCGAAACCCCTCTCGTTAGGTTTATCCACCGTTTGTTGATCCGCTGATAACAGCGACCATATATCAATATAATCGTTGCTCCAGATTTTCTGTCTCGTTTCCTGGTCTATATGGGCGCCTAGCGGGCTGATCCCGCAGAAGAAGGCGTCTTTGTGTAGATTAGCGGATTGTGGTGTTGCATTGTTCACCACCTTTCCGCTCGAGTGTGACAGTTGTAAGATTAACTCCTTAACCGCCGAGGTTAGCTCCATTTCCTTTAAGTTAACACCGTAGTGTAACGCTTCCTCGCTACCCTTGTAACACTCACCGCTGTGTGACTCTGGACGAGTGTACTCCGATCCTGGAGGAACCCCTGCAGATGTAGACGGGGTGATGTCGCAGGACGGGGAAACTCTGGCTCCCGCTACAGCGTGGGACTGGCCGATGTGCTGGCCGATGCCCTGCGTATCGTGCGTTGGAGCCCGATTACAACCACATAGTGGCGGATTAGTGGCTCTGTCTTCGGCGCCTGCACGGTTGTTGTTGTTGTGGCTGGAAGCCGTGGGGGATTGTTCTTCCCGGCTGAAAGCCCTAGAGGGTGCGCGTGATTTTGCAGTCTTGTCCCGTGCCCGATGCCTCCTATCCGGGCTCTGCGATACATCGGACCACTCAGATGTTGCAGATGACAGCCATTCTGAGGCCCGCGATCTGCGGCGGCTCCTATGGGAGCTGCGTCTACGTTGGTAACGGGAGGGGCGTTTAGAGGGGTAGCCCGAATGGCGACGGGAGTTATTGGAGGAAGATTGGGAGGACGTGCGGCGTCTACGCCTTCGTCCGCCCTTACTATGCGGTGTCGTGGGAGGGATTCTTTCGGTAGCCGGAAGGGGATCATTGGCCGTAGACGGTACTGTAGTGCTACTTAGGAGGGGGGGGCGTTAGGAGGCCACCGTATTCGGCCCCATTGTTGGTATGTAACCGGGCGGCAGCTATTGGATAATTTTTATTGGGCAAGTGGGCGCTGTGGGGTGGTATGAGTGTGTCCGTGTTTGGTGACGTTAACAAAACTTCACAGTAATTTTTGTTGTGCAGCTGTTGAGCGCCTTGATCGGTCCTTGCGGACCGAACAATGCGCTCCTCATCTGCCCTGTACCCTGTACTGCCCGACCCCTGATACCCCCGTGCAGGCACCAGTGCTGCGTCTGCCGGGGGTATGCTGGAGGTCGGGCCTGGTGGGGGATCTGCGCACTGATCGGTCAGATTTGCCCGATCAGAGCGTTCTGGGGGCTGCATGGCATTGATGCCAGCCTCCCGATTACCCCCTGCGAGCGGCGAATGTGTGCCCGCAGGGAAGGTAATGGAGAACCGGCCCGCTTCGCCATTGCTGGTGAGCTCTCGTGACCGGAAGTCAGGGGGCGGGGACCGGAAGTGCCCGGCCGGAGCCCCCGCAGAGCTCCCGGCCGCCGCCGAGAGAGCCGGAGGCCGCCGGCTGCTGCGAGGCGGCGAGGACGCCCCCTCCCCTACTTGGAGACGCTCCGGGGCGCGGGGTAAGCGGGCGGATCGCCTTCCCCCCGGCGCCGCCGGCAGCGACTCCTGATCGGCCAGGGAAAGGGGGGGTGCCGCGCAACGCCCGGCGCTGCCAGGATTAGCTCCACCAGCCCGGGACGGAGCAGCTGGCCGCACACCGCAACCCCCCGCCTCTGCAGGGGCCCGCACAGACGCCGCCGCTGATGAGCTGCCACCCACCCTCCGACGGGTGCGACGCCCGGCCCCGCCCCGCCTCCTCCGTGCGGACCCCGGGCCCTCTGCGGCCGGGAGCCCCGAAGCCTGCAGCGGCGCCGAGATGGGCCACAGCATAACGTTCTGGGCCGCTCCAACCTCTGGCCCCCCGTGGGCTAAGGATGGTAGCGAAGGTGAGCCAGACCCGAGGGGACCCGGGGGTGACGGGGGTATGGAGGCCTGGCCTAGTGGACCCAGGGGCGAAGGGGCGCGCGAGGCCGGACCAAGGGGACCCGTGGGCGGGGGGGTGAGTGCGGACGGATCAGGGGGTGAAGGGGTGAGGAAGGACAGGTCGGGAGAGGGCCCAGAGAGGTGAGCCCTGACATCGGTAAGAACGGCCTGAAGCCAGTGCTCACCTCTCTGTTCCACTCCTTTCAGCAGGGCCTCGACCAGGGGGTCCGACATAGCTCCAGTGATGCAGGGACAAAGACAATGCTTCCAGGTGTCCGCCGGGAGGAAAAGAGAAAGTTCCCGGCCGGACACCTGGATTTAACCCCTGTAGGAGTGGCCGTAGGACCCCTCCCCTCCAGTGCCCACTGGCCGGCCGGGGGTCTTCCAATTAGTGCATCACTAAAGGGGAGTGATGCCAGGGGGGGAACTGGCACTGATAACCTTTCCGTGCTGCTCTATCTAGGTGCTCCCCAGTCAGAGACGCGCACCTTATACAGTACCGCGTCTGCCATTTTTAACCCCCCCCCCCCCCCCCCGGGAACTTGAACCTGTGAGTGCTCTATAAACCATACGATTGCAGGGTGCAGGGTAACGGATAGTCTCCCGTTAAAGGAAAGCTGTGTTGTCCCCAACTTCTGACATATGATACGGCGCGCTTTTCTGAAAACCAATCATTGTTTTTGCTTATTGTTTGAAAAAAATCCCACCTAAGCCTACTGTAGATATGCATGAGATGTAGAAATGTTGCATGTCACCTGGATTTAACTTTGTAACTGGAATCCCCCTTTAACAGCATCTTCAGTAGAGCATACTTTCTTTACCTCTGTTATGGCTGCAAGTCCTGGCCCAACAGCAGATCCAATGACCCAATTTGAAATGTTTTTTTCCCCCCCAAATTCCACAGTAAAAACTGAATTAATATATTGTTAAATAAATATCTTAGACCTAATGAGTCTGGAACATTTATGTTAAAAATTCACGCCAGAATAGCAGTAAAATGCCAACATAACTCCTTCATGACCGGTGGTATTTTCGCTTTGCGTTTTTGTTTTTTGCTGCCCTTTTTCCCAGAGCCATAACTTTTTTATTTTTTGGTCAATATGGGCATGTGAGGGCTTGGTTTTTGTGGGACGAGTTGTACTTTTGAATGAATGACACAATTGGTTTTAACATATCGTGTACTGGAAAGCGAGAAAAAAATTCAAAGTGTGGTGAAATTGCAAAAAAAGTGCAATCCCATAGTTGTTTTCTTGTTTTGATTTTTTTTACTATATTCACTAAATGCCAAAACTGACCTGCCATTATGATTCTCCAGGTCATTATGAATTCATAGACACCAAACATGTCTAGGTTCTTTTTTATCTAAGTGGTGAAAAAAATTCCAAACTTTGTTAATAAAAATTGCGCCATTTTCCGATACCCGTAGCGTCTCCATTTTTTGTGATTTGGGGTTGAGTGAGGGCTTATTGTTTGCAGCCAAGCTGACATTTTTATTGATACCATTTTGGTGCCGATATGTTCTTTTAATCACCTGTTATTGCATTTTAATGCAATGTTGCGGCCACCAAAAAATGTAATTCTGGTGTTTTGACTTTTTTTCTCCTTATGCCGTTTAGCGATCAGCTTAATCCTTTTTTTTATTTCTAGATCGGGCGATTCTGAACGTGGCGATACCAAATATGTGTATGCTTGATTTTTTGATTGTTTTAGTTTAAATGGAGCGAAAGGGGGGTGATTTGAACTTTTATATATTTTTTATATTTTTAAAAAACATTTTTTTACTTTTTGGATGCTTCAATAGTCTCCATGGGAGAATAGAAGCTGCCATAACCCGATCAGCTCTGCTACATACAGGTGATGATCAGATCGCCTGTATGTAGCAGAATTACTCACTTGTTATGAGCGCCGACCATCGGGAGGCACTAATATCAATCTGGCAGTGACAATCATAGAGGTCTGCAGGAGACCTCTGGTTGTTATGCTAACCCATCGGTGACCCGCAATCACAGGGGTCACAAAAAATGATTAATTTCCCATTTTGATGTGGACTTTCATAGTAAGTACACCAGTCTAATAAGGTCTAAGAAATCTATTTAATAATGTGTGCAATTTGTATTGGCAACACTTGTAACAGATCTACGTTAATAGTACTATCCCTCCTATAAAGCTGCTAGCTTAGGTCACTAGACCACTGGTCATGTAGACTTGTTGTGATATAGGGACAGAAATGCAGGAATATTAAATACTACTTCAGCATTTTCTTTTTATTAAAGCGCTGGAGTGGTGCTTTTAATGTAAGTTCCCTGACCCTAGTATAATACTTACCAGTCTCCTTTTTCAGCTCTTCCCAGCGCTGTTCTGGTACGGTCATGTGCCACCATCTTATGACTGCAGCTTCTAACTCACCAAAAGTCAATGGTATCAGTCACAAACTCTCAATGCAAGTCTATTAGGTTCAGACTGAAGCTCTCATAGACTTACACTGAGTAGTGACCTCCAGATCCAAAGGAAAAACTAGTGATCCCGCAACTTGGTAGACGTGTTGGAGTGGCGCTGATAACTGAAGAAGACATTGGCTGGTGAGTATGAGACTAAGGCCGGGGTCACACTTGGGAGTTCAATGCGAGAAACTCTCGCGAGTCTCTGGCATGAAGTCCCGGCACTTCCGCCAGCACCCGGGAACAGAGCATTCAGCTGCATAAAAATACATGCAGTCGCACACTCCGGCCTGAGTGCCGTCAGCAGTTCCGGGACTTCGTGAGAGAGACTCGCTCAAATTTCTCGCATTGAACTCGCAAGTGTGACCCCGGCCTTGGTGGTGCATTAGGATTGAGTGATGTCCCCTGCATGACTCCTACATCTATGACCCCTATAACTTTACCAGCCTGATTTTAAACAGATTTTTGTGCAAATAGGAAACTATAAAATGCTGAAAAGTGAGAAGATTCCTCTTTCTTCATAGAAAAAAAATATTGTGAGGATATTTAAAGAAAACCTTTAACATCCAGACATTCTACCTACCTGTAAACAGACTGGAAATCCTTGGATAAATAGCCTTTAAATAACGTCTGTCCCCCATTTCTGCAGATGATCATTTCTAGAAGGGACAGGCTCCCTTTAAGTTCACATGTGCTACTGATTTTTGTAAAAAAAGATATAGAAACAGTGCTTTTTATTAAATATGTTATGCTAGGAGATATACGCTATGTACTTGCATTTATTAAACTTGGTTGCACTTTGAAGTATTGGACTTGTACAGCTAATGCTACTTTAGTTTCTCCTGCAAGATTTTCCATTAGTAAACCCATTAAGGATGCCAAAATAGCAGATGTTCATGTTGTTTCTTTTCTTCCTTAGAACATTTTTTTTCTCTTTCTTTTCTGTCTGGTGAATACATATGGTTAAATCTCCACTGACATGCTTAATGTAATATTAAGTGAATTATTTTATCCACACATTTGAATCAACTTTTGATTTTTGGTGATTACGGCCCAAGTTTCCAACTGTCTAATTTCAGTTTACAGCTGGAGCGGATTTGCCATTTATAAACTGCACAAATCAAGTGAACACAGACATTCTTATTTTTCATGCTCCAGTTGTGAAAAGGGGGTATTTGAAAAAAAAAAGTAATTCCAAAGAATACTTCAATTTAACAGAATATTAAAGGGAATCTGTCACCCCATTTTTCGCCTATAAGCTAAGGCCACTGCCATCAGGGGCTTATCTACAGCATTCTGTAATGGGAAAGGTCAGAGAGGCCTGGCGCCTGCACATTGCAGTACTTTGCACTGCCATAAACAGGGCGCATAATGTACGCCTGCGCAGGAGCCATGGCAGGAAGCAAAGAAGAGGATGTCATCGCATGAAGATGGGAGGCGCTCGACCCGGACCGTGACGCCCATCGGAGCGGACTGCACCGGACCTCCCCTGGGTGAGTATAATCTAACTTGTTTTTCTTATCTTTCAGGTTACATCAGGGGCTTATCTACAGCACAACAGAATGCTGTAGATAAGCCCCTGATGGCGGTGGTCTTAGCTTATAGGCAAAAAATGGGGTGACAGATTCCCTTTAAAGATGTTTTTCCAAATTAGGCCATATCTTAGGGATGGCCACCTTACAATTTGGAGAATGAGGCTCTGCCACTCCAGAACAGGGCTCATAGGGCTCAGGCAGACAACTGTGCAAGTCAGTCCGAGAACAGGTTGCTAATGCCTGCACTGTCCACGGGACTCCCACCCCGAGCATGACAGTCTCAAGGACATATATGAAGCTGTAACGCTTCGACCTGCGAAAAGTCAGTTCATTGCAGATTGGACTGAGATCTATGGGTGTCTGAATGATCCCTTAGAGTCCTGTCTTGAATGGAGAACAGGAGCGCATGCTCCATGTCTACTCCATTCATTGTGCCTTGGACGGCCAGAGGAAGCAGACTACAGTGCTCTCCTATTTCCAACAGTCCTGAAGACAATGAATGGAGCAGAGGATGAGCATGCGCACCTCTTCTCCATTCAAGATGGGACTCTTTAGGCTACAAGGCTCTCAGTGTTTCTTGGGATCCAAGCAGTCAGACCACAGCAATCAATACGTTACCACTATCCTATAAATAGGCTATAAATTTGCATTTTTGGGAAACCTTTTAACAAAAACCAAACTTGTAGGAGACATTTCTGGTGTCAATGATGCGTGCACCAAAATCTGCCTAGAAAGTGAAATATCCTCTCTGAGTTTGAAAACATTGATAAATGAGTTACATTGATCCCTGCTCAGTTTTGGCAAATGAACTACTGTAGGCTGAAACAGACAATGGATGTAAAGGCATCACAAAATGTGCCACATATTGTATAGATACTTGCAGTCACCTGCTATGCAGCTTCATTGAATTGAATGACTGGGACCCCACCTGTGCTGGGATCGTACGGAAGGTTCCATGTTGCTAAATCATTCTCAAATCAGACTACTGTCAGACTGATTGTGGTTGGGACGATTATGCAAATGACACTCTGATGAAACTCTGATCAGAGTTTGATCCAGGTGTGAGCATAATGTGATCTGATTCTCTCAGATGAGACAACCGTAGTGCAGGTTTCTCTCTCCTGTAGTGTGTAAGTTCTTATGATCCGCAGGACCCTCTCTTTCTCTCTCTCCTGTAGAGTGCAAGCTCTTATGGTCAGTGGAGTCCTCTCTCCTTCACTCTTCTGTAGAGTGTAAGCTCTTATGGTCAGCGGGGTCCTCTCTCTCTCTCCTGTAGAGTGTAAGCTCTTATGGTCAGCGGGGTCCTCTCTCTCCTGTAGAGTGTAAGCTCTTATGGTCAGCGGGGTCCTCTCTCTCCTGTAGAGTGTAAGCTCTTATGGTCAGTGGGGTCCTCTTTCTTCTGTAGAGTGTAAGCTCTTATGGTCAGCGGGGTCCTCTCTCTCTCCTGTAGAGTGTAAGCTCTTATGGTCAGCGGGGTCCTCTCTCTCCTGTAGAGTGTAAGCTCTTATGGTCAGTGGGGTCCTCTTTCTTCTTTAGAGTGTAAGCTCTTATGGTCAGCGGGGTCCTCTCTCTCTCCTGTAGGGTGTAAGCTCTTATGGTCAGCGGGGTCCTCTCGCTCTCCTGTAGAGTGTAAGCTCTTATGATCAGTGGGGTCCTCTCTCTCTCCTGTAGAGTGTAAGCTCTTATGGTCAGCAGGGTCCTCTCTCTCCTGTAGAGTGTAAGCTCTTATGGTCAGCGGGGCCCTGCTCTCCTGTGGAGTGTAAGTTCTTATGGTCAGCGGGGTCCTCTCTCCTTCTCTCTCCTGTAGAGTTTAAGCTCTTATGTTTTCTCTCTTTCTCTCTCTTCTTTCCCACATGTCTTTTTCAAGCAATTACAATCTTTCCAGTATTGAGATTTGCACAAATTTATTTGCTGTGTATCATATATTTGGGGAAGATTCGGGAAACGCGGCAAATTTGAATTTCAAAAGATCCTTTCATCTCTAGTAATGTGGTTAGGTCATTCATTATAGATATTCAATCACCCAACAGGAAATTGATCATAGGGTATCATGGTGATGTGTTATAAATTGCAGCAGGAAGAGTTTAATTTGCCAGCAGTGCTGCCACAGGGGAAACATAATATTACCCAATGAAACCATTGTGGGCTGCATGTGTGATCCATGGACATGTTGGGTCCTACAACATGAGAGATGCTCTTTGCAGCGGCTTTCTGTCTTGCTAATAGACGAGAGTCCTAAACAAGGAATTACCTCCACTATTTAACCAAGCTTCCAAATAGGGTATTTGAAAATGGCGTTTCAAAATCAGACATTCCCATTAGGTAAAGATGTGCAGGAATCCCATGCACTGAGTAAGTTATAATAAATTTGTTTGCATGAGGTTTTTTTCTACTTCCTCTTTATTAAGGGGAACCGTTAGTGGGAATCAAATCTGATCTTAACGATTGCGTTATTACATTGCACATTTCAGAAACCTTCCCAGACAATTCAGATTATTCATGCATACAACATTCTTTTTTGATGAAAACCTGCATTTCTACAGAAATGGTATTATAATATGCATGCACTTAGACTCAGGCTAATTTCTTGGGATGAAAATTGTCCTTACAGCTCATGAATGATAGATTTTAGGTACTGGGAATGATGTACTTATTTTATTGAAAGCTTTAATAATCCGTTAATCTTTATCCAGAAGCACTACTGACAAGAGGGTTATCATTGCAAGCTAAGAAAAAATAATGGGGGGCAAATCTCCCTGATTGGAAGATTTATAAAAGGTAAAGGAATGGTTTCTAAATGGATTGGATGACCTGTACTATCTTGGTTTATTTAATGTAAGAAATCATTTTTTGGGGGGCACTCCACTGATGAGAATTTCTCTTCAATCATTGGTCGGCTATGGGATAATTTTATTAAATTGTACTTAATTTTACGTAAGTAATACTAATAGAGATGAGCAGATCAGGAAAATTTGAATTCACCTGTTTATGGGTTTATTTCTCAGGAAAATTGATTGGGGAAGAAGTTATTCTTATTTTATTTAATTTTTATTGAATTTTTCAAAAATAAAGTTGCAGAATGACAAAAAACCCTCAAAATATTAGCAAACAAAGCAACATGGTCTATCTTAGTAATCTATCAAAAGCAATGAGTGAACTCAACACCGAAGAGGTCACATCTTACATTAACATTTAAACATGAACATCAATAGAGCTGTGAGACATTGCTTACTTCGCACATCTTGTATATGCGCATGCACCTCACTATTTGACATGGGTTGAATGAGCATCATCTACAACTACATCAACTACATACTTTCAAACAACTAGAAACAGTCAGTGGTAATCTGTAGTAAAAGCGGTCAGGTTTTATGATTAACTTGAAATGGCGGAATATTGAGTAAACAAAATTTAGGATCTGCCTGGGCAGCTTAAATTTTGCACCAATTTCTTTTTAGGGATTCAATATTTTGTGGGGTTGCTCCACTAGGTACTCATGTGTCTAAGGAAATGAGGGACAAACTTATCAGACATGAGTATGATCATGAGACAGTTGATAAGGAATGGGTTTTTAAATGTAGTTTGGACAGAAAAGCAAAAGTGGCAAAAACATCTGAAAATTAGATTCAGGTTTTCCCTACTCTCGACTGTATTGTTTGTCAGTGTTATCCTGGAAAAGAAAAGGAATTGTTTGTTTATATGGATGTATGGCTTGGTGGTGCTATGATGAGGTATTACGCCATTATTTGGCTCTGTCTACCTCAATTGGGTGGGCAGCAAAGGCAACTGATGTGTGGATCCAATTAATGCTTTCCAATAAACCTCAGTCATGGCCTCATTTTCACGTGGGAGCTGTCACGGGAACATCAGTAGTTGCCATGGTAGCCCGGCACCTTATAGGAACCTGTTGGCTCTACAATGAGGGTCACTGCAGACTTTTTTACTCCTTCTAGTTCCGCCATTAGTGTTCAATTTGTGGTGAGACATACTCAGTGACTCGTTGTTTTAGGAGAAATATACGTCTTGAAAGAGCAGCGTTGTCCAATACAGAAGAAAGCACCAATACACATCCACATAAAGCTGCATTGGCTGCAGCAGTACCCCAGGAAGGAGGAAGCAAGCCTCCTAATTGATGAGTTTTTTGTTCCCCTTTCAGCCATTGTCAGCATTACAAATCTCACACAATTTGAAGTCAATTATTGAACAGCTTGCAAAAAGCTGTTCAAGGAAGTTAGCCTATTGTGTTATGGGTCGTCTAATGGACCCTCATCCCAAAATTTTTTGTTTTACAAAAAAGAGCAAGGCAAATTTCAGCTTACTCAGCACTTATGCTATTCTACCGGGGACTTTGTCAATTATGGGATATCAAAGGTGCTTATTGTTGTGTCCTACACAAGGGGCATTGCTTGCTAAATTAAACGTAGAGTAAGCATTTAGTTTGCTGCCAGTTCATCTTGCATGTTATCATCTCTTGAGTTGGAGATTTGATGGTTTCTTATTTGCAGACATGTGTTTGCTAATGGGCTGCTCCATCTTGTGTAATTATTTTTAAGTTTTTGCATTTTTTCTCAATTGGATGGTCAGGTTTGAGTAGTCTACGTTCACATTTGCGGTCTGCGCCGCAGCGTCGGGCACCGCAGCGTCGCCGCATGCGTCATGAGCCCCTATATTTAACATGGGGGCGCATGGACATGCGTCGCACTTGCGTTTTGCGCCGCATGGGTCCCTACGGCGCCCGCGTCCGGGCGCAGAGGACGCAGCAAGTTGCATTTTTGCTGCGTCCAAAATCAATTAAAAAAAGGACGCATGCGGCGCAAAACGCAGCGTTGTGCATGCGTCTGGCTGCATTTTTGTTTGCGTTGTGCGTTGCGGCGCCGACGCTGCGGCGCACAACGCAAATGTGAACGTAGCCTTAGATGTTTCATCGTTGGTTCATTATTTAATCGATTTTTTTTATTACTGATTCTATGACAAAATATATGCCTATTGCATATACAGCTCTGGCAAAAATTAAGAGACCACTGCAAAATGTTGAGTTTGTCTGATATTTCTCTTTATAGGTATATTTTTGAAAGAAAAGTAAATTGTTAATTTATTCTATAAACTTCTGACAACATGTCTCTGAATTTCCAAGCAATAAATTTTGTATTTTTTTCTGAAAAGGAGAAATGGTCAAAATATAAAAAAACAGCGCTTTCAGGCTTCAAATAATGCAAAGAAAACAAGTTCATAATCATTTAGAAACAACAATACTAATGTTTTAACTCAGGAAGAGTTCAGAAATCAATATATTGTGGAATAAGCATGATATTTAATCACAGCTTTCATGCGTCTTGGCATGCTTTCCACCAGTCTTTCACACTGCTTCTGGCACATATTATGCTCTTGAGACTCCAGAGCATAATAAACGTATTACATAAATAATAATATTAAGACTGTAAGCTCTTAAGGTCAGTGAAGTTTTCTCCTTTCATAAGTGTGTAAGCTTTTTATGGTCAGTTTACTTATCTTTTTATGTCTCTTTCACTCACTTGATTGCAAAGTGTAAGCTAGGTTCCCTCTCTTTTTCCTCTCCCCATGTTTATTTTCTAAGCAATTACAAGCTTAACAGTATTTTGATTTGTGTAAATTTGTTCACCACAAGTATCGTTTTTGAGGAAAATTCAACAAATTCAAATTTCTAAAGATCCACTCATTTCTAGATGTTACACAATGACACACATGGCAATGTCCTAACTTTTTTGAGGTTTGTTGTTGCCATCAATTTATAAATGAGTTTTTGAATTTTTTCAAATGAAATGGAAACAACATGTCTATTGTTCACCTTCTGATCTGTATTCTATGTTCTGTTGTGAATAAAATATGGCTATAAAAGGTTTCTGAATCATTGCATTCTTGTTTCATTCATATTTTACCCATCGTGACAACTTTTTTGGAATTGGGGTTGTATTATTAATAAAACATAGGAAGTCACACAGTCATTGTAGGTCCAGGTTCTAACAATACAATAGGCATCATGTAGATGCAAATCAGTTTCAGGGGAAACCAATTCACCATGAATTAAAAAAAATTGTATTTGCCTGAGTTTAAATTGTTTGTGATTTGCATTTGGCAAACTATAAAAAGACGGACAACATTTATGATTTCTCCATAGTCGGAAAGGGTTTAAATATTTAAAAAAATTACACTTCCCATCCTTCACCTGTCCCACCACACAGCCCTTCTCCAGTCCGGTGTTCTCCTCTCTGGTCACCAATCCTGTCACTTTGGAGATGCATGATGTCTTTGGTAGAAAATAAGTCATGTGATGTTATCACGTGAAGCCCAGTCAATAGTCTTCACATGATGGCATGACGTGGGTTGTCTACGACATTATAACATTGCGAAGTCTAGTTGGCATCACAGGCTATGAACAGGAGAAAACTGGACCTGAGCAGGGTTGCATGGTGGGAGTCGTGAGCGTTGAGCGCCATCAACACTGGTCAGGTCCAGTTTTTTCTATTTGGTCATAAATGTTGTCTCTTCAAAGACATCTATTTTTCTATTTTATTTTACTCATATCTATTATTCTATGGAGTCTGGAGAGACCTCAGAGCACAATGATGCATATTCAAGTTACATTGAATAAATTAGATGTAATCATAATTCATCTTTGATTTTGATCGAATCTGATTAATTTGATTTTTAGCAGATTCACTCACTGTTTAGCCTCAGAGAATCAGCAGAAGACAACCTCGTTCAGAAGTCCTTTTGGTGCCAATAATTTGTCATTTCGGTCTATTTCTTATAGATTGATCCCCAAATAACTTATTATATCTTATTAATGTTTCTTCTGTGTGCATTAATGACAATGAATAGAACAATGCAATTATGTGTTGTTTGGATGGATGGAGGGCCCTCAGAATCATTTTCTTTGCAGAGCTCAAAAAACTCCTGTCAATCCCTGAACACAACTGTACATGAAAGTTTGCTTAAAAAACATATTCTGCCTTATAAAAGTGCAATTTTTGTTCAATAAAAACAAATAATATCTGTGTCAAACAGAGTTTTGAGACTGGCACTTTTTACCACAGTTGACTGCTATGACAATAGTTATTTCACATCCTTGTCATTTCCCAACATGCACATTGACTGATTCTATGTCCCATTTTACAAGCTTTATGGTCTCACTTAGTAAATTCGTGCCCTTCTGAAATAAGAGTGACTACCTCATGCAAAGAGATCAATTTATCTCTTTCAACCTGGGCAATTTCCAATAACTTTGCGGATGACTTCTGTCCACGGCGGACCTGACTTTAATCATAACATCGCACTCAATTCCGGCTTGATTCACATCATTGTCCAGATTCCTGATTATACAACCTACATTATTGGAGTCAGTTAAACCACTATCGGCTTAAGGAACAGATAGGAACACTCAATCATGTGCGCTGAACTTTGTCACCTTCTATTTGAGCTTGCAGGGAATCATCCTTGTCTTTTTAAATCAAGGCTGAGTATTCTCATCTATTAGCTATGGATTTGTTTTTATTTCACTTTTTTTTCTTCTTCTTTTTACTAAAAGGACAATGGAATTGTTGGAATTGTTTATGAGTTATTATGAAAAGCCAATTCACATAGATGACAGCTCTGACAAAAGGCTCATCCTGCTATGCGCCTACAACAATGGAATATTTTAGTTTTTAATATCTATTTGTTAAAGACCATAAGATGAATAGCTATTATTTGGGGAATGGATTAGTTATCATATCAAAGCCAAAATGCTAAAAAGGTTTATTGTTGTCAGCCATCGCATTTAGTTTTATTATGTAGTGGACAAATATAATTTCAGTTCATTCACCTACAGTGCTTCCAAGCATTTTAATTACACTGTCTGTTTCTTCTCTGTCTTAAATTCTAGGGAGTGATTAATTTATAAGTAGAGATGGGCGGACACCTGGATGTTCAGGTCCAGCGGGTTCAGCTGAACTGTTACAAAAAGTTCAGGTTCTGTTACCAGAACAGTACCCAAACTCAAACCTGGATCCCATTCAGTTGAATGGGGACCCGAGCATCAAGTATTTGTGGCGCTGTAATGTGCATTACAGCGTGGCAAACACCGCTTCTGATTGGCGATGAAATCATCCCCACCGGTCAGAGAGCTGCTGTTCCCACACTGTCAAAAGACGGCGTGAGCGCTCAGCTGTGATGGGAGGTATAAAGTTTACCTCCAGTCACTGGTATCAGCTGATTGGACAACTGTTCCCATCATCCAAAACCTGCTGCCGCTAGTAACAGCGAGAGCAGGAGAGGCAGATGGAAGTATTCATCAGCGGCTTCTGCGCTGTAAATACATAATGTAAAAAAAAAACCGGCTTGGGTTCCCCTGTATTTTTGTTAACCAGCCAGGCAAAACTCACAGCTGGGGGTTGCAACCCTCAGCTGTCAGCTTCATCAAGGCTAGTTATCAAGAATAGAGGGGTCCCCACGCCATATTTTTTTAATTATTAACTAAATAATTTAATAAAACGATGTTGGGTCACCCCCATTTTTGACATCCAACCTTGCTAAAGCATACAGCTAGGGACTGGTAGTCTCCCGTTGGTAAGGGGTCATGGATATTCCCCCAGCCTAAAAATAGCAGCCTGCAGCTACCTAGAAAAGGCACATCTATTATATGCGCCAATTCTGGTGCTTTGCCTGACTCTTCCCACTTGCCCTGTAGCGGTGGCAAGTGGGGTTCATATTTGTGGGGTTGATGTCACCTTTGTATTGTCAGATGACATCAAGACCATGGCTTAGTCATGTAGAGGCGTCTATAAGACACCTATACAGTATTAATAATATAGTGGTATTATAAAGACACAACCAGAATAAAGTCTTTAATTGAAAAAAATTACATAGAATCCTTTAATAATCTCAATTAAACCATACCTATGACCTTGCCTAATTTCACCGAAGCCCTCGATCTCCTGTAATAAACCAAAAATAATAAAACAACAATATAACATACCTGTCAGTCCTTCTGTCTCATGCCGTAAACTATGTCTGGAGGAAAAACTGTTTTCAACCTGGATGGTGCCAAGATGCAACCATCCAAGCTGAGAATCACTGGGGGAATGAACTGCTGTGAGGGCAGCCTAAATAACTGGAGGTGACATCATCGAGGTTACCTACGGTCACTGATGCTCCGTTACCAGCAGGGCTGAACTGCCGTGACCTCGGTGAGATTCTCGCTAGAAATGTGAGAAAAACTCGATGATGTCACCTCCAGTCTCTGAGGCTGGCTCACGTCATCCTGGTGGTACAGCAATTTCTCCGCCAGTATCTTGGCCTGGATTCACTTCAGCAGAAAATATGGTATCTGTATGCTCACTTTCAATGTTCACACCCCATTGGTCATCGACTTGCATTGCTACAAAGGTCTTTCAGCCTACTGGTTAACCGTTTAATTTGCGATTTTTCAATATGGTAGAATTCCACTCAGCATATGTTGCAGTGACTGTAGCAGCAGCAGCGAGCCCTGGTGCAGCATGTCCTTTTGCAAAGCCTGGGCCAACGCAATACGGATGTGGTACAAGTCACGTTTCTGGAGTGGGCATAGGTGATGACCTCTGCACCGTTCTGCACAGTTTTAAAATGGCTACTAAGTGTTAGTGTTGATGATGCAATCATCAGCATCATTATTCATGTACATGCTGGAGCACACTTTGAATATTCTGCCTGAGGAGGTGGTGGTCCCAGAGGAAGAGGTTGAAGCAGAGGAGGGTGTGGAAAGGATGACATAGTTAAGGACTGATGTAGCACAGGTGGTTGCCATGGGAGGGTGGATTACAGCGATTGAGGAGGGCTCATGGTACCAGACAAACTGTTAGTGAAGTGTTATGGTTTCCAATGGCAAGGAAACATCAGAAGCATAGAATAAACGGACAAGCTCTCGGGTGATGGAAACTAGAGCTGACCGCGATGCTAAACCTACACACCACACTAGAAGTAGCCAGGGGGCATTCCTGCGTTGTCTCTAGATGCCGCGCGCCAGCCGGAGAACTAACTACCCCTGGTAGAAGAAAACACAGTCCTGGCTTGCCTCCAGAGAATGTCCCCACAGGAGATAGCGGCCCCCCACATATAATAACGGTGAGAGCAGATGAAAAGACACACGTAGTATGAAAGCAGATTTAGCACAGAGAGGCCCGCTAACTAAATAGCAGAAAGATACAACAGAGGACTTCGCGGTCAGCTGCAAAACCCTTCAAAACACCATCCTGAAATTACCTTAACTCATGTGACAACTCATGCCACTGGAGTGGTAATTTCAGCCCAACAAGAGCTTCCAGCTGCAGAGATTCACATAAGTGCAAACTGGACAAAACATACAAAAATAGACTTAAGGACTAAAGTGTCCAACTTAGCTGAGCAGAAAACTGGGAGCAGGAACATGCAACAGAATCACTCTGGATACATTGATGGCCAGCATTAGAATGACTGAGGAGCAAGGTTAAATAGGATACTCCCACATCCTGATAGGAACAGGTGAACTGAGAAGGCAAAGCTTGCAGGACACCAGTACCACAAGAGACCACCGGGGGAGCCCATGAACCGAATCACAACAGTGAAGGTGTAGGAGCAGAGCACCAAAAGGAGGAGGAAGAGGTGATGGACGTGCAACAGTCAGGAGATGAAGAGGATAATGATCGACTCTCTGGGGTCTGTGGTTGGCGGGAGGAAATGGAGGAAGCAACCTTGAGTGTTACCTCATCACCAACACGCCATGGACTAGGACCTCATTTATTGCTGCACTACCTTCAACAAGATGCCCATATTCCAAGAAATAGTGCTGACTACTGGGTTAGCACTCTGTTAGATCCACAGCACAAGAGTACATTTTTCCAGATGCTTCCCCCCGGAAAGAGATGCGTGCATGCTGGAGTATAGAAATATGTTTGAAGGCGATCTTAAAAGTGGTTTTCCCCAAGACAGCAATGAGGCACACAGTGTGCATCCCAGTTGTAGACGTCCAACCCTGCGAATGTCAAGGCATCATTGCAAAAACATTAGCAGCAGCATAAGTGGCATAAGAAATTTCTGTGAGTCATTTCACATGTTTTTAGACCAGCCCGTGCACCAGCAGAACAGAGAACAAGTCAAACATGTTGTGAACAACTGGAGAGGATGGTGCAAGAATATCTGGAACTCAATGCCAATGCCATCAGGTTGGGTTTGGATCCTTTTGCCTTTTGGTCTTCAAAAACTGGAGAGTGGCCTGAGCTCACCTGTCATGCCTTGGAGGTTTCATCATGCCCGACAGCCAGCATTCTTTCTGAATGTGTCTTCAGTGCTGCTTGTGGCAAAGTGATAGATAAGTCCATCCATCTGTCCCATGAAAGTGTAGACTGCCTAACTTTCATCAGAATGAATAAAGGTACCTTCACACTAAACGATATCGCTAGCGATCCGTGACGTTGCAGCGTCCTGGCTAGCGATATCGTTTAGTTTGACACGCAGCAGCGATCAGGATCCTGCTGTGATATCGCTGGTCGTTGAATAAAGTTCAGAACTTTATTTGGTCGTCAGATCGGCGTTTATCGTCAGGTTTGACACCAAAAGCAACGATACCAGCGATGTTTTACACTGGTAACCAGGGTAACTATCGGGTTACTAAGCGCAGGGCCGCGCTTAGTAACCCGATGTTTACCCTGGTTACCAGCGTAAAAGTAAAAAAAACAAACAGTACATACTCACCTGCGCGTCCCCTGCCGTCCGCTTCCTGCTCTGACTGAGCACCGGCCCTAAAGTGAAAGTAAAAGCACAGCGGTGACGTCACCGCTCTGCTGTTAGGGCCGGTGCTCACACAGTGCAGGGAAGCGGACGCGCAGGTAAGTATGTACTGTTTGTTTTTTTTACTTTTAGGATGGTAACCAGGGTAAACATCGGGTTACTAAGCGCGGCCCTGCGCTTAGCAACCCGATGTTTACCCTGGTTACCCGGGGACCTCGGCATCGTTGGTCGCTGGAGAGCGGTCTGGGTGACAGCTCTCCAGCGATCAAACAGCGACGCTGCAGCGATCGGCATCATTGTAGCTATCGCTGCAGCGTCGCTTAATGTGAAGGTACCTTAAGTCATAGATCTCCAATGGCTTTTGCACCACAGTTGCAGACTGGATTTCTTAGGCGATGGTATTTTTAATGTCATCCATTGTGTTAGGTGTCGAGTTCCCACCTCTACAGAGGGGGAATCTCGAACCATCTCCGCTGCGGTCTCCCATTCTTCTCCAGCCACAGTGGAGTCTGCTCAGCAGAGACATCAGTCCCAGCGTCTTGCTCAGACTCACTCTGTGCATAGGGTTACTGCTGCTTTTCCAGCTTCTGCCATTGAAGCCAGTGCTGGGAGGCGAGCAGACGCTTTTGAGACTAAGTCCTGCTTTTCCCCTTCTGGGCATGCCCAGGGCAAGATCTCCCATTGGAGATCGAGGGTCACATGCTCAGATACTGCAGCAGATCCCATTGGTCCTCCAGGAAGGTCCTGAAGGTGCTCAACTTCTGTGGCAGCTTCCCATTGGTCCTTCTGGGAAGGTCCTGTACATGCTGCAGCTATAAAAGGTTCACATGACCGCACGGCCATGCGCTAGTGTACATTTGTATATGTGTGTGTTGATGAGTGCAAGTCGTCCTTAAATATCCCATCCCTATGTTATGACTGCTCGCGTAAGGTGGATGATTGATATCTAGCGCCCGACTTAGCCATCAGCACGTAACACACAAAACAGCGTCTATTGCTGTGACCGCCAGTGCGGCGCCATGCGCTTTCACAGCGCTTTCCTGACCCAAGCCTGGGTGGTTAGAGGCGTCCGCCAGTGCGGCACCGCACGCACTCTCGTGCATCTTTATTAATATTATTTCTTTCTCTCTGACACCCCAGTTGCGGTGTCGAGCGCAAGAGGTCTATATGAACTCAAATCCTGTGTCTTGGGATTGAGTTCTGGGACTCCTTGCTTGCGCTCTTGGTGCGGTACCGCGACCCTGTGACGCAACAGGGTTCGCTTCCTCCATACAGGGTGAAGTTAACCCGTGTGTGTATCCACATTGTACCGCCATATAGTCCGTCATTACTTAGCAGCAGGGTCCATCTCTGCACGGTGGACCCCGGGCTGCGAACGCACCTTACTCTATCTTCCTATTTATTTGGTGCGTTCCACTAGCCCTAACACATTGATCTCGCGTTATTACAGTCTGTGCCATCTTTGTAGTGTCTTCTGTGCCTGCTGTTGCTACTGCTGCTGCTAATGTTCCAAACAATTTTTGGAAAAGTTGAGACTCCAAGTTGGGTCTCCATCTGGTGATTTGCTTGTGGTGGAAGGAGTGTCAGAGGCCTATTATACTGTTTCTACTCTGTGGAAATTGAAGCCACTATACTGGTGTGTGACAATCATTTTTTGAAATGTGGAGACTCCGAGTTGGGTCTCCATCTGGTGGGATGCCTGTAGTAGAAGGTGTGTCAGGAGCCTATAATACTGTTTCTACTTTGTGGAAATTGATGTCACTTTAGTGGTGTGTGACAATAATTTTTTGAAATATAGAGACTGTAAGTTGGGTCTCCATCTGTGGATTGTCTGTGTAGGTAAGGCTCCCAGACACGCAGGCCTGCGCTCACTTTCATTCAACAACCTGTGATACTTTCCTTACATTTTTCTACCAATAGTACTGTTTAAAACTAAAGTTTGTGCCATCTGAGTGCAACTGGAATAAAAAATAAATTGGAGATGTTGCATTGCATGAGGTATCAGGTCTCCCAGCTAAGAAGGCTTACACCACTCCCTTAACAACCAGGTCCTGATTGAAACTTCAATTCCAAGCTGCAAATGGTGGGCCAGACCCAGATACCTCATGCTGACTGCTGCTGTGCCATTTGCAAATTTCTACTGTGGGTCAATTTATGCCACTTTTCATGTTGTCTTCCCCTAGTTTTAGCTGATTGGGAAGCTTTTTGTCACCCCTTAAGGTGTTGTATATACATTTGGTTTGGCCTCCCATTGAATCCAATGTCATTCAGGTACGTTCAGCGAACTGTTCGGCGAATGTCTAAATGGGTTAGCTCATCTCTAGTCTGCAGTAAGAAGAAAACCATTTAACTGCCTCCTTATCATTCTTACGACTATCCCATTGAATTGTTTCCTGGAGCATCCATTCTATTTGGGCAAATTTACAATCATTCTGAGCCAGTATTGAAAGTACTAAAATAATATCTAGATGAAAATTTAGAGAATGTCTTCATTTAACCTTCTTCTTTGCCAGCTGGAGCACTCTTGTTTTTTTGTAAAAAAAACAAGGGCTCAACCCTGAGGCCTTGTATTTATTACAGAAAAATAAATAAGATTACCATTAAAAATCACCTCCCACTCCCCTTAATTACTGAATTGCTGGAGAGACTGCGTTCTGCCAAGATATTTACCAAACTCTATCTAAGAGGGGCTTATAATCTCATACGAATTTGCCTGGGAGATGAGTGGAAAACTGCCTTTAGAGCTAGATATGGACATTTTGAATATCTGGTTATGTGTTCTGGCTATAGCAATTCCCCTGCCACCTTTCAACACTTCATTAATTTTGCTTTTGAGATTTCTTGGATCAATTTGTTGTTCACCTCGATGACCTTTTTATATTATCAGAAATCCATATGCAGAAAAAATGAAAGTGCACTCACCAGTCCTCTATGTTATGATCCTTTATTTAGAACATATGCAGGTGACTTTAAGGGAGAACGTGGAATGGACGGACGACGGACGGACGGACGACGACCGTTTCGTGCTGCTGCACTTCTACGGGTCCTGATCTGCATATGGATTTCTATACCTGACTGGATTTGGTGCACCCGAACGTCCTTTTTAGGCATTCAACAGGCTTAGCAGCGGCACATAGCAGTGGACATATGGGGATACAAGCGGTAGTAGTGCCGTGTTATTTTCTCTTTGCAACAGCTTTTTATATTATCAGATTCTTTGGAGGAGCATCCCAGTTAGTCCTGGAATGTCTATGGGAGAACATTTCTATATCAAACTCGAAAAATGTGAATTTGAACAAACCAGGACTCAATTACTGGGATATATCATCTCCCCAGGAGGTTTGAGCATGGAGCACAGTAAAATCACAGTGGTAGTTGACTGGCCTACCACAAGTAATTTGAAAGATGCCCTGTGTTTTGCAAATCTCTGTAGAAGATTCATTAAAAACTTTTCAAAAATCATTTACCAATTACTTCACTCACAAAGAAAAGCAAAGTGTTTTCCTGGTCTTCAGAGGTACAAGTGGCTTTTGAAAAACTAAAGATGCTTTCTACTTTTGGTATGTAATGGTGCATTACTAGTCCATCGAAATCCTGAACTGCCATTTGTTGTCAAAGTTGATACCTCAGACTCTGCAGAAGGAGCCGTTTTGTCACAGAGAGTTGGAGTCAAAATGCAGCTTTACCCATGTGCATTCTTTTCTCATACCATGTCATCTGCAGAAAAGAACTATGCCATTGGAAATACAGACTTTTTAGCTATTATAGTCGCCTTCTCTGAATGGAGACATCTTTTGGAAGAGGCAAATCATCCTGTGACTGTCCTTACTGACCACAAAAATTTAGAATTCATCCATACAGCTAACGGGTTGTCTGCAAGACAAGCATGTTGGGTCTTATTTTTCTCCAGGATTAATTTTATAATTTCTTATCAGCCTGGTTCAAGAAATGGCAATGCTGATGCTTTGTACAGGATATTTACTGAACCTGGACCTCAAGAGAAGTCTAACACTGACTGTACCATTCTACATCCAAATTTTTTTTGGGGAATACTGTGCACCAAAGAATTTTTAACAAAGATTAAAGATGGAAACCAAATGGACTTTTTTCTTAACCATTCTTCTAAAAATGATGATTTTTCTTTAAAGGAGGGTTTTGAATGCTGAACCACCAAATATATGTCTCCGAATCTGCTCGACTTGAAGTTCTCAAACTTGTCCATGATTCTAAACTTGTAGCATACCCTGGAGTCATGAAGATGCAAGAACTACTGTTGCTTTCTTTTTGGTGGCCTAATTGCAGGAATGATGTGAGAACATATGTTTCCTCCTGTTTAACATGTGCAGGGAACAAGAAGCCACAATCTTCTCCTCTAGGACTCCTTCAACCTCTTCCAGTTCCATCCAGGCCTTGGAGATCTATTTCAATTGATTTTACTTCCATCTAAAGAAGTAAATGTTATCCTTGTTGTGGTGGATCGGCTTACAAAGATGGCCAATTTTATTCCAACTAAAGGGATTCCTACCACTGAACAAAGCGCTGAATTAATGGTCAAAGAGATATTTAGGCTGCATGGAATTCCTGACAATGTAATTTCTGATAGAGGTGTACAGTTAACATCAAGATTTTGGAAAAACTTCTGTACAGCTTTAGGAGTTACTGTCAACTTGTCTACTGCCTTCCACCCACAATCCAATGGTCAGACTGAAAGAACTAACCACACTCTCGAACAATACCTGCGCTGTTTTATTTCATATCTACAGGATGACTGGGTGGACTATTTATAAACAGCAGAATTTGCCTATAATAACTCCAAATACAGTTCTACATTCTAAAGTCCATCAGCTATCACCGAGACCAGGCATACAATGATGAGAGAAATACTCTCGTCAGATGATGTCTGTGACTGGCGATCAGACCCGAGGTTTCTTGTGCTGTCACACAGATGACAGCACAGGAAACACCGAATGTTCGGGCAACCCATTCATTTGAATAGGGTCTCAGTTCGAGTTTGATTACCATTCTGGTACCTGAACTAACTTTTTTTTAAAGTTCGGCTGAACTCAACAGACCCGAATATACACGTGTCCGCCAATCACTAGCTGTCAGGTTGCGGGATGCCTCACTTGGTAAGACAAGAGATTAGAAAACTAGATTAAGTCCTCAACTTCAATAGACCACCAGAGAAGTTTCAATTAATATTAAATATTTTTTTTCTGTTTTATGGTCTCTATATGGAGTGCTTCCTTTACTCTGTTTCATTTGATAGTTCAAGAAATACTGCATTAAGAAAACTTATTTTACTTTGTTGTTTTCTTCATGCAGGTAAGTTGGGAAATCACAGTCTACTGTGATTTAGTTGCCACAAGGGAGGAATATACAGCTTTTTCATGTAAAAATGTTTGACTTTATTTTCACATAACCAAATTACCGTAAAAATGGACTTTTCATTGTGCCAAGAGACCATCAAGTTAAGTGGACTGAAATGTTTGTTGCTTCAGAACAAGCTGATTGGGGACAAATAAAGGCCATATTTTTAGACACAGAATGTTCCCAGAGTCATTGGTAATGGATATTTCAGCATGTTAAAAGGCTCAAGCACAAGGGTAAACTGAAATGTTACAAGTAAACTATTATCGGCTGCTATTTAATGCATCCTCCTACCCTATAAATAATTGTTAAGTATGACAAACTCAATGTAGGCACAGTATGTATCTTTGTTGCAAAAGCGATTGTCAATGAATGCTGGTGCTGCAATTTTTAAAAGGGTTGTCCACTACCCAGGCAACCCTTTCTCATATCAGTATGGTTTAACCACGGTAAAATAACAACACTTATACTCATCTTTGATGCCAGCACTGTTCCATTGGTGTTGGCACTCTCTCTCCAGGGGTTCATGGAACATTGTTATATCATGCGATACCTGCGGCCAATCAGCAGCGCACTTCATTCGCCCTCTTTTTCATCATCAATAGAGATGACCATTGTTTTGAAATTTGAGTTTGCCAATTTTGTCAATTTTTAAATGAGATTTCAATTTGCAGCAAGTGTGTCTGCGCAAATTTCATAAGTAAATGTCTTCTAGTTGCCATTATATGCCAATATGTGTAGAACATTGTCAGTTCCCCTTGAAGTCAATTAGACACGTTTTGAGCTTTGCAATACAAATACACACAATTTTAAGGTCCAAATGACTTTTGCTGTCTAGTGTAATATGGATGGCAATCAGAGATAACAAAATACATATTTCATAATGCACTGTAGTATCAAAGTTTTAGGCTACTTAAACAGCATAACTGGTCTAAAAATTATCCCACTTTTTTTTGGGGTGGGGCACATGCAAGCATTACTGTTGTTTATAGACAAGTGGTGGAAACAGAAGGGGCCTTGGCATTTTTTTTATTAGATTGGCTGTAACAGTTATCCATTTTTGGAAAGTATAAAATCACTTTTCTGATTGAAGAAGTGATAGCTTTTTCATAAGCTGTGCAAACATATACCTTAATACCAAAACCAGGCAACATAGTAGATACTGAGGGGGAAGGAATAGCGCTAATTAGTGCCAACCAGCCCCTCACCGAAGAAAACCAACTCCATAAGAGCCATTGAAAATGGGAGAAAACTCGGAGTATATAGGTAATAAATACTTTAGTACACATACATAATAACTAATCCATACAAACATTTTTTTTACACGACATATAGTAAAAAACCAGGATGGTAAAACGGATAGGTGGGAATCGCCCAGTGTGCACCGTCTATGGGGCCAGCATGCATGCCATTATTGATAAGAGACCTACTCCTATAATTGTGTCTAAGTCTATGAGCCAAACTGGCATAAAGTGACCGATAGTACAGGTTACTCTTACCGCTGCTGGGCACCAAGGCGGCGCACACCGGGTCAGATCCTCAAGCACAGTCCCCGACACGTGTTTCGCCCACGATGTTGATTGCTTTATCAAGGGGAGATGCCCCTGAGCGTATCCACCATCTTTAAATATCGCCGGCAGATAATCATGTGACCGGTCACATGTAAAACAGCATCCAATGAATGCCGGATGTGTCGGCGCATGCGCACGCCGCACACCGAGTCCCATGCCGTGGAGGGCGTCATGCATCACAGGCGTGCCTGGGACCGAAGACCCAGAACGCTCGCGCGAGGCAAAGGAGACACCGCCGCGGCAGGGGACAAGGAGAGAGGCGGCGCATGTGCGCTCCGGCAAGTGAGCGGCCAGTAAGTATATAAAAAAGGATTTCAAAAGCTTATTACAGAATAGAAACAAGCAGAATGATCAATGTCACCGATACATATGATCCGTAAAGAGCAATCAATGCAGTGAGAAAACAATAATCATTAATATACGGACTCATACATCCCCACCACAGATGATATTGCAACAGTATAAAGTGTCATAATTAGAAAACTGGAAACTCAATCCATTTTGTTGTGGAAAATGAAGGTTGCTGTATGGTGGGAGACATTCTGCTGCGGCCAGCGATGGTATAAATATGAAGAGATGCAAGAAGTGCTCAGACTTCAATAGATTAAAACTAGAAAATATACAATCAAAGAAGAGAAACATTAGTGAAAAAATTTAAAAACAATAAAATAACAATAATAGGATCCCAAATGGATACCCACCCACGGGGAAGATGGTATGGAGGGGTCACATAGACCCTCAATGCTTCCGGGAAAACAGATGGAGGTCCTTCAAGGCTACAAAAAAATCAAAAGAATTAGTTGGTGAAAAACTCAACCCTCCACTCAGGACCTCCACCTGAATAGCGGAAAGAGACCGAGTAGACAAATTCAATACCTGGAGACCCCCACTGTTATTTGTCCCCTGTTGTTTGTTTGCCACAGTCGCAGCCTTGGAAGTCTGTCGTGTCATCATCTTTTTAGTACATAGATGCGGCCCAGGTTGTTCTCCCCTTCCTTCAATCCGTGAGGTATTCCCATCCTCGGAGGGGGCGTTAGATCGAGTTGATCTCGAGCGGGACCTAGAAGCTTATATTTAAAAAACTGCACCATAGGAGTAACCCGGATCAGGGGCCTTTATCTGAGATGGAGAGGGAGGCCTTACAGGCTTTGGAAGATCTTCTGGAGGAACAATCAAGAAATCCTCAAGGTAGGCTCCCACCTGCATGCATGCCCAGATCGACTAGGTTCCCTCCCTTGTCATTATGTCCTGCTGTGGACATATTTACTCATTTGGTTACCGAAGATCTTAAACGATTATCTTCAAGACGTAGATTCGATAATCTTACATCTAAACAAAGAAATGCTATAAAAGAGCTACAGTCCTTTAAGGACATTGTAATTAAACCAGCCGACAAGGGGGGGAACATAGTGATCTGGCCATGCGATAAATATGAGAAAGAGGTGTTCCGCCAGTTGCGGGATACCTCCACATATACAAAATTAACACATAGCCCTTTGTCCTCCTTCTCCTCTCAGCTTCAGGCTATCCTGGGTAGGGCCTTTGAGGATGGTATCATAGATAGAAAGGTCCTGGATGGTCTGATGGTGAGGTCTCCAAGGATATCAACCTTTTACTTGCTCCCAAAGATCCACAAGGATCCCGTCAACCCACCGGGGCGTCCGATCGTGTCGGGCATTGAGGGTCTATGTGACCCAATCTGTAAATGTATAGATTTTTTCTTAAAACCTCTTGTAGAAGTATTACCATCATACGTTAGGGACACGACAGATGTCCTTACATGGGTTGACGGCATCCTTGTGGATCCTAACGTCCATCTGGTCACCGCCGATGTACAGACCTTATACACGTGCATTGATCATGAGCACGGCTTAGCAGCGGTCCGCCTCTTCTTGGGGGCCTCCGACTTGGGCAGCCCCATGTGTGAATTAATCCTTGAGCTGCTGCGCTTTGCCCTGACCCATAATTTTTTTACCTTTAAGGATGCATTTTATCTGCAGAAATGCGGCACAGCCATGGGTGCAGCCTGTGCCCCTTCATATGCCAACCTCTTCCTGGGCACTTGGGAGAGGTACATTTTTGGCGATGAGGGGGTGCAGGCCGCTGACCATGTGCTGTGCTGGTTCAGATATATAGATGACGTCCTCTTCCTTTGGGCGGGGATGGCGCAGCAGCTCGGGGATTTCATGGACCAGCTTAATGTGAATCCTTTTAACATCAAGCTGACGTACAATTCTGATTTGCAGCGTATCGACTTCCTGGACGTCATGTTGGAGATCGACCCTACCCGTCAGATCCAGACTGACGTCTTCAGGAAGTCGACATCTGTTAACGCTTTATTGCGTGCAGATTCTGCACACAATCCTACCACCATTGGGGCTGTCCCGGTTGGACAGTTCCTTGGAATGAGGCGGATCTGCTCAACAGAGGATAGGTTCTTTGCGCAGGCGGCTGACTTGGGGGGACATTTTAAGGATCGAGGATACAGCCGAAGAAGTATTAGGAGGGGCTTTGAGAGGGCTAGGCGGACGCCCCGGAGAGATCTCCTATATACTGATGGCAGCAAACGTAGGAGAGAGACAAATGGTGACAAGGTTAGGTTTATAACAACTTACAACCATGAATGGTCTAATATGAGAGAGATCCTAAAAAAACATTGGTCGGTCTTAAAGACCGAACCCTCTCTTGCCCAGGCACTGGGTGATTCTCCACTAATGAACGCAAAGAGATCTCCAAACCTGAGTAACCTGCTTGTCCGCAGCCACTATGTCGCACCTATCACTAACCCTTTTAGTACCAGGGGCCCGATGTTGGGCTCCTTTCAATGCGGCCATTGTATGGCGTGTGAAAATATCGTACGGGCCACAACCTTTAAATCCTCTGACGGGAGAAAGGAATTCTGTTATGACCCCAATGGCGAGGGTCTCAGAGGAACGTGGAAGTCTGCAGAATACAAAAATCCAGCTCATAGGGCAGTGGTAACTGGGTTGACCATATATCTACTCCTAACGCCAACACTAGAAGTAGCCGGGGATCATTCCTACGTTGATTCTAGATGACACGCGCCAGCCGGAGAATCTAGCTACCCCTAGTAGAGGAAAACAAAGACCTTTCTTGCCTCCAGAGAAGGGGACCCCAAAGCTGGATAGAAGCCCCCCACAAATAATGACGGTGAGGTAAGAGGAAATGACAAACACAGAAATGAACCAGGTTTAGCACAGAGAGGCCCGCTTACTGATAGCAGAATAAAGAAAGGTAACTTATATGGTCAACAAAAACCCTATCAAAATCCACACTGGAAATTCAAGAACCCCCGAACCGTCTAACGGTCCGGGGGGAGAACACCAGCCCCCTAGAGCTTCCAGCAAAGGTCAGGATATAGATTAGGAACAAGCTGGACAAAAATACAAAACCAAAACAAATAGCAAAAAGCAAAAGGCAGACTTAGCTGATATAACTGGAACCAGGATCAGTAGACAAGAGCACAGCAGACTAGCTCTGATAACTACGTTGCCAGGCATTGAACTGAAGGTCCAGGGAGCTTATATAGCAACACCCCTAACTAACGACCCAGGTGCGGATAAAAGGAATGACAGAAAAACCAGAGTCAAAAAACTAGTAACCACTAGAGGGAGCAAAAAGCAAATTCACAACAGTACCCCCCCCTTAGTGAGGGGTCACCGAACCCTCACCACGACCACCAGGGCGATCAGGATGAGCGGCATGAAAGGCACGAACTAAATCGGCCGCATGAACATCAGAGGCGACCACCCAGGAATTATCCTCCTGACCATAGCCCTTCCACTTGACCAGGTACTGAAGCCTCCGCCTGGAGAGGCGAGAATCCAAGATCTTCTCCACCACGTACTCCAACTCGCCCTCCACCAACACCGGAGCAGGAGGCTCAGCAGAAGGAACTACAGGCACAATGTACCGCCGCAACAAGGACCTATGAAATACATTGTGAATAGCAAACGACACAGGAAGATCCAGACGAAAAGATACAGGATTAAGGATTTCCAATATCTTGTAAGGCCCAATAAAACGAGGTTTAAATTTGGGAGAGGAGACCTTCATAGGAACAAAGCGGGAAGAAAGCCATACCAAATCCCCAACGCGTAGTCGGGGACCCACACCGCGGCGGCGGTTGGCAAAGCGCTGAGCCTTCTCCTGTGACAACTTCAAGTTGTCCACCACATGATTCCAGATCTGCTGCAACCTATCCACCACAGAATCCACCCCAGGACAGTCAGAAGGCTCCACATGACCCGAAGAAAAGCGAGGATGGAAACCAGAGTTGCAGAAAAAAGGCGAAACCAAGGTGGCGGAACTAGCCCGATTATTAAGGGCAAACTCAGCCAACGGCAAGAATGTCACCCAATCGTCCTGATCAGCAGAGACAAAACACCTCAAATAAGCCTCCAAAGTCTGATTGGTTCGCTCCGTCTGTCCATTAGTCTGAGGATGGAAAGCAGACGAAAACGACAAATCAATGCCCATCCTACTACAAAAGGATCGCCAGAACCTGGAAACGAACTGGGATCCTCTGTCTGACACAATATTCTCAGGGATGCCGTGCAAACGAACCACGTTCTGGAAAAACACAGGAACCAGATCGGAAGAGGAAGGCAGCTTAGGCAAGGGAACCAAATGGACCATCTTGGAGAAGCGATCACATATCACCCAGATAACGGACATGCCCTGAGATAGCGGAAGATCAGAAATGAAATCCATGGAGATATGTGTCCAAGGTCTCTTCGGGACAGGCAAGGGCAAGAGCAAACCGCTGGCACGAGAACAGCAAGGCTTAGCTCGAGCACAAGTCCCACAGGACTGCACAAATGACCGCACATCCCTTGACAAGGAAGGCCACCAAAAGGACCTGGCCACCAGATCTCTGGTGCCAAAAATTCCCGGGTGACCTGCCAACACCGAGGAATGAACCTCGGAAATGACTCTGCTGGTCCACTTATCCGGGACAAACAGTCTGTCAGGTGGACAAGACTCAGGCCTATCAGCCTGAAATCTCTGCAACACACGTCGCAGATCCGGAGAAATAGCTGACAAGATAACTCCATCTTTAAGAATACCAACAGGATCAGCGACTCCAGGAGCATCAGGCACAAAGCTCCTAGAAAGAGCATCGGCCTTCACATTCTTTGAACCTGGTAAATACGAGACAACAAAATCAAAGCGGGAGAAAAACAATGACCAGCGGGCCTGTCTCGGATTAAGGCGTTTAGCAGACTCGAGATACATCAGATTTTTGTGATCAGTCAAGACCACCACACGATGCTTAGCACCCTCGAGCCAATGACGCCACTCCTCAAATGCCCATTTCATGGCCAACAACTCCCGATTGCCCACATCATAATTTTGCTCGGCAGGCGAAAACTTCCTAGAGAAAAAGGCACAAGGTTTCATAACAGAGCAACCAGGGCCTCTCTGCGACAAAACGGCCCCTGCCCCAATCTCCGAAGCATCCACCTCAACCTGAAAGGGAAGTGAGACGTCAGGCTGGCACAAAACAGGCGCCGAAGTAAACCGGCGTTTCAACTCCTGGAAAGCCTCCACGGCAGCAGGAGCCCAGTTAGCTACATCGGAGCCCTTCTTGGTCATATCCGTCAAAGGTTTCACAATGCTAGAAAAATTAGCAATAAAACGACGGTAGAAGTTAGCGAAGCCCAAGAACTTCTGAAGACTCTTAACTGACGAGGGCTGAGTCCAATCAAGAATAGCTCGGACCTTGACTGGGTCCATCTCCACAGCAGAAGGGGAAAAAATGAACCCCAAAAAGGGAACCTTCTGTACACCAAAGAGACACTTTGAGCCCTTGACAAACAAAGAATTTTCACGCAAAATTTTAAAGACCAACCTGACCTGCTCCACATGCGAATCCCAATTATCAGAAAAAAACAAAATATCATCCAGATAAACAATCAAAAATTTATCCAGATACTTCCGGAAAATGTCATGCATAAAGGACTGAAAAACTGAAGGCGCATTGGAGAGCCCAAAAGGCATCACCAAGTACTCAAAATGACCTTCGGGCGTATTGAATGCGGTTTTCCATTCATCACTTTGCTTAATGCGCACAAGGTTGTACGCACCACGAAGGTCTATCTTGGTGAACCACTTGGCACCCTTAATCCGGGCAAACAAGTCAGACAACAGCGGTAAAGGATACTGAAATTTGACAGTGATCTTATTTAAAAGCCGATAATCAATACAAGGTCTCAAAGATCCGTCCTTTTTTGCCACAAAAAAGAATCCCGCACCAAGAGGGGAAGAAGACGGACGAATATGTCCTTTCTCCAGAGACTCCTTGATATATGAACGCATAGCGGTATGTTCAGGCACCGACAGATTAAACAGTCTTCCCTTAGGAAACTTACTGCCTGGGATCAAATCTATAGCACAGTCACAGTCCCTATGAGGAGGCAGTGCACTGGACTCAGACTCACTGAAGACATCCTGATAATCAGACAAATACTCCGGAACTTCCGAAGGCGTAGAAGAAGCAATAGACACAGGCAGGGAATCCCCATGAATACCACGACAGCCCCAACTTGAGACTGACATAGCCTTCCAGTCCAGGACTGGATTATGGGTCTGTAACCATGGCAGCCCTAAAACAACCAAATCATGCATTTTATGTAAAACCAGGAAACGTATCACCTCGCGGTGTTCAGGAGTCATGCACATGGTAACCTGTGTCCAATACTGCGGTTTATTTGCTGCCAATGGTGTAGCATCAATACCCCTAAGAGGAATAGGATTTTCTAATGGTTCAAGAGTAAAACCACAGCGCTTAGCAAATGAGAGATCCATGAGACTCAGGGCAGCACCTGAATCTACAAACGCCATGACAGGATAAGATGACAGTGAGCAAATCAAAGTTACAGACAGAATAAATTTAGGTTGCAAATTACCAACGGTGACAGGACTAACAACCTTAGCTATACGTTTAGAGCATGCTGAGATAACATGTGTAGAATCACCACAGTAGTAGCACAAGCCATTCCGGCGTCTATGAATTTTCCGCTCATTTCTAGTCAGGATTCTATCACATTGCATTAAATCAGGTGTCTGTTCAGACAACACCATGAGGGAATTTGCGGTTTTTCTATCACATTGCACCGATTTAGGTGTCTGTTCAGACAACACCATGAGGGAATTTGCGGTTTTGCGATCCCGCAACCGCCGGTCAATTTGAATAGCCAGTGCCATAGTATCATTCAGACCTGTGGGAATGGGAAAACCCACCATAGCATTCTTAATGGCTTCAGAAAGGCCATTTCTAAAATTAGCGGCCAATGCACACTCGTTCCAATGTGTCAGCACGGACCATTTCCGAAATTTTTGGCAATACACTTCAGCCTCGTCCTGCCCCTGAGACATAGCCAGCAAGGCCTTTTCTGCCTGAATCTCAAGATTGGGTTCCTCATAAAGTAAACCGAGCGCCAGAAAAAACGCATCAAGATCAGCCAATGCCGGATCTCCTGGCGCCAGCGAAAAAGCCCAATCCTGAGGGTCGCCCCATAAGAACGAAATGACAATTTTTACTTGCTGAGCAGAATCTCCAGATGAACAGGGTCTCAGGGACAAAAACAATTTACAATTATTCACGAAATTCCTAAACTTAAACCTGTCTCCGGAAAACAGTTCAGGAATCGGTATTTTAGGTTCTGACCTAGGATTTCTGATAACATAGTCTTGTATGCCCTGCACACGAGTAGCCAGCTGGTCCACACTTGTAATCAAGGTCTGGACATTCATGTCTGCAGCAAGCATAGCCACTCTGAGGTAAAGGGGAAGAAGAAAAAAAAAAAAAAAAACTCAGAATCTTCTTTCTTATAATCCCTCTTCTGCAATGCATTAAACATTTAATACTGGCCTGGCAAACTGTTATGACCCCAATGGCGAGGGTCTCAGAGGAACGTGGAAGTCTGCAGAATACAAAAATCCAGCTCATAGGGCAGTGGTAACTGGGTTGACCATATATCTACTCCTAACGCCAACACTAGAAGTAGCCGGGGATCATTCCTACGTTGATTCTAGATGACACGCGCCAGCCGGAGAATCTAGCTACCCCTAGTAGAGGAAAACAAAGACCTTTCTTGCCTCCAGAGAAGGGGACCCCAAAGCTGGATAGAAGCCCCCCACAAATAATGACGGTGAGGTAAGAGGAAATGACAAACACAGAAATGAACCAGGTTTAGCACAGAGAGGCCCGCTTACTGATAGCAGAATAAAGAAAGGTAACTTATATGGTCAACAAAAACCCTATCAAAATCCACACTGGAAATTCAAGAACCCCCGAACCGTCTAACGGTCCGGGGGGAGAACACCAGCCCCCTAGAGCTTCCAGCAAAGGTCAGGATATAGATTAGGAACAAGCTGGACAAAAATACAAAACCAAAACAAATAGCAAAAAGCAAAAGGCAGACTTAGCTGATATAACTGGAACCAGGATCAGTAGACAAGAGCACAGCAGACTAGCTCTGATAACTACGTTGCCAGGCATTGAACTGAAGGTCCAGGGAGCTTATATAGCAACACCCCTAACTAACGACCCAGGTGCGGATAAAAGGAATGACAGAAAAACCAGAGTCAAAAAACTAGTAACCACTAGAGGGAGCAAAAAGCAAATTCACAACAGAATTCTCCATCAGGCAGTGTATCAGATGTGGTACATCTAATGTTGTGTACTACGCCATGTGTGGATGCTCTTTAATCTACATTGGATTAACATCGAGGGAATTACGGATACGTGTCCGTGAACACGTCAGAGACATACAGGCGGCTAGTACTGTAGATAATGCTTCTGACCTGAAGACTATTCCTCGCCATTTCAAATTATTTCATGATTGTGACGCGAGGACTCTTCAGGTCAGGGGCATCGAGAGCATCCACCTTGGACTAAGAGGGGGCAATTATAAAAAGGTTCTTGCCCAGCGCGAGGCTGGCTGGATTGTCCGAGTAGACACAATGACACCTAAAGGACTGAATGAGTCCTTAATAGTGTTGAGCGATACCGTCCGATACTTGAAAGTATCGGTATCGGAAAGTATCGGCCGATACCGGCAAAGTATCGGATCCAATCCGATACCGATACCCGATACCAATACAAGTCAATGGGACTCAGGTATCGGACGGTATTCCTGATGGTTCCCAGGGTCTGAAGGAGAGGAAACTCTCCTTCAGGCCCTGGGAACCATATTAATGTGTAAAAGAAAGAATTAAAATAAAAAATATCGCTATACTCACCTGTCCGACGCAGCCGGGACCTCAGCGAGGGAACCGGCAGCGTTGTTTGTTTAAAATTCGCGCTTTTACTTGGTTACGTGAGGTCCCGGCTTGTGATTGGTCAGGGCGGCCATGTTGCCGGGACGCGGACCAATCACAGCAAGCCGTGACGAAATTACGTCACGGCTTGCTGTGATTGGTCCGCGTCCCGGCAACATGGCCGCCATTAACCAATCACAAGCCGTGACGTCACGGGAGGCTGGACATGCGCGTATTTTGAAAAGCGCGCGTGTCCAGCCTCCAGTGACGTCCCGGCTTATGATTGGTCACGGCGCCATGTTGCCGGGACGCGGACCAATCACAGCAAGCCGTGATGAAATTACGTCACGGCTTGCTGTGATTGGTCCGTGTCCCGGCAACATGGCCGCCATTAACCAATCACAAGCCGTGACGTCACGGGAGGCTGGACACGCGCGCTTTTCAAAATACGCGCATGTCCAGCCTCCCGTGACGTCCCGGCTTGTGATTGGTTAATGGCGGCCATGTTGCCGGGACGTCACTGGAGGCTGGACACGCGCGCTTTTCAAAATACGCGCATGTCCAGCCTCCCGTGACGTCACGGCTTGTGATTGGTTAATGGCGGCCATGTTGCCGGGACGCGGACCAATCATAGCAAGCCGTGACGTAATTTCGTCACGGCTTGCTGTGATTGGTCCGCGTCCCGGCAACATGGCCGCCATTAACCAATCACAAGCCGTGACGTCACGGGAGGCTGGACACGCGCGCTTTTCAAAATACGCGCATGTCCAGCCTCCCGTGACGTCCCGGCTTGTGATTGGTTAATGGCGGCCATGTTGCCGGGACGTCACTGGAGGCTGGACACGCGCGCTTTTCAAAATACGCGCATGTCCAGCCTCCCGTGACGTCACGGCTTGTGATTGGTTAATGGCGGCCATGTTGCCGGGACGCGGACCAATCACAGCAAGCCGTGATGTAATTTCGTCACGGCTTGCTGTGATTGGTCCGCGTCCCGGCAACATGGCCGCCCTGACCAATCACAAGCCGGGACTTCACGTAACCAAGTAAAAGCGCGAAATTTAAACAAACAACGCTGCCGGTTCCCTCGCTGAGATCCCGGCTGCGTCGGACAGGTGAGTATAGCGATATTTTTTATTTTAATTCTCTTTTTTACACATTATTACATTAATGTTGTTGCGATACCCGATACCCGATACCACAAAAGTATCGGATCTCGGTATCGGAAATTCCGATGCAGCAAGTATCGGCCGATACCCGATACTTGCAGTATCGGAATGCTCAACACTAGTCCTTAAGCTTTTCCTCTTTTTTGTGATTTTCTTTGGTACTATGGGGGAATTAAATATTTGACATATTGCAGCAATTTACACACTTATGTACTACTGTATATTATGTTATGCCTCTTTTTGTCCCTACTAGCCCTTGCCCTCCATACCATCTTCCCCCGTGGGTGGGTATCCATTTGGGATCCTATTGTTATTTTATTGTTTTTAAATTTTTTCACTAATGTTTCTCTTCTTTGATTGTATATTTTCTAGTTTTAATCTATTGAAGTCTGAGCGCTTCTTGCATCTCTTCATATTTATATCATCGCTGGCCGCAGCAGAATATCTCCCACCATACAGCAACCTTCATTTTCCACAACAAAATGGATTGAGTTTCCAGTTTTCTAATTATGACACTTTATACTGTTGCAATATCATCTGTGGTGGGGATGTATGAGTCCGTATATTAATGATTATTGTTTTCTCACTGCATTGATTGCTCTTTACAGATCATATGTATCGGTGACATTGATCATTCTGCTTGTTTCTATTCTGTAATAAGCTTTTGCTTTTGAAATCCTTTTTTATATACTTACTGGCCGCTCACTTGCCGGAGCGCGCATGCGCCGCCTCTCTCCTTGTCCCCTTCCGCGGCGGCGTCTCCTTTGCCTCGCGCGTGCGTTCTGGGTCTTCGGTCCCAGGCGCGCCTGTGATGCATGACTCCCTCTACGGCATGGGACTCGGCGTGCGGCGTGCGCATGCGCCGACACATCCGGCATTCATTGGATGCTGTTTTACATGTGACCGGTCACATGATTATCTGCCGGCGATATTTAAAGATGGTGGATATGCTCAGGGGCATCTCCCCTTGATAAAGCAATCAACATCGTGGGCGAAACGCGCGTCGGGGACTGTGCTTGAGGATCTGACCCGGTGTGCGCCGCCTTGGTGCCCAGCAGCGGTAAGAGTAACCTGTACTATCGGTCACTTTATGCCAGTTTGGCTCATAGACTTAGACACAATTATAGGAGTAGGTCTCTTATCAATAATGGCATGCATGCTGGCCCCATAGACGGTGCACACTGGGCGATTCCCACCTATCCGTTTTACCATCCTGGTTTTTTACTATATGTCGTGTAAAAAATTTTTTTGTATGGATTAGTTATTATGTATGTGTACTAATAAAGTATTTATTACCTATATACTCCGAGTTTTCTACCATTTTCTATATACCTTATACTTAGAAAGATAAAACAGGTGTACTGTACTGATTTGAATGTGAACACAAGCACTGGCTTCTCAACAAGCAGTGACAATTCTTCCATATTTTGGGGTCTGCAATTCGTTTGCTAACCATAAAATAAAGAGGCAATTACAAAAGCTTTTTATTAAGCCGTTCAAAAATTAGTTTACAAAAAACATGCGACTATGTTTCTCAGCATCAGTAATACTGTCCAGCACTATAAAACACAGTGGGCAGCCAGGAGATATTTGACTGGAGTGGCTGTGTAATGGCTGCAGAAGGAGCAGCAAGGTAGAAAGTTAAAGCGGGGAGAATAAAGAGAGGCTTTGCAGTTTAGGGTCAGCAGCAAAAGCCCTGCTAGCTGCAGTACATATGATTGACAGGAGGTTGATGCCCGCCACAGCATGGTCAATCAGCAATGGCAGGAGCAGAACAGTGTAGACGATAGTCAATAGACAGGCAGGTATAGCCAATTTAATCATTGGCATCAGTCCTCGCAGCATGAATGTCTACACTGATCCATGCCTGATTCATTTTGACAAATGTTAGATTTTTTATGCTTTTGGCAGATAACCTAGTCCACTTTGGTGTGACAAATCCACCATCGGCACTGAATACCCTCTCTGACATAACACTGTAGGTTGGACACGGCAGGATTTACATAGAAAACTTGTCAGTTATTTCCTCTGGTCCAGTCTGTGGACCCAGAAATCAATGGGACCTGGGCTCAGGGTATCTACCTGTAAAAGGACAAAAAGGATATGCTCTAGGTATAACTAAACATGGCTGTTAAGACATGTGCTAGAGTGCTACTACTAAGAACAGTGTCCCTACCATCTTGACTTGCAGAGCCTGCGACACAGATTGGCATTAGAATCATGTCAATCTCCAATGGTTTCCCTTTCTTCATACCTCTACTTTTCATGTCTTAAAAAATATCAAATGGATAAAGATTTTCTGGTGCATTATGTTCCTTAGTGCCTAGAGTGCTGTGGGTAGGGAATTTTCAGGCAGAATTAATGTGCATTTACTGAATAATGGAGGAAGGTGTCTGAGTAGAAAATTGACTCCAGCTGATGGCGTTGCTGTAAGAGGCTACCTCATCATGGGATGATAAATGGGACATATACTCCATTATTCCCTCCATTTCTTTACCAGTAATGCACTTGCCAGAGGCACAGGAGGTCAAAAATCACTTGAATCTGTTGCTACTATTGCAGTGAAGGATGCTGCCAGCAGTACCTTTTGTGTTAGAGCTGCTATAATCTGCAGCCACATTCTTATCTGTGATTTAAGGTGGCTGTTAGACACATAGTGGATGGAAGATAAACCTTGAGTAATTGTATAGTACATGTAGGACTAAAAGGGGTGAATTGACCATGACAGGTTGATTATGAGCAGCTGAAAAGTGGCTGCTCACCATATCTCCACCTCTCCACCCCTGGGTGTGGTTTACTTTGTAAGCCTGGCTGTGTGTATAGAGACCTGGCTGTGTGTATGGAGGTGTGCAGATCTCCTGGATTGAGTGCCTTTGCTAAAGGTCTAAGGAGCTGGTCTCCAAGTCAAGAGGGCTAACCAGCACTATTATATGGACTCTTTGCTTTACGTTTAACTTTGTGCCTGATAAGGGCTGCATATGTGTTTCCTGTGATGTGTTTCATAAGCACTGAAATAAACCAGCTGGATTTTAAATATAAACGGTTCCTTTGATACTTCAGATCGCTCCCAAGTGAGTTGCATTTTTTGCAGTGAAATTAGGGAGCTTTTATCACCCTGCCACGTCCATAGCCTTTGAAGTTTTTGGGTTTAGCATACATTTGGGACAAAAGAACAACGTTTAAATTGTTTACAAACTTTGCTAACAAACGTAACCAATTTTTGGTATAAATTTCTTAACCCTTGACAAAAAGCTTAACCCTAAATAAAGCATTCACTACATAATTATAAGCACAGGAAGATTTTTTTTGTGGCAACAAACATCGATTTTATTGCATTGCCTACAATTGTTAAATGAGACTAGTCAGACAACCACAAAACCTTAACTTCTTACTGTTGTTTTTTATTTCATTTTTTTATTTGTTCATTTTTTAAATAATGAAGTGAAACCAAAATGAAAAAGTATTTAATGAAAATTAAAAGGCTGAGTTGCAAAGATGCTACAATTATATTCACAAGCGTTAGCAAATGTGGTAGCCATGTCAGTTTGGTAATGGGGTGTACAGTATCAAGAGTACACAATTAAGACATATATTATAAAAAAAAGTAGGCCATGTGCCTTTACAATATATGATGGGACCTGAAAATCTAGTTAGAATCACTTGCCACAAATAAGCAACTGGCAACTTGCCGCTGTTTATGGGTGACGTGCGTATGCATCCAATTTTGGGTGTTTGGAGACCCCCATAGTTGCATATGTTTTAAATCCTGATGATTCAATAGATCAATCTGAGGACAAAAAAGTCAATTTGCCAAACATATATTTTATTTTCAAAGGAAGAAAAAGATTCTTCGACCAGACATACAGTAAGCCAACGTTTCGGCCAAAATTGGCCTTTTTCAAGACAATTATCTATTAAGGTATAATAATCAACAAAATTAACAAATATAGCCATAACACGAGCACTGGTCAAAATAACAAATCAGAAGTTAACTAACACAAAATAGTACCATTAATGGAAAACATAGTACAATTCACATAGATCATAATGATATTTGGGAATCCAATCCCCTATGTATAAAAAAGAACAAAATATTCCAGTCTATTCTCCTGGAGTCATCATCATCGTGATAATGTTGTCTCTTATAATAACAGAGAACAAAAACGGAACCTATTATACAAAAAGAAAACGTTATATATCACAATAGTCCATGTGTCTACCAAGGGAAGCTAAGATTCAAGAGTCCAGAGTGCATCCAGTGGGTGAAAAGAAGAAAAAATGGAGTCCATAATTACCTGTATGGTGGTATAGGAAGTAGTGCTGAAACAATAAGATAGAATATACAGCCATAAATATAATAGAGGAAACTAGGAGTGAAGGGGTGAAACAACGGAAAAAGAACAATCAAAATACCTGGAAATAGAGGATGTGTGGAATATGGAAACCCGGATGCAGCCGGCAAGGTTCGTGGTGTGCATTGCGTCAGTGATCAGAAAAGGCCGGAAGAAGGGCAAATGTCTGAAAGGCCTGTGCGCACGCGCAGGAGGTTAATGCCGCGCTTGTGCACAGGCCTTTACTAATACTGGACGCACTCTGGACTCTTGAATCTTAGCTTCCCTTGGTAGACACATGGACTATTGTGATATATAACATTTTCTTTTTGTATAATAGGTTCCGTTTTTGTTCTCTGTTATTATAAGAGACAACATTATCACAATGATGATGACTCCAGGAGAATAGACTGGAATATTTTGTTCTTTTTTATATATAGGGGATTGGATTCCCAAATATCATTATGATCTATGTCAATTGTACTATGTTTTCCATTAATGGTATTATTTTGTGTTAGTTAACTTCTGATTTGTTATTTTGACCAGTGCTCGTGTTATGGCTATATTTGTTAATTTTGTTGATTATTATACCTTTATAGATTGCCTTGAAAAAGGCCAATTTTGGCCGAAACTTTGGCTTACTGTATGTCTGGTCGAAGAATCTTTTTCTTCCTTGGAAAATAAAATATATGTTTGGCAAATTGACTTTTTTGTCCTCAGATTGATTTATTGAATTATATGCTTTTTTTCTGAGGACAGCTTAATTCTATATGACTCAGATCCCCTTGATCTATTAGTTTAATTCCTGATGAGCCAGCAGAACGGTGAGACTTTGTCATTTGCACCATCTTATGAACTTGCTGGGACTGTACGATATGTTAATGACTGTTGTTGATCCAATAAATTATTTAAAAATTATTACCATAGTATGTTACCCTCACACTGTGTTGTCTAAGTAGTATTATGCCCATTGCGAAGGAGAAAAGGCATTCAGTGAGCCCTGGTCCATGTGATCTTTCTAAAGACAGCCAGGCCAGTGGATGAGAGCACTTACTGACTCTCATTTCTTCACTGGTGATGAGCGAGTATACTCATTGCTCGGGTTTTCCCGAGCACGCTTGGGTGATCTCCGAGTATTTGTTAGTGCTCCGAGATTTAGTTTTCTTGGCCTCAACAGCATGATTTACGGCTGCTGGACTGCCTGAACACATGTGGGAATTCCCTAACAAACAAGCACTTCTCACATGTATTCAGCCTGTCTAGCAGCTGTAAATCATGCAGCTGCGGCAACGAAAACTAAATCTCCGAGCACTAACAAATGCTCAGAGACCACCCGAGCATGCTCGGGAAGACCCGAGCAACAAGTATACTTGCTCATCACTAGTCTTCACACCTTCTAAATGTGTTTGTAGAATAATGTTGGGGCATTGAAATATTTACCAATTTCTATCTTTCATGGTTTCTAGTGCTGCTCTTTTGAATCGCGTAACCTCTAGTGATGAGCGAGTGTACTCGTTGCTCGGGTTTTCCTGAGCACGCTCGGGTGACCTCCGAGTATTTGTTAGTGTTCTGAGATTTAGTTTTCATCACGGCAGCTGAATGATTTACAGCTACTAGCCAGGCTGAGTATATGTGGGGGTTGCCTGGTTGCTAGGTAATCCCCACATGTAATCAAACTGGCTAATAGCTGGAAATCATTCAGCTGCGGCGATGAAAACTTAATCTCTAAGCAGTCATAAATACTCAGAGACCACCCGAGCGTGCTCAGGAAAACCCAAGCAATGAGTACACTCACTCATCACTAGTAACCTCAAATAAGACTGGTCAGATCACACATATTCACAATGTAAGCCTATGGAGCCTTCTTTTGAGGTTCTGTTGCTTTTTATGGAAAAGTAGCACCATAAAAAAAGAAAATCTGAGGAACTTTTAGGAGAGAACCAGAGGGGTGCTGAAAACCAGGGAAGATAGCAATCTGTAATTATTTTAATGCAACTAAACTACAAACACATTTAGAATGAATTAGGGGGCACAAATTTGTTGTGAGAGCTTCTTTAATATAAACGTTCTTGATAATGTAATTTTTATTTTACTATAAAAGTTCCTTACAATGTTAAAGTTTGATAAAACATTATGTTTTCCCTCTAATGAATAGGTAAGTATCATTAAACATGTCTATATCATCTAGCTCCCTTGATTTGTTCACAATGGTACCAAACAAATCGCACTGATTTATGTTCTAAAATATATATTATCTACTGTATGAATGTATTTGTAGGTAACAACACCTCAGCTCTTTCAGGACAATCACCTGCTTTTAAAAATCATTTCAATACAAAACAAAAGGTATACAGCTGAGTTAAAGGTATTAGAAGTACAGAAATAAAACAGCAAACAAAACAAGTATATTTCATGTACGGTTTATTCATCAACTCCAATTAAATCTTCTTTCTATGTTACCTCTAGAACAGTAGAAGGGATTTTACTCGGCATCCTGTTGGTATGGCATATCCAGTATAAGAAAAAAGTTTAAGCAGCACAATGCCAGTCATGGATTTTCAGAAGCACATCCCATGAAGATTCATTGTCCTTTTGAACCATGAGTGCATACTACAAAGAAGATAGAAGAGGTGACAGCACTTCCATCTTTTCAATTGCAAATTGAGTGTATCTGTAATCCAAAATGCTTGAAAAAGGCTTGGATGTAAGCCGAAACGTCACATATTGGATAAAAAATATGCTTCATTTGCAATTGAAAAGATGGAAGTGCGCTCTCCTCTTATTTCTTCTTTGTAGTACGGAATATTCATCTGGAACGTCTTTGCATAACATCCTTAAAGCAACATCAAATTCTAACATGGGGACATATTTTATTCTGGTTTCTATATTTCTTAGTTTTCTATCTTTTACAAGAGAATTTAATATCAGTATTAAAATTGTCTGACGATAAAGAATATCTTATAATACGACATTTAACTCATTTTGACATTACTATTTTACATAATTATATAGTAATTCAAAAAGAAGGAAAGACACATAAAAGATCGGTAGTAGTGATGAGTGGATCTGGCAAAATTTTAATTTGCGTGTTCGTGTAGATTTTCCCAACAAGTTTGATATGCAGAGAAGTTATTATCTGTGATTTTTATATCCCTTATTATGTTTGAGATGTCTCCAGACCCCGGGTCATAATAAACGTAATATGTAAAAAATAAGAAAAATCTTTATGCTTGCCTTATGGCTCACTTCTCCATCCCCTCCTCACCATCACCCATCTGGTCCTTGACGCATTTTCTTATTACCACCATGAGAGCTGAATCTCTTCGCCAAGACTTTCATCTCTGATGAAGCCAAGGAAGTTCTTCACATGCACTTGTATGGTTCTGGTGTCACGACATCACGATGTGTGCCATGACCCTCTTCGTGCATGAACAGAACTATCCTGAGCCTCTTCGAAACCATGAGTCCTGGTATGGTGCCAACAGACAAGGAAGTCAGTGCTTGCGGTAGTGATAAGAATAAGCAACAAGAGCTGGACAGGTGATGATAAGGAACGGGTTGAGTAAGAAGTAAGGTGAGTATAATTTTTAATTTTTCTTTAACCTTCAATCTTGATGGTTCAGGTAGCAGCCACCACTTCACTGAATCCACGCAGAAGAAAATTACAAAAAATTCATTCCACTCTAATATATTTGCTCATCTCTATTTGGTACCACTTTATAAATTCCCATTATACAAATCTGTATTGTATAGCAAATATAAAAGCATAGACAGGACAAATAAAATCACTTTAAAATGCAAACATTGAGCCAGAACCGGCCAAAATCTGGGATGTAACCCAAAATATCAACAATTACTAAGTGCATGTTATTTTACAGAAAAGTATCTGCAATTAGTAAATCTGTGTTGTCCAATAGTAATGCATAGATGTAGTAATATGATATTATAATGCGACATTACGGCTGTAAAAACACAACTAATATACCACATATAATTCAGAAAAGAACATGCTCTTTAGACATGAGAGTATAGCGCTCTTAATTACCCGATAATATTAATAAATTGCATTTCCAGCATTTCATTTCATTATATAAAAATTAACACCACCATCAAGCACCTATGGATGTTGGCATTATAATTCATCTGAAATTAAAGGGAACCTATCACCCCGTTTTTTTCGGTATGAGATAAAAATACTGTTAAATATGGCCTGAGCTGTGCATTACAATAGTGTAGTTTGTGGACCCCGATTCCCCACCTATGCTGCCGAAATACGTTACCAAAGTAGTCATTTTCGCCTGTCAATCAGGCTGGTCAGGTCGGATGGGCGTGGCTTCTTCCCCCAGATATTGCGTAGTTTTCCGTTGGTGGCGTAGTGGTGTGCGCATGTCCAAGGTCCCCAATCCTGCACGGGGGGGGTGAAAATAGCAGCGATGTCCGTTATTCCATTGGTGGTCGGTGGGCGCGGCCATCTTCCTTTGGCCGCGCGTGCGCAGAAGCGGCGCTCTGCTGGCCGCGGCTTCAGGAAAATGGCCGCGGGATGCCGCGCGTGCGCAGATGGAGATCGCGGCGGCCATTTTCCTGAAGCCGCGGCCAGCAGAGCGCCGCTTCTGCGCACGCGCGGCCAAAGGAAGATGGCCGCGCCCACCGACCACCAATGGAATAACGGACATCGCTGCTATTTTCACCCCCCCGTGCAGGATTGGGGAACTTGGACATGCGCACACCACTACGCCACCAACGGAAAACTACGCAATATCTGGGGGAAGAAGCCACGCCCATCCGACCTGACCAGCCTGATTGACAGGCGAAAATGACTACTTTGGTAACGTATTTCGGCAGCATAGGTGGGGAATCGGGGTCCACAAACTACACTATTGTAATGCACAGCTCAGGCCCTATTTAACAGTATTTTTATCTCATACCGAAAAAAACGGGGTGATAGGTTCCCTTTAAGAGTTAAGGTCTTTTAGTCATTATTAGTAACAGTTATTAGTTATTATAATAAGGAAAACTAATGAAGTGTGAGAAGTTAATTACTGTGGGATTTCTGTGAGTTCTTATCCACATAACGATCATTAGTTTTAATTGAGTTAGTAGTATGTTTTTCTTCCCATACTAAACCGCAACATATGAAAACCAGACTTCTTTCTATATATGTTAAAAAAAATCAAGTCTGAAGATATAGGCTAAAAAACAGCTACATTTGGGTAAAAGAAATACAACAGAAATAAAAATTTTAGTTGTATTTTATACCATTTCATTGCATGTGGAATATTTCCTATTAGTTGAAAGTAACCTGCCTGGAGCACTGTTGGTTAGGGTAGTAAAAGACTAATTCAGGCATACCTTCCTGGCTGCAAATGCATATTCTGTGGCTGCAAAAATCTACTTTGAATCTCTACGTAAATGAGGCTTCAAGTGCATCATGCCCAGTGCACTGAATCTCTGCATGATTTCCTTGACCCATGTGCTTGATTGATATGTCGTCTGTGCCCGATGTCAATGGAGCAACAAATATTCTCGGTGTTGGTTATAACCTCTCTCATGGTCATCCTTCAATATCAGCAAGAGCCTGCACTAGCTTGACTGGTCTTTTTGTACACCCTTTTGATTCATGGCAAGAGGTCAATAAAGAGGAAAGGACGGTACGTCCATGGATGGATTCTTAAAAAATTCTTATTTATTGAAAATCCATTGAAATCCAGACATAGAGTAGACACATCTACTCTATGTCTAGATTTTAATGCATTTGCAACAAATAAGAATTTTTCATCTTCATTGACCTCTTGCCATACTTCAAGACCTTCCGTGCGGAGGAGATCATTGACCTGTGGGTGAGCGAAATATCAGGTAACCGCAAGGTTTCCCATGACTTACTTTTGGTTCTGTCAGAGTAAGGGCTTGTCCACAAAGCTGATTTTCTCATACGGGTATGAGAGGTACGGTCGCACCTATGATATTCTAGGGGGCTGTGTACATGTCCAATTCTTCCCTCTGACCATGGGTTTCATGGAAACAATTGGAGGCATGTTCAATTTCCAATTTGTATCCTAGCATCAGATCAAAATTGGCAGTGCAAGTCTATGCGTCTGTGAAAACAAACTCGGCCCACACTCGAACGACATCAGAGTGCAGACTTATTTTCATGTATTGATAAATTGGAGGAGGAGAGGCTTTTTTTCTATGTCCGAAAAAGACTGATGCCACTCTAAGTCTGGTCAAAATCTGATCAGAATAATTGGACCATTTTTCTTGGATGTGGAGATTCAGGTCAAGTGAACCTACCCTTAAAATTTCATAGAGCTTCGCACACAGGCTTCAGTGTTCCAACGTTGGAGACATTCCTGCACATACTCAGGTATCAGCATCCAGATTCCTTGCATCTTACAGGCAGATGAAGAATTTGCAAACAGTGAGAAGCTTCTATGTTCCCCCTGCTGTGGCCATCCTTGCCCTTCTAATCATGCTTTCTTGCATAGGTAGGCTTGTTTCCTTCACCTGGGCATCCCTTAAATGTCTACAGTTAAAGAAGTGGGAGGTCCTCCCTGAAAGCTGTTATTTACAGTACGTCCAGCCGGACAGTAGAGTAGCCTCACACAGAGACATACAGTAGGTGAAGTGTACAATGCTGTGAATTATTTATTTCAATGTCACATATCTTAAAAATATTTATCAATCGTAGCCTACTGCAATGCGTTATTATCCCTTCTGCTCTAGTGTGCCTGTTCTCTTCTATGCTAATATAGAATATTCCATATGCATGCATTTATTCTTGGAAAAGTTTAGTATGTAAGTGGGTAATAATCTTTATCTATAGTACTAGCACATCCATATTAGGGTAGAAACTATAGAATATGCCAGTGCCTTAGAAATAAACTAAGATATTCTTCTAATATCTGCCAGTGGCTAATAAAGTGTCAGTGCATTTGGAAAAATAGCTTGCTGAACAAGATGATATGGGTGAGAGGTTTTACCTGTGATATGTACTAGTGCAGGGCAATGGCCAGGGCTGTCAGATGTCTCTCTACCCCGACGCGCGTTTCAAACACACGTCTTCAGGGGGTACACTGGCGCCTTCCATAGCTTCTACCCTAATATGGATATATGATAGTGGGACAGATAAAGTTTGTCATTCCCTACTTCCCTTTGGAGGAAGGTACTATACATGCTATTTTTTGTGAGAACATTACTGTGTATTGATGTGGAATATATACACTTTCTTTCCACATACCATGTTTAAGCTATTATTGGGCTTATATTTATGGGCTAGCCTTATATAATCTCATTTGTCCGTCGATCGCTCACATTTGAGGCACATCTGTTATTTATACATTTTTGTCTGTTTAACCGATAATATGTAAATAAAATTGATATTTTAATTATCTCAAGTTTTCAATATCGCTTACCCATCGCTCAAGTTGTGAGTTTTGGGGGTAGCAAGGTTGATTTCACATTTTTCTAACACAGACAGTTCCAGCAAGTCTGAACCCTACTTGTGGAGAAATCCCTTTCTTTTATGCCTTCTAAGATGGTATAGGGATTTTAATGATGCATGCAAGGCTGACTCTACTCTGACGAATGACCAGGAACCTCATGTGTAACCCACGGCACTTTAACTATTAAAATACATTGTAAATCTCTAGAACGCTACTGATGGTTGTGAAGAGTACAATACCAAGCAACACTCTACATGAGGCCTTTCTTGTCGTGAAGGCATATTTTTTCTGCTAACTTAAGGTATAGCATTGTCATTCACTCTTCTCTGATGTGGCCTTATGTCCGTCAGTGGCACATATGTCACAAATTTAAATAGTTGCATTAATTAAAAAATAACATAGCATTGCTGGAATATAAACTTGTGTTATTCAAGCATAAACACTACTGTCCTGTAACATACCTAATTATAAGTGCAAAATACTACCTAGCAGCATATTATAATATGGCATAAATATTAATATATTATATATTATATAAAATTGTGCTGTTACTTACATGGCAGTAAGGTAATTTATTTACCAGGTAGTATATTCTCTACAATAGATTACCCATATCAACAATTAAATCTGCCATACCTGCGGTCACCACAGTAGATCCAACACTGACAGTTTGTTATATCCATCAGCACTGGAAATGACGACATCACTGTTCACCTGTCACTGATTTTCTGTAATGAGGAGATGACATAAACAGGGCATCATTGGATGTTTCTCTCATGCATCGCTATTCAAGTCACCTTACTGCGGTAGCCAATCATAGGCCCTTAAAGGATATAGCAGAGCACAATATCATCCATGTAATGTTTGAACTTTACTGTAAGGGTCAATTTACACCTACTTACAATTTACTTACAATAAGGTATTTGCTAATTCTATTTTTTTCTTAGGTTTTGATTGTTGGGTTTTCACAGTGTGAATTTTTACCTACACATTACACTTACAATGCTTACGGAAAGTATTCAGACCCCTTTAAATTTTTCAATCTTTGTTTTATTGCAGCCATTTGGTAAATTAAAAAAAAAAAATGTCCTCATTAATGTACACTCTGCACCCCATCTTGACTAAAAAAAACAGAAATGTAGTAATTTTTGCAAATTTATTGAAAAAGAAAACTGAAATATCACATGGTCGTTAGTATTCAGACCCTTTGCTCAGTACTGAGTAGAAGCACCTTTTGAGCTAGTACAGCCATGAGTCTTCTTCGGAATGATGCAACAAGCAAATCTCATGTTTTTTCATAAAGTTCATAAGCCAGTATGCTATTCCTATTTCCTATATATTTCATATTTCCTTATTTTAGCACAGATGAGTGCGGCCATAATCTATTCTGTATGTGTCTTTTTTGGCTATGCACTAGCATTCATTATTATTATTATATATATTGTTCAGTCAGTTTATTTCTCCTATATACTATTTTCTGACTTGAACGTCCCGCCCTTCACCATGCTGGTATTTTAATTACATCTCAGCACTATTGGTTCTGAGCCTCCTATATAAGTAGGCTTTATCATGTCATTAGCCATAAGCAAGTGTTCACATTGGGCGGCAGCTCAGATACCATAGGTAAGTGTTCACATCAGGCAGTCAGGTTAGTTACCCATTCGATCTGAGATTACCTTGACGTTTGGTGAATGGGCTCACAACGTTTGGCCAAATCTTGTGCTAAAAATCTCATGTTTTTTCATAAAGTTCATAAGCCAGTATGCTATTCCTATTTCCTATATATTTCATATTTCCTTATTTTTTTTTTTTTTTTTTTAGTTTGGGATATCGGCACTGTTGTTGCGATTTCCATATTTGTGGTGGATGATGAGCAGCACAATACCCAAGAAAAAGCAGATGGAGCCCACAGTGATGTATGCAATTCCTAAGAATGGATTTTTTCCCCCCATCCAGGAGATTGTGCTGAGGATCATTCTCTTCCGTCCATCGAAGCTGAGAACAGGGTAATTGTATACCACATGCAGAGAGTAATTGCCAGGCGCCAAGGCAGCATATGTAGCTTCTAGCACAGATGAGTGCGGCCATAATCTATTCTGTATGTGTCTTTTTTGGCTATGCACTAGCATTAATTATTATTATATACAGTGGGGCAAAAAAGTATTTAGTCAGTCAGCAATAGTGCAAGTTCCACCACTTAAAAAGATGAGAGGCGTCTGTAATTTACATCATAGGTAGACCTCAACTATGGGAGACAAACTGAGAAAAAAAAATTCAGAAAATCACATTGTCTGTTTTTTTATCATTTTATTTGCATATTATGGTAGAAAATAAGTATTTGGTCAGAAACAAAATTTCATCTCAATACTTTGTAATATATCCTTTGTTGGCAATGACAGAGGTCAAACGTTTTCTGTAAGTCTTCACAAGGTTGCCACACACTGTTGTTGGTATGTTGGCCCATTCCTCCATGCAGATCTCCTCTAGAGCAGTGATGTTTTTGGCTTTTCGCTTGGCAACACGGACTTTCAACTCCCTCCAAAGGTTTTCTATAGGGTTGAGATCTGGAGACTGGCTAGGCCACTCCAGGACCTTGAAATGCTTCTTACGAAGCCACTCCTTCGTTGCCCTGGCGGTGTGCTTTGGATCATTGTCATGTTGAAAGACCCAGCCACGTTTCATCTTCAATGCCCTTGCTGATGGAAGGAGGTTTGCACTCAAAATCTCACGATACATGGCCCCATTCATTCTTTCATGTACCCGGATCAGTCGTCCTGGCCCCTTTGCAGAGAAACAGCCCCAAAGCATGATGTTTCCACCACCATGCTTTACAGTAGGTATGGTGTTTGATGGATGCAACTCAGTATTCTTTTTCCTCCAAACACGACAAGTTGTGTTTCTACCAAACAGTTCCAGTTTGGTTTCATCAGACCATAGGACATTCTCCCAAAACTCCTCTGGATCATCCAAATGCTCTCTAGCAAACTTCAGACGGGCCCGGACATGTACTGGCTTAAGCAGTGGGACACGTCTGGCACTGCAGGATCTGAGTCCATGGTGGCGTAGTGTGTTACTTATGGTAGGCCTTGTTACATTGGTCCCAGCTCTCTGCAGTTCAGTCACTAGGTCCCCCCGCGTGGTTCTGGGATTTTTGCTCACCTTTCTTGTGATCATTCTGACCCCACGGGGTGGGATTTTGCGTGGAGCCCCAGATCGAGGGAGATTATTAGTGGTCTTGAATGTCTTCCATTTTCTAATTATTGCTCCCACTGTTGATTTCTTCACTCCAAGCTGGTTGGCTATTGCTGATTCAGTCTTCCCAGCCTGGTGCAGGGCTTCAATTTTGTTTCTGGTGTCCTTTGACAGCTCTTTGGTCTTCACCATAGTGGAGTTTGGAGTCAGACTGTTTGAGGGTGTGCACAGGTGTCTTTTTATACTGATAACAAGTTTAAACAGGTGCCATTACTACAGGTAATGAGTGGAGGAAAGAGGAGACTCTTAAAGAAGAAGTTACAGGTCTGTGAGAGCCAGAAATCTTGATTGTTTGTTTCTGACCAAATACTTATTTTCCACCATAAAATGCAAAGAAAATGATAAAAAAACAGACAATGTGATTTTCTGGATTTTTTTTTCTCAGTTTGTCTCCCATAGTTGAGGTCTACCTATGATGTAAATTACAGACGCCTCTCATCTTTTTAAGTGGTGGAACTTGCACTATTGCTGACTGACTAAATACTTTTTTGCCCCACTGTATATTGTTCAGTCAGCATGTGACTTAAACATACTTTCCATACCCACTGTATACTAATATATGTTCCAGCTCATTTCTTTGGTTTTATCTGCCCCATATTAGCAAAAAAAAAGTCTTCACTGCACCTTATATGGCAATTAGACCAGTTCATTGGATCAACGTCACATAACAAACCAAGTCCCCATAACCTGTAATATTACATTTTTCAAGAATGGCATCAAGGCCTTTCTTAAACTTTTTTTTAGTGAATTTCCAAGTCTTACAAGCCCATTGCCATGTACTGCAGTCCATATAATTTTAAAGGTTTCCCGGTGAACATCCATGGTATTGTAGTCTCTGTGGCACTGACTCTTCTAGTGCTAATCTGCAGTAGATCCACATGCAAACATTCATATACACTATTATTAAAATGTCTAGAACTTGAATATGAGATATTATTTTTTCTCCCAAATCTGTCTGTAGTATGTCACATAAAATATTAAATACATCGTCATCCGTCTACTGCACTGGGTACAAGGGCAATCAACAGTATCCATAATGATGGTTGGCAAAGAGAAATGAAATCACTTGTACTTAAGAAGATAAAAGCCCTTTATTACATAAAGACGTACAATTATGGTATCTATAATAGCAGTCACATTTACTATAAAGTGCAATTATCTTCATTTTTTCCCAAACGCTGCTCATTCTTTATTGAGGTTTTCTTTTAGCATTTTATTTATTACAAGTATAATAAACTTACCAATGAAAGTAATCACTGCTCTTAGCCTTGCATTATAACCATCATATATCTTATTTCTATAGTGCAGCCTCCCTGTATCTAGTTGTAATGTTTCATAATAACCAGTTAACGTTGGAAGGCTGGGAAGGTCGACAGGACCTCTCCTGTTGTCATACACTATCTACTACTACTGTAACCACATATCCAAGCCCTTTCCGCTTCCTACCGACTTCAACTCAAAAATATTTCACGAATCCATACATTCCTCAACCAAGAATCTGCAAAACCCTAGTCCATGCCCTCATCACCTCTCGCCTTGACTACTGCAACTTCCTGCTCTGTGACCTCCCCTCTAACACTCTTGCACCCCTCCAATCTATTCTAAACTCTGCTGCCCGACTAATCCACCTGTCCCCCCGCTATTCTCCGGCCTCTCCCCTCTGTCAATCCCTTCACTGGCTCCCCATTGCCCAGAGACTCCAGTACAAAAGCCTAACCATGACGTACAAAGCCATCCACAACCTGTCTCCTCCATACATCTGTGACCTCATCTCCTGGTACTTACCTACACGCAATCTTCGATCCTCACAAGATCTCCTTCTCTACTCCCCTCTTATCTCCTCTTCCCACAATCGTATACAAGATTTCTCTCGTGTATCACCCCTACTCTGGAACCCTCTACCACAACATATCAGACTCTCGCCTACCATCAAAACCTTCAAAAAGAGCCTGAAGACCCACCTCTTCCGACAAACCTACAACCTGCAGTAACCACCGATCGACCAAACCGCTGCATGACCAGCTCTACCCTCGCCTACTGTATTCTCACCCATCCCTTGTAGATTGTGAGTCCTCGCGGGCAGGGTCCTCTCTCCTCCTGTACCAGCTGTGACTTGTATTGTTCAAGATTATTGTACTTGTTTTTATTATGTATACAACTCCTCACATGTAAAGCGCCATGGAAAAAATGGCGCCATAACAATAAATAATAATAATAATAAATAATAATAATAATACACTAGTTCATAATCTTTACAAGGCTATCTGGATATTAAAGGCACAGGTTTCAAAGTGGGCATTAGAAGTAATGATAGAAAGGGAGGAATGAAAGAGGAGGAGACACAAAAGGGGCATTGATCATATAATAACATACCACCAAGTAATCCCGTCTCCTCCCCCACCTTTATCCACAGATGAGATTGCCCAATTTAACTAATCGCATATGTACACTTGCCAGGGCCCTGAGGGAAAGAAGGGGGGGCATCTCGCACTTTACCCACAGTCAGGAACAACATCCTTATACAGCTCGTGGACCTACAAGATGTGATTTTCTGTCTTATATTCTATTTTTAAGTGAATCGGCAGCTTAGAAACCACCTTGAATACAATGCTAAGAAAGGATAGAGCATCAATATTGGATTAGTTCAAATCTCGTCAGTGCTCTGCAGCCATCCTTTCAAATATCTGATCTCAGGAGTGATAAGAGCTGAGACTCTGTCCTAAGGTCTTCATTATTAATATACCTGAAAACCCATTTAAATCTGTGCTTTTAAACACAATATACACTTATAAATATATACAATGCCTTGAAAAAGTATGGTTTTCTAAATATTTTAAAAATATGAATCTAAAAATGGTACCAAATTTTTCCGCAATTACTGCTGCAAATCTTTTGCGGTATGTCTCTATCAGCTTTGCACATCTAGAGACTGAAACTTTGCCTATTCTTCAATGCAAAATAGCTCTGGCTCAGTGAGATTGGATGGCGGCATCTGTGAACAACAAATTTAAGTCTTGCCACAGATTCTCAACTGGATTTAGGTCTGGACTGTAGCATTAAAACACATGAATATGCTTTGATCTAAACTATTCCATTGTAGCTCTGGCAGAATTTTAAGGGTCGTTGTACTGCTGGAAGGTGAGCCTGCTCCGCAGTCCCAAGTCTTTTGCAGCCTCTTCCAGGTTTTCCTCCAGAAATGTACTGTATTTAGCTCCTCCGTCTTCCCATCATCTCTGACCAGCTGTCCTTGTTCCTGTTGAACAAAAGCATCCCCACAGCATGATGCCACCACCATCTTTGATGGTAGGGACAATGGATATTCAGGATAGTATTTAGTGTGAGTTTTCTGCCATATATAGCATTTTACATTTAGCCAAAAAAGTTCTACTTTAGTCTAACTAGACAAGAGCACCTTCTTCCACATGCTCGCTGTGTCCCCTACATGGCATTTTGCAAGCTGCAAATGAAACTTCTTAAGGCTTGTTTTCAAAAATGGCTTTCTTTCTGCCACTTTTCCATAAAGGCCAGATTTGTGGAGTATATGACTAATAGTTGTCCTCTGGATAGATTATCCAATTTGAGTTGTGGATCTCTGCAGCTCCTCTGGAGTGACCATGGGCCTTTTGGCTACTTCTCTAATTATTGCTATCCTTGCTTGGGATGTCAGTTTAGGTGGATGGCCATGTCTTGGTAGGTTTGCAGTTGTGCCATACTCCTTCCATTTTTGGAGCTTGTGCTATTTTTTTTTATAACCTAACTCTGCCTTATTCTTTATCCCTAACCTGTTTGGTGTGTTCCTTGGATTTCAAGGTGCTGTTTGATTGCTAATTTTTTTAAACAAACCTCTGAGACCTTCACAGAACAGCTGTAGTTATACTGAGAATAAATTGCACACAGGTGGACTCAACTTACTAATTATGTGACTTATAGAGGCAATTGGTCACTCAGGTTTTTATCTAAGGGTATCGGACTACAGGGGGCTGAATGCAAATTCAAGTCACAATTTTCAGCTTTATAAAATAAGTAGAAAACCATCATTCTCCTACTCCAGGAGCTGTAGCAACTCTGGCTCCACAGCCCCTTCAGTCCTTCCGACACTTAATGTCTGATTGCTCTTTTCTCTGTCCTCTGACAGACTGCTCAACTTTCTTTCCCTCCAGACCAGAATATAGGGAAGTTCCCCTTAATCTGGGTTCAGAGCTCCCCCTTCTGGCCTGGGGTGTGAACATGTTGTGTGTATGGTGGTTACCTGATAAAAGGAATCCTTCATTGCTTCCAAGCATGACATCACTCTCCCTGTGAGGAAAGCAATGCCACTGTGACAAACAGGACCTTGGGGCGTCACACAAACCCATGGTCAGAGACAAGCCAGGGGGCCTGCAACGGTCAGGAGTAGATAAGCCAAAAGACAAAGGACAGAAACAGGTCACTATACAAGCCAAGTCAAAACTAGGGAGTCTGCACGCTAAAGGGAAACACTGAGTCAAGACAGGAACAGGGGAAAACAGAGACACGGGTTCAGACAGCAAACGCAGCAGGACCAATCATAGCAATCAGAATCAGCTACAGCAGCACTAGGTAAAAACTATAACTGACATCACCTGCAGTAAGCAGTGGCGATAAATAGCCAACCTGAACCCGGACAGCTGCTGAGAAAGGTTAACTCTTGACATGACCAGACCAGGAAAAAGGGGAATCAGGACTCAAAACTCGGTCTGGATCATGACAATTACCACATAATGCGACACTGGTCAAATTTGAAAAATTGGGCTTGGTCATTAAAGAGGTTGTCCGGTTTAAATTGATGAGCCTGTAGTCACTCTGTGTGAGTGCAGACTTATGAATTCCCCCAGCGCATGTGCTGTGTTATGCAAAGAAGTGTCGGTTTCTGACCCAGGACCGGTGGGTGAGTGTTATGCATACTCCTGGCAAGAGTCGTTTGGTGAGAGGAGTACACATGCACAGTACAAGTGTATGGAGTGAGGCCGCATCCAGTAGATGGGCTCTGGCTGGGAGATTGTATAACGCATACGCACCCACTGGTCCTGGCTCAGAAACTGGTGAATCCTCATAGTGCATGCGCTAGGGGGTTTCATAAGTCTGCAGTCATACAGAGAGACTGCAGACTTATCAATTTAGACCGGACAACCCTTTTCAGCTCAAAGTTTGCTATATCACTAAGAGGTTAAACATGAAGAGCTCAATGCCATTGGAGGTACATTTTATATGTCATTTATGCAAGATTATAAAGCCTCAGAGTGACAGTTCGTTTATCTATTGTTTCACACTAAATGCCTCTTTTATTGCATTTCTGCATTGCCCTTGTGGCTTTGTAATAAAAGTTTTCTTTTTATTTCATGAGAGCACAAAGGAATTGTTTCTGTCTGAATAATGTAATATGGTGACCGCTGTGACCTTCCCTGCATTTGTCTACCTACATCCTCTTCTAACCTGTCCTCGACTACAGAGAATATGACATCTTCTGCACTGACATTGGACGAATAGGGAATTTTCCAGATGACTGGCAAGTGCATAAGTTCAACGCTCCACATAGGATTACTAAGTGCACATGTTCCTTCCACAATTACATGGGCATAAAACTCACAGTTAGTTAAGCCACGGCTTCATGGATTTTAGAAGAAAATATATCTTACGAAATATGCCTCATTAATTCTGAATAATAGCAGTAATTACCAAAGCGCATTATCAGTTTAAAATATTAAATGCATTCTAGTAAACAGCAAAATCCCTATTAAATATTCACCTTCGTAGAGCAAAACATTGAGGACATATAACTGCATCCACCATACTCCTCAGATAAGAATGAATTTCTTTAAATATTTCAGTGGCTGTATCTTAAATACATTTATAATGGTTGCGTTTATAATAATTACTCTTCCAAATGCATTGGCTACTTGTCCACGATAAGAAAACATATTTTTTGGGGAAAAAGTGTCACCTTTTCTTCAGACTGTATTTAGTATTACAGCTTACTACCATTAAATTGACATCCCAACCCGCATTCTCAATGCTATGTTTAATTATGCAAAGATCATTAAAAATGCAACTTAAAGGGTTTTTCTCATGAACAAAGATAATTTTAATCAAGATTTTAATCAACAGATCTTTGTATAATAATAAGTTCCACAATTACATGTGTTTAAAAAAAATGTTCCTGTGCTGAGATAATCTGATAAATGTGCCCCTACTGTGTACTGTGTAATGGCCGTGTCTGACCCTACAGGAACATGGTCTGATCATACCACAGCTCCTGGGCAGGGGGTCTGCAAAAGAGAGTATACAGAGCGGACAGTATGGGATCGCACAGTGCGAGTGCAAGTGGATTGTCACCCTTGACACCCTTGCCCCTAAGGGACTTAATGAGCAGCTCAGCTTCGCTCCTTTTCTGTGAGAGTCCCGTAGGTTCTCTGTTGTGTTCGTTACATTACTTGGCTCCAAAAGTATACTTCCATAATTTTCCGGCTTTGTTCTGACATGCAGCGATATAATAGGGATGTAATATGGAAAATATTCCATGACCTTTGACCTGGCTGTCCTCTCTTGGGTGACTCTTTCACCATTCGCTTTTAATATTTTTTTGTATTTACTGTCTTGTTGTGTGTTTTTCTTTTTAGTTTTTATTAGTCGTCCATGGCTACGCACTGGTGATGACGCCGCAGCAAAACCCGGTGAACGTTTCGGAACCTGAAGAGAAGGAGTGTCCTTTACATATTGCCTATATGTTGTCTACATATATATATTTTTTATACGTGGTCTACGTTTTTTCATGAGTTTGCACTTTATGTGGTTTTTATATGCTAACATTATTCTTTAGTGAATGTTTGTATGAGTTGCTAGTATGCTTATATGATTTGTTCTAGTTTAGGGGTTGGGGGTCATTAGTTATTCACTAAGTTTCACTTGATATCCCTGCGTCTTTCAAGAATGTGCAGGATCATATAGCAATTTTAACCTTGTTGGTTTATATCTTAGCACCGTGAGAGGACCCTTTGACATTGAATATGTACTTTGGGACTGTAAGCGACAACTAACACATAGTACAATCTATTCCCCAGTGTGTTATGGGGTCTGTTTTATTACATATACACGGAATCACATATATGCTTCACACGCATGATATATGTTTTGTTCACATATTTATATGTATGTTATTGTTTCTTTTTGTATTTTGTCTTTTTATTATAGCGTCCCCTTTTTTCTTCTTCTTGTTCTTTTTCTTTTTCTGTTATTGTTTCTATGTAACTGTACACACTCTGAACATATGAGGTGCGTTATTATTTTCTGCACCTTTTTAGCGTCCCGCTTTTTCACTCTATTGGGGACGTTTCTAATCTATCTAGCGTTCCGGTTTATGTATATTTCGGGACGCTGCGGCGTTCTGTTTTTTTGAGCGATCTTAATTTTATCACTAAAAAAATGGCTGTAGCCAGGGCTTTTTATTGAGAATTGGTGGTGCGCATGCCCGGTGTCGTCCATTGTAGCCATCTTCTTGTGGACCTATCACTTACAAGTGGGGAGTGCTACACTTCTTGTGTTTGGAAGGTGGAGCTCCGCCTCTCATACACTCCCCACTGTGATGGCCCTATTGAACGATGCACTCTGGACGCTACTGCGCATGCGCCGGCGTCACCGATTCTACTTCCGGGTCTATGATATTTAAACACAATGAGACACACTATGGATACACCCTGTTGAAAAAGCCACGCGAAACGCGCGTCCGGGGGGACCGAGTGAGGTGGGGAGAACACACCTGATCCATAATGGGTAAGCAGCAATTATATGTGCTTATGAAGATATGACCTTTGCACTTTGGGCTACTTGTGCCATGTGAGTTAGACGTAGTGATTGTATTTGGTCGTACATTCTCTTTACTTTCTGAGCTGACGCTGCCACCCAAAAGGTGTATATGTGAACTCCCCCCCTGACTTGGTCATTGCCACATTTCCTCCTATGTGTCTTCTGCTATATGGCGGTATTAACAATACACCCATGTTTTGTATTTTACATATTTGTATTTGTATTGATTACTTAATAAATCTTTTGTATATTGTTTTCTAAATATGTTGAAGTGGACTGTTTTCCTCCGTGTTTTTGTCTAAGTATGGGATCACAGCTGATTATTTCTTTTAGATAAAACATTGCTTAAAGGCAGACAGGGAAATGTTTTTCCTCACAAAAAGAATCAGCTGTGATCCCGTACTGTCTTGTCTCATATGTGGAAAATACTGACTAAAACAGACATGTTACGAGGGTGAAAAGCTATTTCTTATTCCGACTAATTCACAAATGCAGCATTTATCACATTTCTACATTTTAAAACATAATGTGTTTCTTCATTTCATTTTTGCAGTACATGATATGTAATATTTTATTGTACAGTTTAGATTTTAGTTTTGTGTCTATGGTGTATGGATGGAACTCCCAGTGTATGAGTAAGGCAGGCAGCCTCTGCCCATTGCTTGTTTATAAATGGAGATGTTGAGGTCCTGATCCCCTGAAGAGACTCCCAGACTTCTATCATTACATTCCATTATAAAACATAGGGGACATAGAAATAGCTTAAAGGGGTCTTCCCAGATTTTTTTACCTTGTGCCTAAGCAATAACACGCAAGTGGTTGTTAACGGTACCTCGCACTGATCTCTGATGGCTCAGAGCAGTCACAGACTGCTCCGCTGACGTCACGTTGACAGAGTAGAGTATTTTTTTCTATGCTGCTCTGTTAGTGAGGCCTAACTGCTGACGTCATACTGATTTACAGCCAGGCTCCCCGCTGTCTAACTGCGGGAAGCCAGCTGTCAATCTACTGACCAAAAAGAAGAAAAAGATCATGCCCATAATATACGGGAGCACCTCAACATATAGAAAGCATATATTTTTATTGATGAGCATTCAAAAAGTGCAAAATACATGTGCCAAGACATTTCACACAAAACAGATTAAAAACATCTAAAAGTGCAACATACAACACAAGCCTAATACAAAAGTTGTACCCTGATATAGGGGAAATGACATCCCACATCCATATCCCCAAAAGGAAGGATCATATGATACAATGTACTAGGATATATCCATATATAGTTTCTATAATCAATTTAATGGCATAAACAGTATGTAAACCAAAGCCCAAACTACACTGTACCTACATATCCCCACCAATATCACAGTACCACATGGGCCCAAGGGAAGGACCAAGATTAATCGTGGCAAGAATTGCGTACTCACTTCCTAAAGGGCATCAGAGATAGATCTAATAATCAGCATGCGCAATAAAGCCATAGGTACAAAAGTGCAAAATTATCATGCACCAAAGAGCTACAAGTCTCTTCCACTTTACAGTGAATAAGTTTTGAACCCCTAAAAATTCCCCCTAAGAATCTCCATCTTTCAAGTCTGTTACTACCTGTTACTACCTTGTTGTCGTGGATCTGCTGAGGTTGAGCAGTTACATACTCTATAACAAGTAGTGGGAGAGCACAGGAATATGCCTGGAATTTGAAGGAGAAGCAATGTTAAGAAGAAAAGAAGCATTCCATAGTGTCATTCTATAAGAAGAAAATTAAAATTGTAGAATAGGTGTTCGCTCACCTGAGCTGGTTGCGTGTGCTACAGGCACAATGCTTGTACAAACATGGATGGTACTGGGATAAGTCTGTTGTTCCACCCGCTGACTGGAAAGATCACAAGCCTTGACTATGGATAATGGTTGAAAAAAATACAAAAAGGAATTTTTTGGGTGCTGCCAATATCTAGTGAAACCGAGAACCTGAAGACAGTACAAATAAACCTTATTGAAACCACGTGTTTCGGATTAGATTTACAGTAACTCCTTTATCAGGCACATGGTGAAACAGAAGCAAGGGGCTTGTGAGCAGCACCATTTTAAAAAGGCAATAGTCATGTTAGGTTTGAGAGAGAACTGTCCATAATGTGCACTTGAGAAAAAAAGAAAATGTTCCACGGGACAAGGTGGCAGAGGTAGTGGACGTAAATCAGCTGGTATTTTTTGGTTTGCTTTATGTAGACTGCTATGCTAGAGAGTTGTTTTATTTAAGTAATACAGTATATTGGGATAGTCTCTTTATGTACTTCATACTAAAATGGTTTATCAGCATAGACTGATTTGTTAACATTTCATACTCTTCATCGCAAATGTATTTTATAGTGGAAAATGGAGAATTCACAGCAGTTTCACTACACATGGATGTAGACATAGGACCCAATTCTTCAAAACTTTTATGCCTAAAATGCTTTGAAAACGTACTTCCCAAATTGAGGCTGTGCTACAATTTTGGGACTTCTAGAATACCCAAAGTTGATGGAGTTGGAAAAAGGCGAGAGCTTGGTTACCCCATTTGTCAAAATCATGACGAGCAGTGGCATTTGCTATACCACAAATCTTACTCCAGAATGGACTGGAGTAGGGGGTGTATAACTCATGTCCGACACTCCTGATTCATGAAAATGCATACATCTCTTCATTAATCAGAAGCATCTGACTCCAGCACATCTTCTCAAGATTGGAGTGAATACTGCTGGTCTTAATTAATCAGTCCAATAGTCTTCACAAAATTCACTTCCCAAATAATTGAAGAACTAATAAGTATATTTCCAGTAAGTATACAATTTAATAATTACCCTTATTTATTCATGACAACTTTCCACTGAATCCTGCCTCAACATGCCAGATTGAGCAACGCAGGATCCCCTGGTGTCAATGAAAATGCCCAATTTTGAGGGTCACCTCGCAGCAAAGAAATTACAATCTTAACCTGCTGGACAGGATCTCCAGAGGAGTGAGGTCTGAGAGAAAGGAATAATTTACAATTATATTTGAAATTCAGAAACCGAGATCTATCTCCGGAAAACACCTCTGGTGTAGGAATTTTAGGTTCAGACATAGGAGTATGTATAACAAAATCTTGTAAATTTTGAACCTTAGTAGCAAGATTATTTAAACCTGCAGCCAAACTCTGAGGATCCATCTTTAAACAGGTGAGATCAGAGCCATTCAAGGATTAGAAGGAGAGAAAGGCAAAGGCTGTAATTAGAGCTGAAATACAACTGATCCAACTATGGAGCAAGCATAGGGGAGAAAAAAAAAAAAATCTGCAGACTTCTTTTTCTCTCCCTTCTTCTGCCAATAACTTTAACACATGGCCGGTCATACTGTCATGGTTCCCAATGGCAGGGGAACGTCAAAACACAAAAATAACGGACGAGCTCTGGGTGATGGAATCTCGAGCTGACCGTGAGCTAAATCTACCACACAACTAATAGCAGCCAGGGAGCATACCTACGATTATCCCTAGATGCCACGCGCCAGCCGGAGGACTAACTACTCCTGGTAGAGGGAGAAACAGACCTGGCTTACCTCTAGTGAAATACCCCAAAGATGATAGAAGCCCCCCACATATAATAACGGTGAGTTCAGAGGAAACTACATACACAGTATGAAAGTAGATTTAGCAAAGAGAGGTCCACTTACTAGATAGCAGAAGGATACAAAAGAGGACTTCACGGTCAACTGAAAACCCTTTCAAAAAAACCATCCTGAAATTACTTTAAGACTCCTGTGTCAACTCATGACACAGGAGTGGCAATTTCAGCCCACAAGAGCTTCCAGCTACAGAGAATAACAAAACTGCAAACTGGACAAAGATACAAAAACAAAAGGACAAAAGTCCACTTAGCTGATCAGCAGACTAGTAGCAGGAACATGCAACCGAAGGCTCTGGTTACAATGATGACCGGCAAGGAAATGACTGGAGAGCAAGGCTAAATAGGAAACTCCCAAACACTGATGGGAGCAGGTGAACTGAGACCGCAAAGCACACACAAGTCATCAGTACCACCAGCAACCAGTACCCCCCCCTTAAGGAGGGGGCACGAACCCTCACGAGAACCACCAGGGCGATCTGGATGAGCCCTATGAAAGGCACGAACCAAATCCGAGGCATGAACATCAGAGGCAGTTACCCAAGAATTATCTTCTTGACCATAGCCCTTCCATTTAACCAGATATTGAAGTCTCCGTCTGGAAATATGGGAGTCCAGGATCTTCTCTACAACGTACTCCAATTCACCCTCAACCAGCACAGGAGCAGGAGGTTCAGTAGAAGGAACCACCGGTACCTCATACCTCCGCAACAACGACCGATGGAATACATTATGGATAGCGAAAGATGCCGGGAGGTCCAAACGAAAGGACACAGGGTTAAGAATCTCCAAAATCCTATAAGGACCGATGAACCGAGGCTTAAACTTAGGAGAAGAAACCCTCATAGGGACAAAACGGGAAGACAACCACACCAAGTCCCCAACACGAAGGTGAGGACCAACACGACGACGGCGGTTAGCAAACTGCTGAGTCCTCTCCTGGGACAACTTCAAATTGTCCACCACTTGTCCCCAAATCCGATGCAACCGATCCACCACAGCATCCACTCCCGGACAATCCGAAGATTCCACCTGACCAGATGAAAAACGAGGGTGAAACCCTGAATTGCAAAAGAAAGGGGAAACCAAAGTGGCAGAACTAGCCCGATTATTAAGAGCAAATTCTGCCAACGGCAAAAAGGCAACCCAGTCATCCTGATCCGAAGACACAAAACACCTCAAATAAGTCTCCAAAGTTTGATTAGTTCGCTCCGTCTGGCCATTAGTCTGAGGATGGAATGCAGACGAAAAAGACAAATCAATGCCCAACCTGGCACAGAATGCCCGCCAAAATCTAGACACGAACTGGGTTCCCCTGTCAGAAATGATGTTTTCCGGAATACCATGCAAGCGAACCACATTTTGAAAAAATAGAGGGACCAATTCAGATGAGGAAGGCAACTTAGGCAAAGGTACAAAATGAACCATTTTAGAAAAACGGTCACACACCACCCAGATGACAGACATTTTCTGAGAAACAGGGAGATCAGAAATAAAGTCCATAGAGATGTGCGTCCAAGGCCTCTTCGGGATAGGCAAGGGCAACAATAACCCACTAGCCCTAGAACAACAAGGCTTAGCCCGAGCACAAACATCACAAGACTGCACAAAAACACGCACATCTCGAGACAGGGAAGGCCACCAGAAGGACCTAGCCACCAAATCTCTGGTACCAAAAATTCCAGGATGACCTGCCAGCGTAGAAGAATGAACTTCCGAGATGACTCTACTGGTCCAATCATCAGGAACAAACAGTCTACCAGGCGGACAACGATCAGGTCTATCCGCCTGAAATTCTTGCAAAGCACGTCGCAGGTCTGGGGAGACAGCAGACAAAACCACTCCATCCTTAAGGATACCAGCAGGTTCAGAATCCCCAGGAGAGTAGGCTCAAAACTCCTAGAAAGAGCATCTGCCTTCACATTTTTAGAACCCGGTAGGTATGAGACCACAAAATTAAACCGAGAGAAAAACAACGACCAGCGTGCCTGTCTAGGATTCAGGCGCCTGGCCGACTCTAGATAAATCAGATTCTTGTGATCAATCTTAGAGAACCACTTAGCCCCCCTTATGCGAGCAAACAAATCAGTCAGCAAGGGCAACGGATACTGATATTTGACTGTAATTTTATTCAGGAGTCGATAATCAATACAAGGCCTCAGAGAGCCATCTTTTTTAGACACAAAGAAAAAACCGCCTCCTAAAGGAGATGAAGAAGGACGAATATGTCCCTTTTCCAGGGACTCCTTGATATACTCTCGCATAGCAGTATGTTCAGGTACAGATAAATTAAACAAACGACCCTTTGGAAATGTACTGCCAGGAATCAGATCTATGGCGCAATCACAATCTCTGTGGGGAGGGAGTGAACCAATTTTAGGCTCCTCAAAAACATCACGATAATCAGACAAAAATGCCGGAATCTCAGAGGGAGTAGATGACGAAATGGAAACCAAAGGTACATCCCCATGAGCCCCCCGACATCCCCAGCTTATCACAGACATTGTTTTCCAGTCAAGGACTGGGTTATGAGATTGTAACCATGGTAATCCAAGCACTAAAACATCATGTAAATTGTACAACACAAGGAAGCGAATCACCTCCTGATGGTCTGGAGTCATACGCATAGTCACTTGCGTCCAGAACTGTGGTTTATTACAAGCCAAAGGTGTAGAATCAATACCCTTCAGAGGTATAGGGACTTCCAGAGGCTCTAAATCAAACCCACAGCGCCTGGCAAAGGACCAATCCATAAGACTCAGGGCGGCGCCTGTTGTGATTTTGCTTTTTGCTCCCTCTAGTGGTCATTAGTGATTTGACTCTGGAGCGTCTGTCTTTTTCTATATCCTCACCTGGGCCGTTAGTTCAGGGGCGTTGCTATATAAGCTCCCTGGACCTTCAGTTCAATGCCTGGCATCGTTGAAATCAGAGCTAATCTGTTGTGCTCTTGTCCTCTGATCCTGGTTCCTGTTTTTCAAGCTAAGTCTGCTTCTTTGCTTTTTGCTTTTGTTTTGTTTGGTATTTTTGTCCAGCTTGTTCCTATCTGTATCCTGACCTTTGCTGGAAGCTCTAGGGGGCTGGTGTTCTCCCCCCGGACCGTTAGACGGTTCGGGGGTTCTTGAATCTCCAGCGTGGATTTTTATAGGGTTTTTGTTGACCAGATAAGTTATCTTGCTATATTCTGCTATTAGTAAGCTGGCCTCTCTTTGCTGAACCTGGTTCATTTCTGTGTTTGTCATTTCCTCTTACCTCACCGTTATTATTTGTGGGGGGCTTGTATCTTGCTTTGGGGTCCCTTTCTCTGGAGGCAAGTGAGGGCTTTGTTTTCTTCTCCTAGGGGTAGTTAGATTCTCCGGCTGGCGCGAGTCATCTAGCGATCACCGTAGGCATGATCCCCGGCTACTTCTAGTGTTGGCGTTAGGAGTAGCTATTTGGTCAACCCAGTTACCACAGCCCTATGAGCTGGATTTTTGTATCTTGCAGACTTACACGTTCCTCTGAGACCCTGTCCACTGGGGTCATAACAGTATGCCAGGCCAGTATTAAATGTTTAATGCATTGCAGAAGTGGGATTATAAGAAAGAAAATTTTGAGGTTTTTTTTTTCCTCTCTCATTTTTTTTTTTCTTTTCCCCTTTACCTCAGAGTGGCTTAAGCTTGCTGCAGACATGAATGTCCAGACCTTGATTACACGTGTGGACCAGCTTGCCGCTCGTGTGCAGGGTATACAAGATTATGTTACTAGAAATCCTAGGTCTGAACCCAAGATTCCGATTCCTGAACTGTTTTCAGGAGACCGATTTAAGTTTAGGAATTTCAGGAATAATTGTAAATTATTTTTGTCCCTGAAACCTTGTTCGTCTGGAGACTCTGCTCAACAAGTAAAAATTGTTATTTCATTCTTACGGGGTGACCCTCAGGATTGGGCTTTTTCGTTGGAGCCAGGAGATCCGGCATTGGCTGATATTGATGCGTTTTTTCTGGCGCTCGGTTTACTTTATGAGGAACCCAATCTTGAGATTCAGGCAGAGAAAGCCTTGCTGGCTATGTCTCAGGGCCAGGACGAGGCTGAGGTGTATTGCCAAAAATTTCGGAAATGGTCCGTGCTGACACATTGGAACGAGTGTGCACTGGCCGCTAATTTTAGAAATGGCCTTTCTGAGGCCATTAAGAATGTTATGGTGGGTTTTCCCATTCCCACAGGTCTGAATGATACCATGTCCCTGGCTATTCAAATTGACCGGCGGTTGCGGGAGTGCAAAACCGCAAATTCCCTCATGTTGTTGTCTGAACAGACACCTGATGTGATGCAATGTGATAGAAAAACCGCAAATTCCCTCATGGTGTTGTCTGAACGGACACCTGATTTGATGCAATGTGATAGAATCCTGACTAGAAATGAGAGGAAAATTCATAGACGCCGGAATGGCTTGTGCTACTACTGTGGTGATTCTACACATGTTATCTCAGCATGCTCTAAACGTATATCTAAGGTTGTTAGTCCTGTCACCGTTGGTAATTTGCATCCTAAGTTTATTCTGTCTGTAACTTTGATTTGCTCACTGTCATCTTATCCTGTCATGGCGTTTGTAGATTCAGGTGCTGCCCTGAGTCTTATGGATCTCTCATTTGCTAAGCGCTGTGGTTTTATTCTTGAACCATTAGAAAATCCTATCCCTCTTAGGGGTATTGATGCTACGCCATTGGCAGAAAATAAGCCGCAGTATTGGACACAGGTTACCATGTGCATGACTCCTGAACACCGCGAGGTGATACGTTTTCTCGTTCTACATAAAATGCATGATTTGGTTGTTTTGGGGCTGCCATGGTTACAGACCCATAATCCAGTCCTTGACTGGAAGGCTATGTCAGTGTCTAGTTGGGGCTGTCGTGGTATTCATGAGGATTCCCTGCCTGTGTCTATTGCTTCTTCTACGCCTTCGGAAGTTCCGGAGTACTTGTCTGATTATCAGGATGTCTTTAGCGAGTCCAGGTCCAGTGCATTGCCTCCTCATAGGGAATGTGACTGTGCAATAGATTTGATTCCAGGCAGTAAATTTCCTAAGGGAAGACTGTTTAATCTGTCGATACCTGAACATACCGCTATGCGTTCATATATCAAGGAGTCTCTGGAGAAAGGACACATCCGTCCGTCTTCTTCCCCTCTTGGTGCGGGATTCTTTTTTGTGGCTAAAAAGGACGGATCTTTGAGGCCTTGTATTGACTATCGGCTTTTAAATAAGATCACTGTCAAATTTCAGTATCCTTTGCCGCTGTTGTCTGACTTGTTTGCCCGGATTAAAGGTGCCAAGTGGTTTACCAAGATAGACCTTCGTGGTGCGTACAACCTTGTGCGCATTAAGCAAGGGGATGAATGGAAAACTGCATTCAATACGCCCGAAGGTCATTTTGAGTACTTGGTGATGCCTTTTGGGCTCTCTAATGCCCCTTCAGTTTTTCAGTCCTTTATGCATGACATTTTCCGGAACTATCTGGATAAATTTCTGATCGTTTATCTGGATGATATTCTGTTTTTTTCTGATAATTGGGACTCGCATGTGGAGCAGGTCAGGATGGTCTTTAAAATTTTGCGTGAAAATTCTTTGTTTGTCAAGGGCTCAAAGTGTCTTTTTGGTGTACAGAAGGTTCCCTTTTTGGGGTTCATTTTTTCCCCTTCTGCTGTGGAGATGGACCCAGTCAAGGTCCGAGCTATTCTTGATTGGACTCAGCCCTCGTCAGTTAAGAGTCTTCAGAAGTTCTTGGGTTTCGCTAACTTCTACCGTCGTTTTATCGCTAACTTTTGTAGCATTGTGAAACCTTTGACGGATATGACCAAGAAGGGCTCCGATGTGGTTAATTGGGCTCCTGCTGCCGTGGAGGCTTTCCAGGAGTTGAAACGTCGGTTTACTTCGGCGCCTGTTTTGTGCCAGCCTGATGTCTCGCTTCCCTTTCAAGTTGAGGTGGATGCTTCAGAGATTGGAGCAGGGGCCGTTTTGTCGCAGAGAGGCCCTGGTTGCTCTGTTATGAGACCTTGCGCCTTTTCTCTAGGAAGTTTTCGCCTGCGGAGCGAAATTATGATGTGGGCAATCGGGAGTTGTTGGCCATGAAATGGGCATTTGAGGAGTGGCGTCATTGGCTCGAGGGTGCTAAGCATCGTGTGGTGGTCTTGACTGATCACAAAAATCTGATGTATCTCGAGTCTGCTAAACGCCTGAATCCTAGACAGGCCCGCTGGTCATTGTTTTTCTCCCGTTTTGACTTTGTTGTCTCGTATTTACCAGGTTCAAAGAATGTGAAGGCCGATGCTCTTTCCAGGAGCTTTGTGCCTGATGCTCCTGGAGTCGCTGAACCTGTTGGTATTCTTAAGGATGGTATTATCTTGTCAGCTATTTCTCCAGATCTGCGACGTGTGTTGCAGAGATTTCAGGCTGATAGGCCTGATTCTTGTCCACCTGACAGACTGTTTGTGCCTGATAAGTGGACCAGCAGAGTCATTTCCGAGGTTCATTCCTCGGTGTTGGCAGGTCACCCAGGAATTTTTGGCACCAGAGATCTGGTGTCCAGATCCTTTTGGTGGCCTTCCTTGTCTAGGGATGTGCGGTCATTTGTACAGTCCTGTGGGACTTGTGCTCGAGCTAAGCCTTGCTGTTCTCGTGCCAGCGGGTTGCTCTTGCCCTTGCCTGTCCCTAAGAGACCTTGGACACATATCTCCATGGATTTCATTTCTGATCTTCCGGTGTCTCAGGGCATGTCTGTTATCTGGGTGATATGTGATCGCTTCTCCAAGATGGTCCATTTGGTTCCTTTGCCTAAGCTGCCTTCCTCTTCCGATCTGGTTCCTGTGTTTTTCCAGAACGTGGTTCGTTTGCACGGCATCCCTGAGAATATTGTGTCAGACAGAGGATCCCAGTTCATTTCCAGATTCTGGCGATCCTTTTGTAGTAGGATGGGCATTGACTTGTCGTTTTCGTCTGCTTTCCATCCTCAGACTAATGGACAGACGGAGCGAACTAATCAGACTTTGGAGGCTTATTTGAGGTGTTTTGTCTCTGCTGATCAGGACGATTGGGTGACCTTCTTGCCGTTAGCTGAGTTTGCCCTTAATAATCGGGCTAGTTCCGCCACCTTGGTTTCGCCGTTTTTCTGCAACTCTGGTTTCCACCCTCGTTTTTCTTCGGGTCATGTGGAACCTTCTGACTGCCCTGGGGTGGATTCTGTGGTGGATAGGTTGCAGCGGATCTGGAATCTTGTGGTGGACAACTTGAAGTTGTCACAGGAGAGGGCTCAGCGCTTTGCCAACCGCCGCCGCGGTGTGGGTCCCCGACTACGTGTTGGGGATTTGGTGTGGCTTTCTTCCCGCTTTGTTCCTATGAAGGTTTCCTCTCCCAAATTTAAACCTCGTTTTATTGGTCCTTACAAGATATTGGAAATTCTTAATCCTGTATCCTTTTGCCTGGATCTTCCTGTGTCGTTTGCTATCCACAACGTGTTTCATAGGTCCTTGTTGCGGTGGTATGTTGTGCCTGTGGTTCCTTCTGCTGAGCCTCCTGCTCCGGTGTTGGTTGAGGGCGAGTTGGAGTACGTGGTGGAGAAGATCTTGGATTCTCGTCTCTCCAGGCGGAGGCTTCAGTACCTGGTCAAGTGGAAGGGCTATGGTCAGGAAGATAATTCCTGGGTGGTCGCCTCTGATGTTCATGCGGCCGATATAGTTCGTGCCTTTCACGCCGCTCATCCTGATCGCCCTGGTGGTCGTGGTGAGGGTTCGGTGACCCCTCACTAAGGGGGGGGTACTGTTGTGATTTTGCTTTTTGCTCCCTCTAGTGGTCATTAGTGATTTGACTCTGGAGCGTCTGTCTTTTTCTATATCCTCACCTGGGCCGTTAGTTCAGGGGCGTTGCTATATAAGCTCCCTGGACCTTCAGTTCAATGCCTGGCATCGTTGAAATCAGAGCTAATCTGTTGTGCTCTTGTCCTCTGATCCTGGTTCCTGTTTTTCAAGCTAAGTCTGCTTCTTTGCTTTTTGCTTTTGTTTTGTTTGGTATTTTTGTCCAGCTTGTTCCTATCTGTATCCTGACCTTTGCTGGAAGCTCTAGGGGGCTGGTGTTCTCCCCCCGGACCGTTAGATGGTTCGGGGGTTCTTGAATCTCCAGCGTGGATTTTTATAGGGTTTTTGTTGACCAGATAAGTTATCTTGCTATATTCTGCTATTAGTAAGCTGGCCTCTCTTTGCTGAACCTGGTTCATTTCTGTGTTTGTCATTTCCTCTTACCTCACCGTTATTATTTGTGGGGGGCTTGTATCTTGCTTTGGGGTCCCTTTCTCTGGAGGCAAGTGAGGGCTTTGTTTTCTTCTCCTAGGGGTAGTTAGATTCTCCGGCTGGCGCGAGTCATCTAGCGATCACCGTAGGCATGATCCCCGGCTACTTCTAGTGTTGGCGTTAGGAGTAGCTATTTGGTCAACCCAGTTACCACAGCCCTATGAGCTGGATTTTTGTATCTTGCAGACTTACACGTTCCTCTGAGACCCTGTCCACTGGGGTCATAACAGGCGCCAGAGTCCACATAGGCATCCACGGTAATAACTGATAATGAACAAATCAAGGTTACAGACAGAATAAATTTAGACTGTAAAGTGCCAATTGAAATAGACTTGTCAACCTTCTTTGTGCGTTTAGAGCATGCTGATATAACATGAGCAGAATCACCACAATAGAAGCATAACCCATTTTTACGCCTATAATTCTGCCGCTCGCTTCTGGACAGAGTTCTGTCACATTGCATATTCTCTGGCATCTTTTCAGAAGATACCGCCAAATGGTGCACAGGCTTGCGCTCCCGCAAACGCCGATCAATCTGAATAGCCATTGTCATGGACTCATTCAGACCTGTAGGCGCAGGGAACCCAACCATAACATCTTTAACGGCATCAGAGAGGCCCTCTCTGAAATTTGCCGCTAGGGCGCACTCATTCCACTGAGTAAGCACAGACCATCTACGAAATTTTTGGCAGTATATCTCAGCTTCATCTTGCCCTTGAGATAGGGCTATCAAAGCTTTTTCAGCTTGAATCTCCAAATTAGGTTCCTCATAAAGCAACCCTAAAGCCAGAAAAAACGCATCCACATTGAGCAACGCAGGATCCCCTGGTGTCAATGAAAATGCCCAATTTTGAGGGTCACCTCGCAGCAAAGAAATTACAATCTTAACCTGCTGGACAGGATCTCCAGAGGAGTGAGGTCTGAGAGAAAGGAATAATTTACAATTATATTTGAAATTCAGAAACCGAGATCTATCTCCGGAAAACACCTCTGGTGTAGGAATTTTAGGTTCAGACATAGGAGTATGTATAACAAAATCTTGTAAATTTTGAACCTTAGTAGCAAGATTATTTAAACCTGCAGCCAAACTCTGAGGATCCATCTTTAAACAGGTGAGATCAGAGCCATTCAAGGATTAGAAGGAGAGAAAGGCAAAGGCTGTAATTAGAGCTGAAATACAACTGATCCAACTATGGAGCAAGCATAGGGGAGAAAAAAAAAAAAAAATCTGCAGACTTCTTTTTCTCTCCCTTCTTCTGCCAATAACTTTAACACATGGCCGGTCATACTGTCATGGTTCCCAATGGCAGGGGAACGTCAAAACACAAAAATAACGGACGAGCTCTGGGTGATGGAATCTCGAGCTGACCGTGAGCTAAATCTACCACACAACTAATAGCAGCCAGGGAGCATACCTACGATTATCCCTAGATGCCACGCGCCAGCCGGAGGACTAACTACTCCTGGTAGAGGGAGAAACAGACCTGGCTTACCTCTAGTGAAATACCCCAAAGATGATAGAAGCCCCCCACATATAATAACGGTGAGTTCAGAGGAAACTACATACACAGTATGAAAGTAGATTTAGCAAAGAGAGGTCCACTTACTAGATAGCAGAAGGATACAAAAGAGGACTTCACGGTCAACTGAAAACCCTTTCAAAAAAACCATCCTGAAATTACTTTAAGACTCCTGTGTCAACTCATGACACAGGAGTGGCAATTTCAGCCCACAAGAGCTTCCAGCTACAGAGAATAACAAAACTGCAAACTGGACAAAGATACAAAAACAAAAGGACAAAAGTCCACTTAGCTGATCAGCAGACTAGTAGCAGGAACATGCAACCGAAGGCTCTGGTTACAATGATGACCGGCAAGGAAATGACTGGAGAGCAAGGCTAAATAGGAAACTCCCAAACACTGATGGGAGCAGGTGAACTGAGACCGCAAAGCACACACAAGTCATCAGTACCACCAGCAACCACCAGGGGAGCCCAAAAGCGGATTCACAACACTGCTCCAGGTCTCTCATATTTGAAGGGTGCCTTCTCACAACAGCAATTGTAATATCTCTTTACAGGCTTTCAATGGGATTTACATCCATATCCATTACATAACTCTCCAGTGCTCTGTTTTGATCCATTTCTGGGTGCACCTAGAAGTATGCTTTGGGTTATTGTCCTGCTGTAAGAACCATGACCTAGGATGCAAATCCAGTTGTCTGAACCCGGGCACTACATTGTCACCCAAAATCCTTTGGTAATCTTCTGATTTCATGATGTCTTGAACATAGTAAAGGCACCCAGTGCCAGAGGCAGCAAAACAACCCTAAAACATCTTTGAGCCTCCACCATATTTGACTGTAGGTACTGTGTTCTTTTCTTTGGAGGCCTCATTCCATTTTTGTTAAACAGTAGAATGCTGTTCTTTACCAAAATGCTCTATCTTGGTCTTATCTGTCTACAAGATGCTTTCCCAGAAGGAAGGAAGTATACACTTGTACATTTTGTACAAACTGCAGTCTAGCTTTTTTATGTCTCTGCATCAGCAGTGGGGTCTTCCTGGTACTCCTGCCATAGCGTTTCAAGCTGCTAGACAGCTTGAATTTTTTTGGAACTTGATTGTGGCTGCTTATTCACCATTCGAACTATCCTGTGTTGCAACCTTTCATAAATTTTTCTTTACCATCCACTTCCAGGGATATTGTCCACAGTGCAAGGGTTGTAAATTTCTTAATTATGTTGTCTAATGGGTAAGATTTCTCCTTGTGGAGAGTGACATACCAGCTCTGGCTTGTCAAGGTAAGGAGGCTTATTTGCTGTGCAATGCTCCTCTGGGAAATTTAAAATGCAAATTGCCTCTTCAGAGACTTGTAGGATCGCTACTTCCAATAGGTGGCACTATAGAGTTCAAGTCCTCTTTTTCTCTGAAGAGGCAATTTGCATATTACATTTCCCAGAGGAGCATTGCACGGCAAATAAGCCTCCTTACCTTGACAAGCCAGAGCTGATGTGTCACTCTCCACAAGGAGAAGTCTTACCCATTAGACCTCAGTCCAGAGCCTCTCACCTAGCCTAATCAGTTCTCATGCTTTGCACTGACGAGGGCCAACAGCCTGAAACACCGTATCTGTGAAGTGAGATACTGATTTGGCTCTTATCCTAAGTCATATTGCAAGACTGGTTAAAGGGTTGATTGTGACTTGTAGGATATCTACATACAATAGGTGGCGCTATAGAGTTCAAGTCCTCTTTTTCTCTGAAGAGGCAATTTGCATATTAATTATGTTGCACATCCTGTACAAAGGAACATCAAGATCTCTGGAGATGGGATCATAACCCTGAGATTATTGATATTGTTCAGCAATTTTGGATCTTACACATTTCTCTTCTGTTTCTGTTCTACATGCTTAGTGTGGTACACACAGACACACAATGCAAAGATTGAGTTAATTTCTCCTTTTTATCTGGTTTCAGGTGTGATTGCCCACACCTGTTATTTGCCATAGGTGAGTTTGAACTTGCATCACTTACTTGAACCAAAGTTAATTACCCAAGTTTTTGGAAAGGTGCCAACAGTTTTATCTGGCCCATTTTTGAGGTTTTATGTGAAATTATGTCCAGTTTCCTTTTTTGTGTTGTTCCAGTACACAAAAAGGAAATAAACACGTGTATAACAAATGTGAAATTGCAAAAAAATTCTGGGAGAAATACTTAATTTTCTGGAATAAATACAAGAATGCCAACAGTTTCATCCATGATTACATAGCACTCTAAATACAGTGGGGGGGGGGGGGAGTATTTAGTCAGCCACCAATTGTGCAAGTTCTCCCACTTAAAAAAGATGAGAGAGGCCTGTAATTGACATCGTAGGTAGACCACAACTATGAGAGACAAAATGAGAAAACAGATTCAGAAAATCACCTTGTCTGATTTGGCAAGATTTATTTTGCAAGTTATGGTGGAAAATAAGTATTTGGTCACCTAAAACATGCAAGATTTCTGGCTCTCACAGACCTGTAACTTCTTCTTTAAGAGGCTCCTCTGTCCTCCACTCATTACCTGTAGTAATGGCACCTGTTTGTACTTGTTATCAGTATAAAAGACACCTGTGCACAACCTCAAACAGTCACACTCCAATCTCCACTATGGTGAAGACAAAAGAGCTGTCGAAGGACACCAGGAACAAAATTGTAAACCTGCACCAGGCTTGGAAGGCTGAATCTGCAATAGGCAAGCAGCTTGGTGTGATGAAATCAACTGTGAGAGCAATAATAAGAAAATGGAAGACATAAAAGACCACTGATAATCTCCCTCGATCTGGGGCTCCACGCAAGATCTCACCCTGTGGGGTCAAAATGATCACACAAGCGGTGAGCAAAAATTTCCAGAACCACACGGGGGGACCTAGTGAATGACCTGCATAGATTTGGGACCACCGTAACAAAGGCTGCCATCAGTAATACACTACACTGCCAGGGACCCATGTCCTGCAGTGCCAGAAGTGTCCCCTTGCTTAAGCCAATACATGTCCGGGCCTGTCTGAAGTTTGCTAGAGAGCATTTAAATTATCCAGAAGAGTATTAGGATAATGTCATATGGTTTGATGAAACCAAAGTAGAACTGTTTGGTAGAAGCCAAACTCGTCATGTTTGGAGGAGACAGAAAGCTGAGTTGCATCTAAAGAACACCATACCTACTGTGAAGCATGGGGGTGGCAACATCATGCTTTGGGGCTGTTTCTTTGCAAAGGGACCAGGATGACTGATGCATGTACATGAAAGAATGAATGGGGCCATGTATCGTGAGATTTTGAGTGCAAGCCTCCTTCAATCAGCAAGGGCATTGAAGATGAAATGTGGATGGGTCTTTCAGCATGATAATGATCCCAAGCACACTGCCAGGGCAATGAAGGAGTGGCTTCATAAGAAATCTTTTTAAGGTCCTGGAGTGGCCTAGCCAGTCTCCAGATCTCAACCTCATAGAAAACCTTTGGAGGGAGTTGAAAGTCCGTGTTGCCCAGCGACAGGCCCAAAACATCACTGCTCTAGATGAGATCTGCATGGAGGAATGGGCCAACAGACCATCAACAGTGTGTGCCAAAGTTGTGAAGACGTACAGAAAATATTTGACCTCTGTCATTGCCAACAAAGGATATATAACAAAATATTGAAATTAACTTTTGTTATTGACCAAATACTTATTTTCCACCATTATTTTTCCACCATAATATCCAAGTCATTTCCACTTCCTGCTGACTTCAACTCAAAAATATTTCCCAGATCCATACATTCCTCAACCAAGAATCTGCAAAAACCCTAGTCCATGCCCTCATCATCTCCCACCTCGACTGCTGCAACCTCCTGCTCTGTGGCCTACCCTCTAACACTCTCGCACTCCTCCAATCTATTCTAAACTCTGCTGCCCGACTAATCCACCTGTCCCCCCGCTACTCCCCGGCCTCCCCCTCTGTCAATCCCTGCACTGGCTCCCCATTTCCCAGAGACTCCAGTTCAAAACCCTAACCATGGCATACAAAGCCATCCCCAACCTGTCTCCTCCATACATCTGTGACCTTGTCTCCCGGTACTTACCTGCACGCAACTTCCGATCCTCACAAGATCTCCTTCTCTACTCCCCTCTTATCTCCTCTTCCCACGATCGCATACAATATTTCTCCAGCGCATCTCCCATACTCTGGAAATCTCTACCCCAACATATTTGACTCTTGCCTACAGTGGAAACCTTCAAAAAGAACCAGAAGACCTACCTCTTCTGACAAGCCTACAACCTGCAGTAACCACCGATAGACCAAACCGGTGCACAACCAGCTCTACCCTCGCCTACTGAATTCTCACCCATCCCTTGTAGATTGTGAGCCCTTGCGGGCAGGGTTCTCTCTCCTACTGTACCAGTCATGACTAGTGTTGAGCATTCCGATACCGCAAGTATCTGGTATCAGCCAATATTTGCTGTATCGGAATTCCGATACCGAGTTCCGATATTTTTGTGATATCGGAAATCGGAATCGGAAGTTCCCAGTGTATTGTTCCCAGGGTCTGGAGGTGAGGAGACTCTCCTTCAGGCCCTGGGATCCATATTCATGTAAAAAATAAAGAATTAAAATAAAAAATATGGATATACTCACCTCTCCGGCGGCCCCTGGACCTTACCGATGTAACCGGCAGCCTCCGTTCCTAAGAATGAGGAGTTTAGGACCTGCGATGATGTCGCGGCTTGAGATTGGTCACGTGAGCGGTCACATGAGTGGTCACGCGACCAATTACAAGCCGCGACGTCATCGAAGGTCCTAAACTCCTCATTCTTAGGAACGGAGGCTGCCGGTTACATCGGTAAGGTCCAGGGGCCGCCGGAGGGGTGAGTATATCCATATTTTTTATTTTAACTCTTTATTTTTTACATGAATATGGATCCCAGGGCCTGAAGGAGAGTTTCCTTTCCTTCAGACCCTGGGAACCATCCAGGATACCTTCTGATACTTGTGTCCCATTGACTTGCATTGGTATCGGGTGTCGGTATCGGCGATATCCGATATTTTTCGGATATCGGCCGATACCATCCGATACCGATACCTTTGAGTATCGGAAGGTATCGCTCAACACTAGTCGTGACTTGTATTGATTAATATTATTGTACTTGTTTTTTATTATGCATACCCCTTCTCACATGTAAAGCGCTATGGAATAAATTACGCTATAATAATAAATAATAATCATTTGCAAAATAAATCTGGCAAAATCAGACAAGGTGATTTTCTGGATTTGCTTACTCATTTTGACTCTCATAGTTCTGGTCTGCATATGATGTCAACTACACGCCTCTCTCATCTTTTTAAGTGGGAGAACTTGCACAATTGGTGGCTGACTAAATACTTTCTTTCCCCACTGTATACCATTAACTGAGCCATTCACTAAAGAAAAGTGAGCACCCAAACATCTCAACATCTTTTTTGGGAAACATCTAATTTTGCAACAGAGATTATTATGCAGCTGTGCTGCCACTTTGATTACTGTAAGGCTATACCCGTTAGGGTGCCAAGGAAGTGCATGGTAAAAATTAAGTAGCAAGTTTTTGAAGGTCTTACCTCCTAATTGTGTTCTTTTTTGGTCATAGATATTTTATAATTTTCTTTTTTTAAGATTAGTTATCATTTACTGGTTGCTCAATGGCACATCATATTGCAGTTTTAAATGTTTGTTTAGTATTTATCGTCATGCATATCCCGCGTTATGTATGGTATGTTATGCCGTTTACCGATCAGATTAATTGATTTTATATTTTGATAGATCGGGCGTTTCTGAACGCGGTGATACCAAATTTGTGAACAATGTACATAATTGTGTAATGCATATTTTACTGTAATAGAATGCTTACTGCCATTCTATGTTTTTTGAATTATAAATAGTATATCCACTTAAAGATATGATGACAAACTGAGTGGTTATTGTGTGTACAATATTGTGGAAAATGAGAAACATGGAATAATTCACATGCCTTGAGCAAGTGGTAAATCTAAATTTTATGTCAACATATTTTACATGGTGAATTCTTATGCTAAAAGGAACAAATTTGAGGGGTAAAACTTACCAATTTGCAAAGTTCATTTTCCTTGGTACCCTAATACCCATAGTTGGTGGCTTTACCATGTTTTACTGAGGTTCCCTAAGGTCACAAAGTGGAGAATGAAATTTCCTGGAAAACCCAATAATGCATGCTCCCCATTGAAATTTGCAAGCAAATCTGGATTAACTCTTTCCATCTGAGCAACTAGACATCCTTGATTGTGCTCATACATCTTTGTTGGTCCCAACTGTTGTTGTCCTAAGTCTGTTAGCAGTTGTCTTATCTATAGAACCTCTTGACTAGCATGTGCTGCGGTGACATATTCTGCTTCTGTCGATGATACTGTTACTATAGATTGTTTCTTACTAGTCCAACTAATTGGTCCGCCTGAGAGCAAGAAAAGATAGTCACTGGTAGATTTCCTGTCATTTGGATCTCCAGCCCAGTCTGCATCAACATATCCAGTTAAAATGCATTTCTTACTTGCAGGTAGTTTCAGTTTAACACTGCTAGTCTCTTTCAAATAACAAATTACTCTCTTCACTGCATTCCAATCAATTTTGTTTGGCTTTGACACCTTTGACAACCTTCCTGCTCAAAATTCCCACTGCTGCTGCAATGTCTGGCCTTGTAACAGTCGCAAGATATAATCATTTTCCCATTGCCTTTCTGTATTGTTCATTATTCAGTAACAGATTCTGTTCACTATTTATTTCCTTCAGATAGTTGGTTTCCATTGGAGACTTTACTGGTTTTGCATCTATCAATCCAAATGTTTCGATTATGTCTTGAATCATGTGATTTTGATTAAGAAGGAAACTCCCATCTTCTTCTCTTTCTATCTGTATTTCTAGATACTGTTTCACATTTCCCAGATCTTTGCTCTGCTTCATCCCTTTCTTTTTCAAAACAAACTAAAATATCATCCAGATATATCAGCACATAGATCCATCTGTCTGTCAGTCTCTTTGTATTTATGAATACTTCTGTGATTTTATCATTCCATGCTTTAGCTGCTTGTTTTAAACCATATATACTTATCCGTAGCTGTACAAACCATGTTTGGTTTCTTTTTATCCTTGAATCCTGGGGGTTGTTCCATGTAAATGTCTTCTGTTAAGTCTCCATTCAGAAACGCTGCCTTTACATCCAGATGTTTCAACTGCATTTGCTTCGTTGCTACCACCAAAGTTCTGATTGTGGTGTGTTTGACAACTGGAGCAAATGTCTCATCATAGTCTTCTCCATATTTCTGAGAATAGCCTTTAGCTACAAGTCTAGCTTGGTATCGATTAGCTGTGCCGTCTAATTGGTATTTTACTTTAAAAACCCATTTACGTCCTATAGCCTTTTTTTCTTTTAATAATTCTGTCAGTGTCCATGTCTTTGAATCATGCATGGATTTTATTTTTGCTTCTGCAGCCTTTATCCATTTGTTGGCCTATTCTTCTGAAAGTTAAGATATGTCCTCCCAAGATGTAGGTTCATAAATTTTATTTGTACTTGCCTTGTATGAAAGACATTGAGGTGGTCTTCCATTGTTTTCTCTTATTGAGCGTCTTGGTTCTGTGTCTGTATGGACCTGTATCTCTTGACTTTCAATTTTTTGATTTTCATCGATATCCACTTCTTTCTCACCAGATATTCCTGCAGTTATATCACTGTCGTTTCTCTAATTTTTCGTTTTCGGTGATGTCATTATGTCATCATTTAGATCTTCAATGAATGTTACACTGTTACTCACTGTGATTCTGTCTGTCTTGGAATCTAGGATTCTGTATCCTTTGCAATTGTCATTATATCTGACAAATATTCCTTCAAAGGCTCTGTTTTGATATTTGGAGCTTTTTTCTTCTGGAATAAACACAAAACCTTTGCAACCAAAAACTCTTAAATGATTCACACTTGGATTCTTACCTTGCCACAGTTCCTATGGGTTTTTTTCTGTTTTCTTGAAAAAAGTCTATTTTGCAGATAAGTAACTGTCATTGCTGCTTCACCCCAGTATTTCTCTGGTAGTTTGGAGTCTGTTAGCATACATCTTATCATTTCAGTCAGAGTTCTGTTTTTCCTTTCTGCTACCCCGTTCTGTTCAGGTGTGTATGGAACAGTGTTTTGATGGTCTATTCCCGTGTCTTAAGTAGTTTTCTATTTGGTGTCCTGTAAATTCACCTCCATTTTCACTTCTGATGATGATTGGCTTTCTCTGAAACTTGATATTTGACTTTGTCACATAGTCTTCTAATTCTTCAAAAACTTCACTTTTGTTCTTTATCAAGTACGTGACTGTGTATCCTGATGTGGTCACTTTCATGGATCCACATACATCACTGTGTAACAAGTCAAGTGGTCTTGTGCTTTTTGTCTCACTCTCTTTAGGTATAGAAACTCTTGTAGCTTTAGATTTCATACAACGTTCACATTTTACGGTAATTGAGCAATCAGATATCAATAGGTCTTCTGTCAAATTCTTCTTTTGCAACACCATTATATTCTCAGGATGTCTGTATACTAGACATCTATGCCACATGGGAATACAATTCTTGTGATCACGTGTACATTACTTCATCTGTTCATTTAATGTGTCTAGATTGTATAATTGTTCAACTGCTCTGACATTAATTATTACCGTATCTCCCACTAGGATTGTACAATTATCATCTTTGAATTTTACTGTAAGTCCTTTGGTTGTCAGACACTTTACGGATAACAATCCTCCTTCTAGTCCTGGAACATATAACACATCCTTTACTAATAATTTTGAATTATGCCCAAATCTATCAGGACAGATTAGAATTCCGTGTCCAATACCTTCTGCAGTTATTTTACTCCCATCTGCAAGATAAATTGCTTCCTTCTTATTTTCAGCAAGTTCAGTAAAGAAGCTTTTAGTTAGTTAGTTTAAATGTACCATTCTAGATATTTGCATGTGGGTTAGAAATTGTGCTTTTTACTTTCTGTTTATTCTCCTTTTGGTGTAATTTCTGTTGCTCTGCTTTCCATATAGTACAGTCTTTCTTTAAATGTCCATTTTTCTTACATCTAAAACATTCTCTTGTCTCTGTGTTATGGGGCTTCTTGTCTGTCGTTTTAAGAGCATTTTCACTATCTCTTTTAGTGGAATCGTTTGTTTCCTCTTTCGTTTTATGATATTCATCTATAAGTCTGGTCTTTACAAACTCTAGTGTAATGTTTGCTTCAGGTCTTGTCTCTAGTGCATTTATCAGAGCAGTGCGTGAATCTGGTAAACTGTACAATAGTATTGCTGCTATATGGCTTTCCTTAAGGTACCGTCACACTAAACGATATCGCTAGCGATCCGTGACGTTGCAGCGTCCTCGCTAGCGATATCGTTTAGTTTGACACGCAGCAGCGATCAGGATCCTGCTGTGATGTCGCTGGTCGCTGAATAAAGTCCAGAACTTTATTTGGTCGTCCGATCGCCGTGTATCGTTGTGTTTGACACCAAATGCAACGATACCAGCGATGTTTTACACTGGTAACCAGGGTAAACATCGGGTTACCAAGCGCAGGGCCGCGCTTAGTAACCCGATGTTTACCCTGGTTACCAGCGTAAAAGTAAAAAAAACAAACAGTACATACTCACCCAGCGTCTGCTTCCTGACACTGACTGAGCGCCGGCCCTAAAGTGAAAGTGAAAGCCGCTGTGCTGTTAGGGCCGGAGCTCAGTCAGTGTCAGGAAGCAGACGCTGGGTGAGTATGTACTGTTTGTTTTTTTTACTTTTACGCTGGTAACCAGGGTAAACATCGGGTTACTAAGCGCGGCCCTGCGCTTAGCAACCCGATGTTTACCCTGGTTACCCAGGGACTTCGGCATCGTTGGTCGCTGGAGAGCCGTCTGTATGACAGCTCTCCAGCGATCAAACAGCGACGCTGCAGCGATCGGCATCGTTGTCGCTATCGCTGCAGCGTCGCTTAATGTGACGGTACCTTTAATGTGTTCACTGACTGATCTCAGCTGTGTTACCACCTCCATCACTGAGTTTATATGCTCCTGCATGTCTTTCCTTGCACTTAATCTCATCTCGTAAAGTTTTCCCAGCAGGAATAGTTTGTGATTTAAGCTGGATCTTTCATGTAGCTTTCTAAATGCTTTCCACATTCCCTTTGCTGTATTCTCATTCCTTATGTGGATTAACTGATCATCCTTCACTAATAAGCTGATAGTAGCTCTTGCTTGTCTGTTTTTCTTATCCCGTGTCTGATTATTATTAACATTGAGTCTGTCTGTAGTGATTACCTCCCATAAATCATCTTTATACAATAACATCTCCACTTTGAACTTCCATAACTGATTGTTCTCATTGTTCAGCTTAGCAACTGTGAGTCTCAGCTCTGAATTGCTGCTCATCTTTAACTTATTTATCTTACTTGTTTGGAGAGAATCTCTCTGAAGTATTCTTTTGCATTCACCAAGTCCTTTTCGACTTCTATGCTGGGCCCATAACCTGTTGCATAGTTTGGTCACAGAAGAAACTTGTGAGGGTAGATTATATGTAGTAATTCAACTTTTATCTGCACAGAACATGAGGTATATACATCAGCTTCTTAATACAGCATTACATGAAGTCTAAAAAGACCTTTTTACCAGAGAGAAAGTGAAACCAAGTATAACAACAAGTATATGCATTACATTCAACTAAGCATATAACAGTAACAACATCGCCATCTACTGTCTGAAAGGTGTAAACTCTTTCTGCACACAAATAAGTCTGTATTTGTTGCATATCTGCCAACAGGGTGAGGCAGCAGCCTGAGCTGTTACTTACATCACTACTGTGTCTCCTTTTCTGCCTCTTTCTGAAGGGAAGAAGCAGTGACATGCATTCTGACATCTCTTCAGCATACATGTCCACACTGTGCTCAATGTGGGCATGTCTGCTGTATGCTGAAGACAGCTGTCACACAGGTACAGTGCTGGCACTCAGTCCCAGGAGGCATGCATATGCTCCTCTGCCCTTGGTAGTACCTCTGTCAGTTCTGTAGACTAGGTCAGGATGGGCCCTGGGCAGAGAAGCATCTAGTTCAGAGAGACTGTGAAGCTTATAGTGAAGGGTATCCTAGCTCTGGTGGGCCACTCTGAGCATGGGGCCTGGGGTAACTGCATGCTCTGACTCCCCGGTAGCTACGCTACTGCTGACTGCTCCTACCCATGACTCGGCTGCTCAACATCAATAAAGCAGCTCTTCTTCTTCCGGCTGCTCTGTTGACGGAGAGTGACTGCGGTCATCATGCTGATTGACAGCCAGCTTCCCGCAGTCAGGCAATGGAGCATTTTCAGTCATGCTGCTGTCATGCTGCTTGACAGCTGGCTTGCCGCAGTTAGGCAATGGAGAATTGGCAGTCATGCTGTATCAGCAAAGGAGAGCGGAAGCAAAGCCACTGCCCTGTTGACAGAGATCTGTGCAGGCAGAGATTGGTGCCAGGCGCAACAGGCAGATTGTTTACAATTACCTGGCTGTTAGTTCTTAGGCCCATATTTAAAAAGTCCTTTAACAGGGGTTTCTAATATCTGCTCCCTACCAATTTTAAAAAATGGTATATTTTAGCGATACACTGTCACTGTAGAAAATGGCAATTGCATCTTTAGTACATTATATAGCAAGTTTAAATATTTATGCAGGTATGTAACAATTAGTGTTGAGCATTCCGATACCGCAAGTATTGGGTATCGGCCGATACTTGCGGGTATCGGAATTCCGATACCGAGATCTGATACTTTTGTGGTATCGGGAATCAGTATCGGGATTAATATCAATGTGTAAAATAAAGAATTAAAATAAAAAATAGGGATATACTCACCTCTCCGGCAGCTCCTGGACTTTACCGCCGTAACCGGGAGCCGTTGTACCTAAGAATGCGCGCTTGCAGGGCCTTAGATGAGGTCACTGCGCTCTGATTGGTCCGTAGCGGTCGCGTGACCGCTACGCGACCAATCACAAAGCAGTGACGTCACCTAAGGCCTTTCAAGCGCTTGAAATACCTTAGAAGACGTCACTGCTTTGTGATTGGTCGCGTAGCGGTCACGCGACCGCTACGCGACCAATCAGAAGCTGCGGACGTCTTCTAAGGTATTTCAAGCGCTTGAAAGACCTTAGGTGACGTCACTGCTTTGTGATTGGTCGCGTAGCGGTCACGCGACTGCTACGGACCAATCAGAGTGCAGTGACCTCATCTAAGGCCCTTCAAGCGCGCATTCTTAGGTACAACGGCTCCCGGTTACGGCGATAAAGTCCAGGCTGCGTCGGAGGGTGAGTATATCCCTATTTTTTATTTTAATTCTTTCTTTTACACACTGATATGGATCCCAGGGCCTGAAGGAGAGTTTCCTCTCCTTCAGACCCTGGGAACCATCAGGGATACCGTCCGATACTTGAGTCCCATTGACTTGTATTGGTATCGGGTATCGGTATCGGATTAGATCCGATACTTTGCCGGTATCGGCCGATACTTTCCGATACCGATACTTTCAAGTATCGGACGGTATCGCTCAACACTAGTATCAATCTATCCACATGGATAAGTGTGAAGTGAAAGGAAGTGTGATAAGTTATGTCTAGCATTACCATAATTGTCTATTGCAAGACAAGCCAACACAGTCGTCCTCGACACACCTAGGTATCAATATTGGCAACGTTACACAAACATTAGTGATCATCTCTTTGCACTGTACATCTTTAACCCCTTTCTGACCTCGGACGGGATAGTACATCCGAGGTCAGATCCCCCTCTTTGATGCAGGGCTCTGGTGGTGAGCCCACATCAAAGCCGGGACATGTCAGCTGTTTTGAACAGCTGACATGTGCCCGCAATAGCGGCGGGTGAAATCGCGATTCACCAGCCGCTATTAACTAGTTAAATGCCGCTGACAAACGCTGACAGCGGCATTTAATCGGCGCATCCGGGCGGGCGGCCGGAAATAAGCGCATCGCTGACCTGTTATGATCCTAGTGGCTTAGGATCACAAATCTAACCAGCCAAAACCAACCAAACAGTCTCTCTGATGGACAACGGTCAGGTCTATCCGCCTGAAATTCCTGTAACACCCGTCGCAAATCTAGGGAAATGGCAGACAAAATTACCCCCTCTTTGAGGATACCAGCCGGCTCAGAAACTCCAGGGGAGTCAGGCACAAAACTCCTAGAAAGAGCATCAGCCTTCACGTTCTTCGAACCAGGAAGGTACGAGACCACGAAATCGAAACGTGAGAAAAACAACGACCAACGAGCCTGTCTAGGATTCAACCGCTTGGCCGACTCAAGATAAATCAAATTTTTATGATCAGTCAAGACCACCACATGATGCTTAGCTCCCTCTAGCCAGTGTCGCCACTCCTCAAATGCCCACTTCATTGCCAACAACTCCCGATTACCAACATCATAATTTCGCTCAGCTGGCGAAAATTTTCTTGAAAAAAAGGCACATGGCTTCACCACAGAGCAATCAGAGCTTCTCTGTGACAAAACAGCCCCTGCTCCAATTTCAGAAGCATCAACCTCGACCTGGAAGGGAAGAGAGACATCTGGCTGACATAAAACTGGAGCCAAAGAAAACCGGTGCTTCAGCTCCTGAAAGGCCTCAACGGCCGCAGGAGACCAGTTAGTCACATCAGAACCCTTCTTGGTCAAATCCGTCAAAGGTTTAACCACTCCAGAAAAATTAGTAATGAAGCGACGGTAAAAATTAGCAAAACCCAAGAACTTCTGAAGACTCTTAACCGATGTAGGTTGGGTCCAATCATGAATAGCCTGGACCTTGACTGGGTCCATCTCAATAGAAGAAGGAGAAAAAATAAAGCCCAAAAAGGAAACTTTCTGGACTCCGAAGAGACATTTGGAACCCTTCACAAATAAGGCATTGGCACGCAGGACCTGAAATACCATCCTGACCTGCTTCACATGGGATTCCCAATCATCTGAAAAGACCAAAATATCATCCAGATACACAATCATAAATTTATCCAGATATTCTCGGAAGATATCGTGCATGAAGGACTGAAACACAGAAGGGGCATTAGAAAGTCCAAAAGGCATCACCAAGTACTCAAAATGGCCTTCGGGCGTATTAAATGCTGTTTTCCATTCATCGCCCTGTTTTAAACGCACAAGATTATACGCACCGCGAAGATCTATCTTGGTGAACCAACTAGACCCCCTAATCCGAGCAAACAGATCAGACAACAATGGTAAGGGATACTGGAATTTGACCGTGATTTTATTTAGAAGGCAATAATCTATACAGGGTCTCAACGAACCATCCTTCTTGGCCACAAAAAAGAATCCCGCACCAAGAGGGGACGAGGAGGGGCGAATATGTCCCTTCTCCAAAGACTCTTTTACATAGCTCCGCATAGCGGCATGCTCTGGTACAGACAAATTAAACAGTCGTCCCTTAGGGAACTTACTACCAGGAATCAAATTTATAGCACAATCACAATCCCTATGAGGAGGTAGGGCACTGGATTTGGGCTCATCAAATACATCCTGGTAGTCCGACAAAAACTCAGGGACTTCAGAAGGAGTAGAGGAAGCAATTGATACCAATGGAGCATCGCCATGAATTCCCTGGCAACCCCAACTCAACACAGACATTGCTTTCCAATCCAGGACTGGATTATGAGCCTGCAACCATGGCAGACCCAACACGACAACGTCATGCAAATTTTATAACACAAGAAAGCGAATCACCTCCTGATGTGCAGGAGTCATACACATGGTCACCTGAGTCCAGTATTGAGGTTTATTCTTGGCCAATGGTGTAGCATCAATTCCCTTCAATGGAATAGGGAACTGTAATGGCTCAAGAATAAAACCACAGCGCTTGGCAAATGACAAATCCATAAGATTCAGCGCGGCACCTGAATCTACAAAAGCCATAACTGAGTAGGATGACAGAGAGCAAATCAAAGTAACAGACAAAATGAATTTAGGCTGTACAGTACCAATGGTGACATATTTAGCGAAGTTTTTTGTACGCTTAGAGCATGCTGAGATAACATGAGCTGAATCACCACAGTAAAAGCACAACCCATTCTGACGTCTATGATTTTGCCGTTCAATTCTGGTCAGAGTCCTATCACATTGCATAGACTCAGGTTTCTGTTCAGAAAACACCGCCAGATGGTGCGCAGGTTTGCGCTCCCGCAAACGCCGATCAATCTGAATGGCCAAAGCCATTGACTCATTCAGACTCGCAGGCGTGGGGAACCCCACCATAACATTCTTAATGGTTTCGGAAAGCCCTTCTCTGAAATTTGCAGCCAGGGCACACTCATTCCATTGAGTAAGCACCGACCATTTCCGAAATTTTTGACAATACACCTCAGCTTCCTCCTGACCCTGAGAGAGAGCCAGCAAGGCCTTTTCTGCCTGGTTCTCAAGATTAGGTTCCTCATAAAGCAATCCAAGCGCCAGAAAAAACGCATCCACATTCAGCAATGCAGGATCTCCTGGCGCCAGGGAGAATGCCCAATCTTGAGGGTCGCCACGTAACAGGGAGATAACAATTCTAACTTGCTGAGCGGAATCACCAGAGGAACGAGGTCTCAAAGAAAGAAATAATTTACAATTATTCTTAAAATTCAGAAACCTAGATCTATCTCCAGAAAACAACTCAGGAATAGGTACATTTGGCTCAGACATAGGACTGTGAACAATAAAATCCTGAATGCTTTGCACCCTTTCAGCAAGATGATCCACACTAGAAGTCAGACTCTGAATATCCATGTCTGCAGCTGAACTCAAAGCCACCCAGAGATTAAGGGGATGAGAGAAGCTGGACAGACTGCAGCAAAGGGAGAGGAAAAAAAAAAAAATTGTACTCAGGACTTCTCTTATCCCACTTCTGCGATGCATTAAACACTTTTAGGCCTGTTGTACTGTTATGATCCTAGTGGCTTAGGATCACAAATCTAACCAGCTAAGTAGAAGATAATAGGACGAGCTCTGGGGATGTGGTAACTGGACTGACCGCAAACCTGATCCTAACCGCAAACACTATAGGCAGCCGTGGAACATTTCCTGAAATCCTAGACATCTCTTCACGGCCTGAGAAACTGACTACCCCTAAAGAGAAAGTAAAGACCTCACTTGCCTCAGAGAAATAACCCCAGAGATATAGAAGCCCCCCACAAATAAAAACGGTGAGTTAAGAGGAAAAGACAAACGCAGAGATGAAACAGGTTGAGCAAATGAGGCCCGCTAACGCTAGATAGCAGAAAATAGCAAGGGATCTGTGCGGTCAGTAAAAAACCCTATGCAAAAATATCCACGCAGAGAATGCGAGAACCCCCACACCAACTAACGATGTGCGGGGAGCAACTCAGCACCCCAGAGCACCAGTAAGCAAGGAAATCACATATTAGCAAGCTGGACAAAACTCATCATATACTAGGAGACATCTTGAACACAGATGAGCAAAAATAAGCAAACAAAACTTAGCTTCTCTTGAGAGACTGATAACGGATGTAGACAGGAGCAATCAGAATAGCACTGAATACAACGACAACAGGCAAGGAATGAAGGACCAGGTGGATTAAATAGGAAACCTGACTAGCAGATGACGAGACAGCTGATCCGAGCCAGAAACCTGCAAACTAACAAAAAGAGCCACCAGGAGGAGCCCAAAGAGAGAACTCACACAGTACCACTCACGACCACAGGAGGGAGCCCGGAAACAGAGTTCACAACAGTACCCCCCCCTTGAGGAGGGGTCACCGAACCCTCTCCAGAACCCCCAGGGCGATCAGGGTGAGCCACATGGAAGGCACGAACCAAATCGGCAGCATGAACATCAGAGGCGACAACCCAGGAATTATCTTCCTGACCATAGCCCTTCCACTTAACCAAATACTGAAGCCTCCATCTTGAAATACGAGAATCCAAGATCTTCTCCACCACGTATTCAAATTCTCCCTCAACCAGCACCGGAGCAGGAGGCTCAACGGAAGGAACCACAGGCACCACATACCTCCGCAACAAAGACCTATGGAACACATTATGGATGGTAAACGATGCCAGGAGGTCCAAACGAAATGACATAGGGTTGAGGATTTCCAAAATTTTATAAGGACCGATAAAACGAGGTTTAAACTTAGGAGAAGAAACCTTCATAGGAACATAACGAGAAGACAACCACACCAAATCCCCAACACGAAGTCGGGGACCCACACAGCGACGACGATTAGCAAAGCGCTGAGCCTTCTCTTGTGACAACGTCAAATTGTCCACCACATGGTTCCAAATCTGCTACAACCTATCCACCACAGAATCCACCCCAGGACAGTCAGAAGACTCAACCTGACCCGAGGAAAAACGAGGATGAAAACCAGAATTACAAAAAAAAGGCCAAACCAAAGTAGCCGAACTAGCCCGATTATTAAGGGCAAACTTGGCCAATGGCAAAAAAGTCACCCAATCATCCTGGTCAGCAGAAACAAAACATCTCAAATAAGTTTCCAAGGTCTGGTTAGTTCGCTCGGTTTGGCCATTCGTCTGAGGATGTAAAGCCGACGAAAAAGACAAATCAATGCCCATCTTAGCACAAAAGGACCGCTAAAATCTGGACACAATCTGGGATCCTCTGTCAGACACAATGTTTTCAGGGATGCCGTGCAGACGAACCACATTCTGAAAAAATAACGGAACCAAATCGGAGGAAGAAGGCAACTTAGGCAAGGGCACCAAATGGACCATTTTAGAAAAACGATCACAAACCACCCAGATGACAGACATTCTCTGAGAGACCGGAAGATCCAAAATAAAATCCATGGAAATATGCGTCCAAGGCCTCTTAGGAACCGGCAAAGGCAAAAGCAAACCACTGGCACGAGAACAGCAAGGCTTAGCCCGAGCACAAATCCTACAGGAATGCACAAAGGAACGCACATCCCGCGACAAAGAAGGCCACCAGAAGGATCTAGCCACCAAATCTCTGGTACCAAAAATCCCAGGATGACCCGCCAACACTGAAGAATGGACCTCGGAAATAACTCTGCTGGTCCATCTATCTGGGACAAACAGTCTCTCTGATGGACAACGGTCAGGTCTATCCACCTGAAATTCCTGTAACACCCGTTGCAAATCTGGGGAAATGGCAGACAAAATTACCCCCTCTTTGAGGATACCAGCCGGCTCAGAAACTCCAGGGGAGTCAGGCACAAAACTCCTAGAAAGAGCATCAGCCTTCACGTTCTTCGAACCAGGAAGGTACGAGACCACGAAATCGAAACGTGAGAAAAACAACGACCAACGAGCCTGTCTAGGATTCAACCGCTTGGCCGACTCAAGATAAATCAAATTTTTATGATCAGTCAAGATCACCACACGATGCTTAGCTCCCTCTAGCCAGTGTCGCCACTCCTCAAATGCCCACTTCATTGCCAACAACTCCCGATTACCAACATCATAATTTCGCTCAGCTGGCAAAAATTTTCTTGAAAAAAGGCACATGGCTTCATCACAGAGCAATCAGAGCTTCTCTGTGACAAAACAGCCCCTGCTCCAATTTCAGAAGCATCAACCTCGACCTGGAAGGGAAGAGAGACATCTGGCTGACATAAAACTGGAGCCGAAGAAAACCGGCGCTTCAGCTCCTGAAAGGCCTCAACGGCCGCAGGAGACCAGTTAGTCACATCAGAACCCTTCTTGGTCAAATCCGTCAAAGGTTTAACCACTCCAGAAAAATTAGTAATGAAGCGACGGTAAAAATTAGCAAAACCCAAGAACTTCTGAAGACTCTTAACCGATGTAGGTTGGGTCCAATCATGAATAGCCTGGACCTTGATTGGGTCCATCTCAATAGAAGAAGGAGAAAAAAATAAAGCCCAAAAAGGAAACTTTCTGGACTCCGAAGAGACATTTGGAACCCTTCACAAATAAGGCATTGGCACGCAGGACCTGAAATACCATCCTGACCTGCTTCACATGGGATTCCCAATCATCTGAAAAGACCAAAATATCATCCAGATACACAATCATAAATTTATCCAGATATTCTCGGAAGATATCGTGCATGAAGGACTGAAACACAGAAGGGGCATTAGAAAGTCCAAAAGGCATCACCAAGCACTCAAAATGGCCTTCGGGCGTATTAAATGCTGTTTTCCATTCATCGCCCTGTTTTATACGCACAAGATTATACGCACCGCGAAGATCTATCTTGGTGAACCAACTAGACCCCCTAATCTGAGCAAACAGATCAGACAACAATGGTAAGGGATACTGGAATTTGACCGTGATTTTATTTAGAAGGCGATAATCTATACAGGGTCTCAACGAACCATCCTTCTTGGCCACAAAAAAGAATCCCGCACCAAGAGGGGACGAGGAGGGGCGAATATGTCCCTTCTCCAAAGACTCTTTTACATAGCTCCGCATAGCGGCATGCTCTGGTACAGACAAATTAAACAGTCGTCCCTTAGGGAACTTACTACCAGGAATCAAATTTATAGCACAATCACAATCCCTATGAGGAGGTAGGGCACTGGATTTGGGCTCATCAAATACATCCTGGTAGTCCGACAAAAACTCAGGGACTTCAGAAGAAGTAGAGGAAGCAATTGATACCAATGGAGCATCGCCATGAATTCCCTGGCAACCCCAACTCAACACAGACATTGCTTTCCAATCCAGGACTGGATTATGAGCCTGCAACCATGGCAGACCCAACACGACAACGTCATGCAAATTATATAACACAAGAAAGCGAATCACCTCCTGATGTGCAGGAGTCATACACATGGTCACCTGAGTCCAGTATTGAGGTTTATTCTTGGCCAATGGTGTAGCATCAATTCCCTTCAATGGAATAGGGAACTGTAATGGCTCAAGAATAAAACCACAGCGCTTGGCAAATGACAAATCCATAATATTCAGCGTGGCACCTGAATCTACAAAAGCCATAACTGAGTAGGATGACAGAGAGCAAATCAAAGTAACAGACAAAATGAATTTAGGCTGTACAGTACCAATGGTGACATATTTAGCGAAGTTTTTTGTACGCTTAGAGCATGCTGAGATAACATGAGCTGAATCACCACAGTAAAAGCACAACCCATTCTGACGTCTATGATTTTGCTGTACAATTCTGGTCAGAGTCCTATCACATTGCATAGACTCAGGTTTCTGTTCAGAAAACACCGCCAGATGGTGCGCAGGTTTGCTCTCCCGCAAACGCCGATCAATCTGAATGGCCAAAGCCATTGACTCATTCAGACTCGCAGGCGTGGGGAACCCCACCATAACATTCTTAATGGCTTCGGAAAGCCCTTCTCTGAAATTTGCAGCCAGGGCACACTCATTCCATTGAGTAAGCACCGACCATTTCCGAAATTTTTGACAATACACCTCAGCTTCCTCCTGACCCTGAGAGAGCCAGCAAGGCCTTTTCTGCCTGGTTCTCAAGATTAGGTTCCTCATAAAGCAATCCAAGCGCCAGAAAAAACGCATCCACATTCAGCAATGCAGGATCTCCTGGCGCCAGGGAGAATGCCCAATCTTGAGGGTCGCCACGTAACAGGGAGATAACAATTCTAACTTGCTGAGCAGAATCACCAGAGGAACGAGGTCTCAAAGAAAGAAATAATTTACAATTATTCTTAAAATTCAGAAACCTAGATCTATCTCCAGAAAACAACTCAGGAATAGGTACATTTGGCTCAGACATAGGACTGTGAACAATAAAATCCTGAATGCTTTGCACCCTTTCAGCAAGATGATCCACACTAGAAGTCAGACTCTGAATATCCATGTCTGCAGCTGAACTCAAAGCCACCCAGAGATTAAGGGGATGAGAGAAGCTGGACAGACTGCAGCAAAGGGAGAGGAAAAAAAAAAAAATTGTACTCAGGACTTCTCTTATCCCACTTCTGCGATGCATTAAACACTTTTAGGCCTGTTGTACTGTTATGATCCTAGTGGCTTAGGATCACAAATCTAACCAGCTAAGTAGAAGATAATAGGACGAGCTCTGGGGATGTGGTAACTGGACTGACCGCAAACCTGATCCTAACCGCAAACACTATAGGCAGCCGTGGAACGTTTCCTGAAATCCTAGACATCTCTTCACGGCCTGAGAAACTGACTACCCCTAAAGAGAAAGTAAAGACCTCACTTGCCTCAGAGAAATAACCCCAGATATATAGAAGCCCCCCACAAATAGTAACGGTGAGTTAAGAGGAAAAGACAAATGCAGAGATGAAACAGGTTGAGCAAATGAGGCCCGCTAACGCTAGATAGCAGAAAATAGCAAGGGATCTGTGCGGTCAGTAAAAAACCCTATGCAAAAATATCCATGCAGAGAATGTGAGAACCGCCACACCAACTAACGATGTGGGGGGAGCAACTCAGCACCCCAGAGCACCAGCAAGCAAGGAAATCACATATTAACAAGCTGGACAAAACTCATCATATACTAGGAGACATCTTGAACACAGATGAGCAAAAATAAGCAAACAAAACTTAGCTTCTCTTGAGAGACTGATAACGGATGTAGACAGGAGCAATCAGAATAGCACTGAATACAACGACAACAGGCAAGGAATGAAGGACCAGGTGGATTAAATAGGAAACCTGACTAGCAGATGACGAGACAGCTGATCCGAGCCAGAAACCTGCAAACTAACAAAAAGAGCCACCAGGAGGAGCCCAAAGAGAGAACTCACACAGTACCACTCACGACCACAGGAGGGAGCCCGGAAACAGAGTTCACAACACTGCCCCCCGTCACATGATCGGGGGTTAACGATGCTTCTGCAGAGTAACCATAGAGGTCCTTGAGACCTTTATGGTTACTGATCGCCGGTAGCTGTGAGTGCCACCCTGTGGTCGGCGCTCATAGCACACCTGCATTTTTGCTGCATAGCAGCGATCTAATGATCGCTGCTATGTAGCAGAGCCGATCGCCTTGTGCCTGCTTCTAGCCTCCCAATAAACCAATGTTGCTGGCACACTACTGTCTATATTTTGATAAATACAAAGGAGGGGGTGCAGCTAAGTGGCTAATAGTACTGACCACCCCAGAAAGAAAAGAAGCCACTTATAAAGTCTGCACACCACCAATCAAATATATGAAAAAGGAACAGCTTTATTGATAACAAATGCTAAAAACAATTTAAAATCAATACAAACTAGAACCTCCACCATAGGGTCTGCTCATGATACATTCTACATATATAATCAGATAACCCCACCTGGCAAAAAACAAACAACAATGCAAAAGTGCACATATAATACAATATGCTACTCAGTATAGTATAAACACATCTGCTAACTGTACAAGGGATATAGGACCTATGAGTCTATTAGCATACAACAGATAACACAATACCCACTGCAAATGCATGGATACTGACCCAAATGAATTTAAGGACCTCAATCCCAATCCCAATGTGCGGTAGCCACTGGAGTAAATAGGTACAGACAAGTGTGGCAGTCCTAAAACACCTGGTAGAACCACAATCCAAGCAGCGTGCAAGTTTGCCCAGGAATAACCTGCAATAAGGTAAGTCACCTGAGAGGCCAATGGGAAGAGCAAGACCCGTGGGTAGGAGGACCCAACGCATATCGCGGTATCAAAGACCGCTTCGTCAGTGGAAGTCTCCCCTGGAGGCTATTGAAGCATGGCAAAGGTAAAAAAAAAGTTAAAAAAATGTGAAAAAAATAAAAAATATAAAAGTTCAAATCACCCCCCTTTCGCCCCATTCAAAATAAATCAATAAAAAAAAAATCGAACCTACACATGTTTGGTATCGCCGCGTTCAGAATCGCCCGGTCTATCAAATAAAAGAAAGCACTAAGCTGATTGCTAAACAGTGTAGCGAGAAAAAAATCGAAATGCCAGAATTACGTTTTTTTGGTAGCCGTGACATTGCATTAAAATGCAATAACGGGCGATCAAAAGAACGTATCTGCACTGAAATGGTATCATTAAAAATGCCAGTTCGGCACGCAAAAAATAAGCCCTCACCCAACCCCAGATCATGATAAATGGAGACGCTATGGGTATCGGAAAATGGCGCAATTTTTTTTTTCTTTAGCAAAGTTTGGAATTTTTTCTCACCACTTAGATAAAAAGTAACCTAGTCATGTTAGGTGTCTATGAACTCATAGTGACCTGGAGAATCATAAAGGATGGTCAGTTTTAGCATTTAGTGAACCTAGTAAAAAAGCCAATCAAAAAAAGTGTGGGATTGCACTTTTTTTGCAATTTCACCGCACTTTTTTCCCGTTTTCTAGTACAAGACATGCTAAAACCAATGATGTCGTTCAAAACTACAACTCGTCCTGCAAAAAATATGCCCTCACATGGCCATATAGACTGAAAAATAAAAAAGTTATGGCTCTGGGAAGAAGGGGAGCAAAAAACAAACACGGAAAAACGGAAAATCCCAAGGTCATGAAGTGGTTAATATAAAAGGATGATAATCAGATTAATTTTTGGCCAACATTTTCTATTTTGTTTCTTGAGCAGCTGTTTTCATACATAATTTAGGTTACTTCCAAGAGACTGGGCTGGTGGTAAGAAAATAACAATGGAGAAAATTTGAAAAAGAAATTCCAAAATGCAGATTGTAAGGTTTTTTGTGTGATAGTGCTAGCTGGTTATAAATATCAGTATAAACCATATTAATATGTATACTAGATAGATAATAGTCACTCTCCACCAACATTGGTTTTCTGATGCTCCTCCAGTCTCTGTGTTTTGCCTGCAGCCGTGATGTAAAATTGATAGCATATATTACCGCTGCAATCAATGACTGCAGACTGCAAGAGCCGCTGAACTAAGTGATTAGCTGCAGTGGTGATGAGAACTATCAACGTGACATCAGTGCTGTAGCCAAAACACAGAGACCGGAATCACTGTAGAAAGCTAGTGCTGGAGTTGTGGAGGGTGAGAAATATCTATTTTTGCTATTTTGCATCACTGATATTATTTGGGGTCTACTTTTAAGAAAAAAAATTAGATAACCCTTCAGTATATTAAATAAAAGAACAGTTTCATCCAAGAAAAAAATTGGTGCGCCAAGGTGTTAAAAACTTAAAAAATTGCCACTGATGTCATTATTAATGTAATGTTTACTTATCACTCCATTGCCTTTCTTTTGGCCACAAGAAATAATCATGTATCACTCGATGTTTGATAAGTTTTTCCCAGAGGGCGACCTTTAGTATTCTGTCTAGAAATTTGATTTTACTTTTTACACCAACTTCTTCCTGGGCTGAGTTGCAACTTTTTTTTCGTTGAAAATGATGCAACCCTCAACCTACTGTCTCCTTCCCCACCATCCTGTAGAATGTAAAGACTGCAAGGGCAGGGTCCTCGCAGCTCTGCATCAGTCTGTCATTGTTAGGCCGGCGTCACACTATCGAGTTTTACGGACGTATGAGAGGTGCTGAAAATACGGATTGCATACGGTACCATGATTCTCTATGGCTCAGCTCCTATCTGCCGTATTTTACTGATCCGTATTATACGGTCTTATACGGCCGTAGAAAATCGCAGCATGCTGCGTTGGTCACCGTATTGAGCAAAAAAATCGCCAATGAAAGTCTATGGGGGCGAGAAAAATACGGATTACACATGGACCATGCGTGTGACTTGCGAGAAATACGCACCGGTGTTATAGAGAAAAGCCAGCAATTCAGTGCAGTGTACAGTAAAATCACACTGACAGACTAGAATAGAATAGGTAGAATAAATGTGTACACATAGAATAGGTATATGAAAAATTCCCAGGCTTGAGTTCATATGAGGACATCCAGCAAAGGACGCATCACCGCGACTCAAGGTAACTACAGGACATTCCCCTGCATTCCATTCATTCCACGGGGTTTTACAGCCATGAGCACTGCATTAGCACAGCTCCTGGGTGTAAAATGATTTAACCTCTTCAGATGGATTTACATCGTTGGACATTCCAGAACGCTGGAAGGTATGGGATATTGTTGATTTTTTATTTTTCCTTTTTTACAGAACGAGGGTCTTCAGGTGGATTAAGAGTATAATAAAATATTAAAACACCCTGTGTCTTTATTTCATTAAAGTACTTTGTAATAATGTGTGTGTGTTTTATTAACCATTTCGTACTATTGGATTAATAATGGATAGGTGTCATAATTGATGCCTCTCCATTATTAATCTGGCTTAATGTCACCTTACAATAGCAAGGTGACATTAACCCTTCATTACCCCATATCCCACTGCTACACGGGAGTAGGAAGAGAGTGGCCAAGTGCCAGAATAGGCGCATCTTCCAGATGTGCATTTTCTGGGGTGGCTGGGGGCAGATGTTTTTAGCCAGGGGGGCCAATAACCATGGACCCTCTCTAGGCTATTAATATCTGTCCTCAGCCACTGGCTTTATCACTCTGGCGGAGAAAATTGCGCAGGAGCCCACGACAATTTTTCCGTGATTTAACCCTTTAATTTAATAGCTAGTGCACCCAAATTTTGCACATACACACTACTAACATTAGTAATATGCAAAATCCCAAAACCATTATGACAGTCTGGGTATAGGGGTACTAAATTAGTACACCCCCAGACAAATAAGTCCACTCCACACAATACATGTCAGAGCCTTGGGCTTGCCTGACTTTTATATTGTCTATGGGGAGTATACTACGTGCCCTTTCCTTTGTCTTTGGGGTCTCCCTTTGCAGCACTATCTAGGGGTGCATTGGAGTGACGGTCTTTTCTCTGCTTTACATTGGAACCTATATACTATGACGCATTACTGATTGTATTTTAACCTTTGTATATTAATAAAGATTTGCTTATACACTCACCGGCCACTTTATTAGGTACACCATGCTAGTAACGGGTTGGACCCCTTTTGCCTTCAGAACTGCCTCAATTCTTCGTGGCATAGATTCAACAAGGTGCTGGAAGCATTCCTCAGAGATTTTGGTCCATATTGACATGATGGCATCACACAGTTGCCGCAGATTTGTCGGCTGCACATCCCAAAGATGCTCCATACAAGGCAGGATGGATCCATGCTTTCATGTTGTTTACGCCAAATTCTGACCCTACCATCCGAATGTCGCAGCAGAAATCGAGACTCATCAGACCAAGCAACGTTTTTCCAATCTTCTACTGTCCAATTTCGATGAGCTTGTACAAATTGTAGCCTCAGTTTCCTGTTGTTAGCTGAAAGGAGTGGTACCCGGTGTGGTCTTCTGCTGCTGTAGCCCATCTGCCTCAAAGTTTGACGCACTGTGCGTTCAGAGATGCTCTTAGGCCTACCTTGGTTGTAACGGGTGGCGATTTGAGTCACTGTTGCCTTTCTATCAGCTCGAACCAGTCTGCCCATTCTCCTCTGACCTCTGGCATCAACAAGGCATTTCCGCCCACAGAACTGCCGCTCACTGGATTTTTTTTCTTTTTCGGACCATTCTCTGTAAACCCTAGAGATGGTTGTGCGTGAAAATCCCAGTAGATCAGCAGTTTCTGAAATACTCAGACCAGCCCCTCTGGCACCAACAACCATGCCACGTTCAAAGGCACTCAAATCACCTTTCTTCCCCATACTGATGCTCGGTTTGAACTGCAGGAGATTGTCTTGACCATGTCTACATGCCTAAATGCACTGAGTTGCCGCCATGTGATTGGCTGATTAGAAATTAAGTGTTAACAAGAAGTTGGACAGGTGTACCTAATAAAGTGGCCAGTGAGTGTATATTGTCTACGATATGCTCCTTGTTTTTCTCCTAACATTAGTAGTGTGGAATATGCAAAAAAAAAGGGATATGAGATGGTTTACTGTATGTAAACCATGTCTCATATCATGTCGGGTTTGTGAAGGAGAAAGAAAAAGCCGGCAATTGAATTACCGGCTTCTCATGCTATCTCGCGCTGAATTAAATATAAATACAGTATATATATATATCTATATATATAATTGTCTAAGGGTTTTTCTGTCTGTCTGTCTGTCCTGGAAATCCCGCGTCTGTGATTGGTCGAGGCCGCCTGGGCCTCGACCAATCAGCGACGGGCACAGTATCGACGTAGATGTCATAATGGAAATCCCACGTCTCTGATTGGTCGAGGCCACCTGGGCCTCGACCAATCAGCGACGGGCACAGTATCGATGTAGATGTCATAATGGTTGCCATGGCGACGATGATGTCATAAAGGTTGCCTCGACCAATCAGCGACGGGCACAGTCTGCCGCGAATTCTGGAATCATCATTGTCCATATACTACGGGGACATGCATATTCTAGAATACCCGATGCGTTAGAATCGGGCCACAATCCAGTATATATATATATATATATATATATATATATATATATATATATATATATACCAAAACAGGAAAAAGAGGCAGCACTCCAGTCTTTTTTAAAGATGAAAAAACTTGTGACGTTTATTCAGACCCACATCTCTATACGACGTTTCGGCTCACACTGAGCCTTTCTCAAGCAGTGGGTGGTAACAAATCATGTGCTTTTATACATTTAATTACTCATCATTTACATCATGTGATTGCCATATATGTGTTTTAAATAGGTGTGCATAGATATATCATACAATTATTACAACTGCTCCATGTGCTTTCTTATACATTTTAAGGTGCATTGTGCAAAAGTGCTCTAGTGCAGGTATTTATCTCCATATTTATCTCACTGCTACCACTTTCCTATATTATACCTATATCTCTGATAGTGTATACATATATATTTTTTTCTTTAATGTCCCTTACCCCGCCGGACTGATGAACTCACACGGAGGACGCCATGTCTCTTGGTTTCGGCGTCCTATTGTTGTTACTGCGCATGTCTCTGCCTTACACACGCCCATGTTGGATCGCTGACCAATGAGAATGTTGCGCCTGTGCACAACTATTCTGTCCATATCGGACCGCCATCTTGGTTGTGGCACATTCATACTAGAGGGCCAAAACTCTCTCCATTAATTCCTTCCATAGACATAACTATATTATCTTGTATTTCGTCACATATTTATTATAATTTGAGTAGATTCCGCTCTTTTAACTCTATAGATACCGATATGGTTAGATCGCTGACCAGTGAAGATGTTGCGCCTGCGCACAGCTGCTCTGTCCACATCGGACCGCCATCTTAGTTGTGCCACATTCATTCTAAAAAGACCGAAACTCTCTCCATTAATTCCTTCCACAGAGATGTCTATATTATCTTATATTTCGCCACATATTTATTTTAATTTGAATAGATTCCGCTCATTTAACTCTCCAGATACCAATCAGGCTATTACACACAGTTTACACTTCTAGCTAGCCGGACCCCACCTTAATCATCGGGACCACATGGTTTCCCCAGCGCTGATTCCGGCAGCCGGGACATTTTTCTGCCTCCTGAAGTGGGATAACAGTGCGATCCCACTCGCTGCTGCCCCCCTCCCCACATGCTACATCCCTACCATAAGACGCACCCACACTTTCCTCCCAAATTTGGAGGGAAAAAAGTGCGTCTTATGGTCAGAAAAATACGGTATATATATATATATATATATATATATATATATAGATAGATAGATAGATACTGTATATATGTTTTATTGAACATTTGAGCACATAAATCCATTAGATGTCGGTTTTGCAAGCCTACGAGAAAACATCGCAGTACGGATGCCATACATATTACATATGGAGGATGCCATGCTCAAAATACGCTGCCACATCCTGCCTACGGATGACATACAGATCACTAATTTGGGAATATTTCTGCGTATTATGGCCGTAAAAAACGGACCGTATTTTCATACGCTGAGTGTGACTCCGGCCTTAGTTTGTTTACTGAAAGTGATATCTGTAATTTGTATGTAACCCCTTCTCATGTACAGCACCATGGAATCAATGGCGCTATATAAATAAACAATAATAGTAATAACAATAAGGCTACTTTCACACTAGCGTTAACTGCAAACCGTCTCAAAACGTCTTTTTTGCCGAAAAAACGGATGCGTCAAAAAAGTGAAAAACGGTGACAAACGTATGCCACGCATACAGCATTTCGACGGATACGTCGCAAATCCGCTAAACGTTTCCGTCGAAAATACTGGATGCGTTGCATACGTTGCATCCGTTTTTACCATCCGTTGCATCCGTTTTTACGACGGATCCGTTTTTAAAATGGGAGGCTCCCAAATTTGATTGGCTACTGGAAAATATGGAAAACTATATAGTTACTGTTTTTACAGCCCATCTTTGAGGGTTTTAGTTTTGTGGCAGCGATGGAAGGTGTTCTTGGGAGGATTGCTAGTTTGGTTACTGACGTTATCTTTGAGACGAATCGCCTGGATATCATAGTGCGGGAGAAGGAGGCGGCAGCGGAAAGACGGAGGATGCTTCTGCAGCAACGGAGACGGAGACGACTGTGGATTCATCCGATTAATGAACTACGGATGACCCGGGGTGTCCAGTCCACTCTGTACCTGGAGTTGCGGCACAATCCACAGAAATTCTACAACTACGTGCGGATGAGGATGGAACATTTTGACTTTTTGCTTCAAAAACTGGAGGATGTCATCCGAAGACAGGACACAAGGATGAGGCTTGCCATCACACCGGCGGAGCGGCTGATGGTGACCCTGCGGTAAGCCTCTTTTTTTTCCTGTCATTGGTCATTTTTAATGTTATATTACATGCTGCAGACAATACTGCACTGGCATACTGCACACTATTTTCTTCAGCATGTAATTTTGGTTTTCTTTGCGGACATTCCACTGCTTTTTTTAAATGTCATTGCTGATATTGAATGTTATATAACAGACTGCAGAAAATACTGCGCTGAAATATTGCGTTGCATTTTCTGCATTTTTTTTTTTTTTTTTTGGGTTTGATAACATGCAACTGCTTTTTTTTCTGTCATTGGTCATTTTTAATGTTATATTACATGCTGCAGACAATACTGCGCTGGCATACTGCGCACTATTTTCTTCAGCATGTAATTTTGGTTTTCTTTGCGGACATTCCACTTTTTTTTTACACCGGTTTCATGCTGGTTTGATTGTGTGTCCCATCCTTAAAAAAAAATTAACAGTGCCATATTGAAACTTGTTGGTCTGTGCAATTTTTTCTAACATTTTTTTTTTTTTAAAGTTTCCTAGCTACGGGTGAATCTATGACTTCGCTTCATTACCAATTCAGGCTGGGCATTTCCACTATTTCAGGAATAGTGAAGGACACATGTCGGGCTATTTGGACCACTTTGCAACCAGAGTATATCCCCCAACCATCCATGGAAATATGGTTGCGAAGTGCAGAAGAGTTTCAGCAAATTTGCAATTTCCCTAATTGTGTGGGTGCAGTTGACGGGAAACATATAAGGATTGCGAAACCGGCAGGAACAGGATCGGAGTACTATAATTACAAGAAGTACTTCTCCATCGTCCTTATGGCTATTGCAGATGCCAACTGCAGGTTCCTTGCCGTGGACATAGGAGCGTATGGACGGTCCCACGATTTGCAAGTTTTTAAAAACTCACCAATGGGTCGTTGCCTTTATGGAGAGAGCTACGATTTCCCGTCAGCCAGACCACTGCCAGGAACAAGTGAACCAGCCATGGAATATGTCTGTGTAGGTGATGAAGCCTTTCAATTGTCGCCGCACCTACTGAAACCGTACAGTAGTCGGAACTTAACCCATACCAAGCGGGTCTTTAATTACCGGCTTACTAGAGCACGAAGAGTAGTGGAGTGTTCTTTTGGCATATTGACGGCGAAGTGGCGAGTTCTGCTGACGGCTATCAAACTGAAAAACACAACTATAGATGAGGTAGTTAAAGCCTGTGTGGTGCTCCACAACTTTGTCCTTTCAAAGAAGCCCGTTTCCTTGGATGACGAAGAGTTGGAGACCACCTTGTGGGACTACCGCAGCAGCTCGGTTCGCTCTACAGGTTCTGTTACAAGGATGAGGGACCAGTTTGCCGATTATTTTGTGTCACCTGTCGGGCGGATCCCATGGCAAGACATGATTGTTTAACCTGTTTTCCATGTGTTTGTTTATGTAAAAAATGTGTTTCTTCAGAAAAAAAAAAAAAAAGGAAAAAAAAAAAAACAAATTACAAAAGAGTGGTTTTCTTGCTAGTAAAACCAATATTTTATACCTGTGACACTGGTGTTTATTTTTATTTTACCTTTGTTATTAGTTACCATATGACCTTAATAAATCCACACACACACAGAGTAGAATTTTAATCAAACTTAATTTTATTGGAACTCTTTTTTCAAAACTTTATTTTATTTCCAAAAACCATATATAAAAATAGTTTTTACATTTTTGGGTAGAAAATAACTTTAACAAACAGCCATTTATAGGTCTTGAAAGTGTGGGGTGGAGATACGAGGGGAGGAGGGGCTGGAAGGTTGGACCACGTCGATAGGTGGGGAAACCCTACTTGTTTGGGGTGCAGTGGAAGGGGAGGTAAAACCAGGAGGCTGACCAGAGGGGGGTGGTGTTGGGGTAGGGGGAATACTTATTGGGGAAGGGAAGCTGGGCAAGGAAGAAAACAGTGGGGAAGGAATTTGGTTTTGGGGCCGGGATGGGTATGGGGACTGGGTTGGGTATTGTGACTGGGTTGGGTAGTGGGACTGGGTTGGGTAATGGGGCTGGCGTGGGGTTTGTGGCTGGGTTTGGTAATGGTGCTGGTGTGGGGATTGGGGCTGGGTTTGATAATGGGGGGTATGGTGTGGAAATGGGGCCTGGGGTGGAATTGTAGTGGATGTGTGGGGAGGTGTGTGGGTCGATTGGGGCTCGTTAATGGCCTGCAGTAGAGCATTATGGCAGGTATTCATTACCTGCATCTGTTGCTCAAAAGAAAGCTTCTCCATGCTCCTGAGCATGGATTGGAAAAAAATATTGGCCGGATCTGGACGTGCAGCTGAATGCAGACTATCCAAGCGACTGCTGGTTTCCTGGCTTGTTTCACTGATGCGTGACTGCACCATGTTGAAACCAGCAGTCACTTGCTCTCCCAAAATTTTGAAAGAGCATTGGAAGGATGCATTCAGGTGTAAGAACTCAGGAGCATAGCTCCTTTCCTGACCCCTCTGTCGCTGCCACCAAGAACCTAATGGTGGTCTAGAGGTGGCAGGATCAGAGGGGTGGGGTAAAGGGAACGCTAACTGTTCAGCATCAGATGCGAGCAATGAAGGCTGCAATATTGCTCCACTGCTTGGGGCGGATAAAGTGGAGGGGACAGAGGGGTCAGAGGAGGGGACAGAGGGGTCAGAGGAGGGGTCAGTGGTGTGGGGCCTACCGACGTGGCCCTCAGTGGCGGACTCAGGAGGGATCGCTCCAGAGGGCGCAGAGGAAGATGCAGGCACCCGGTGGCTGGAGAAGGTGCTGTGAAAGAAAAAACAAAATAAATTAATACATTGATATGAAAAAGCCCTGACTGAAAGCAAACTAAGTAGACAGGTTAACATGGTTATTAGTGGGCTGTAGAATACTTACACTCTGCTCAGCATTGTTCGCCTCAGGAAGGAGAGGGCCGGGCCATGTTTATATTTGCTCTTCCTTCCTTCAGAGCCACTCGGGGCCTGCATCTCCGCATTGAATTCCCTCTTAAAGCGATCCCTCACTGACCGCCACCGCTTCCTAACCTTTCCACCTGTGAAGAGTGAAGACAAGAATAATCAGACAAAAAAAATTGGTAAATGCAATACATTACAGTCAGCTCAAAACATCACTGGAAAGTGAATACTTACCTAGTTTGCTCAGCTGCTGAGGATGAAGGCTCTCCCACCTTGGAAAGAGGTTGTGACACACTTCGTCCCAGAGCCGACGGGTGACACCGGTATCGGAATGCTTGCGGTCAGCCATGTTCCACAGCGGCTCCCGCTCACGAACCTCCTCGATAAGACTATCTATGTCGATGTCGTCATCATCGTCATCGTACTCTATGGCGGGAGCACGCTGTGAAGCCTGTGCCAAAAAAAAAGAAAAAGAAAAACAAACAAATTATTACACTGAAACACTAAAGTACCAATAGAATCCCCCTCCCAACAAAAAAAAAACTCACTGATGGCCGACCGCGGTGACGAGTCCGCCGACTCTGGGAGTGTCTGGGAGAAACTTCAGCGGCAGCAGCAGGAGCAGCAGCAGCAGGAGACTGAAATAAAGGAAACAAATTCTCAGTAATGTAGGCATATATTTTCTGTGTTTAGTTATGTATGAAAATCTGTTTTGTGTATGGTGCAGTGTGATGTGCGAAGCAACTGTTTCACCACTACTTACACTTGGTTCCTCCTCCACTTGCATCTCTCCACCCGTCTCGCCCCCTTCTGACAGCTCCTCATCTGATTCAGCTTCCTGTTGAAACATAATTTATGCATTTAGTTATCCATAAAAATGTAATTTAAAAAAACTCAAAAAAAACACATTTTTTGTGTTAACTTACCGATACACGCTGTTGCTGTGGAGGAGGGCTGTCAGAAGAGGACATTGTTGCTGTGTCTTGCAGCGGCTGTGGTCCTGGTGGGCAAGGCAGTCAGCGGCTGTGGTCCTGGTGGGCAAGGCTGGCAGCGGCTGTGGTCCTGGTGGGCAAGGCTGGCAGCGGCTGTGGTCCTGGTGGGCAAGGCTGGCAGCGGCTGTGGTCCTGGTGTTTCTGTAAGTTAAAAAGACACTTGCAATCTGCTCTACACATTGAAGTAGCAGATTGGGGGTCTTCAAAACTTACTTTAAAACAATTCTTGGTCCTGGTGGGCAAGGCAGGCAGCGGCTGTGGTCCTGGTGGGCAAGGCAGTCAGCGGCTGTGGTCCTGGTGGGCAAGGCAGTCAGCGGCTGTGGTCCTGGTGGGCAAGGCTGGCAGCGGCTGTGGTCCTGGTGTTTCTGTAAGTTAAAAAGACACTTGCAATCTGCTCTACACATTGAAGTAGCAGATTGGGGGTCTTCAAAACTTACTTTGAAAGATGTGTGGGTGTGGTCCTGGTGGGCTGGTCAGTGGCTGCGGTCCTGGTGTATCTGTAATATGTATAATGGATTTATAGTTAGACCACCCCCTGAACTAGGTAATGTTTAATGATAAACACCCTGCTAATATGATGTCAGAAATGTTCATTACAGGTGAACACCAAAACCCCCCAAAAAAGTTGCACGTTATAGCATTCATTTCCAAGTCCCAAAAAATAAAATTTTGAAATGTGAACCCACCATGCAAAAATATGTTTGCCACATTTTATTTTAAAAAATCACCTCCCCCCAAAAAAAACCTTTACAGTATAACCTTTATTAAAAAATAAGCCCTCAACCAACTCTATTGCATGTGTAACCATTGGTACATACACCAGTTTTAAATTTACCTTTATGAAATGATACTACGGACATTTTTTTAATAAACATTTTATTTTTAGGTTTTTTTTTACTTTTTTTTTTTTTTTTAAATCACAATTAGGAGCAGAAAAGCTCTTTATTTTAAATACAAGTACATAAACTGCAAATGGTTTCAACAGTAAAATAAAATCAACACTTTTAAATAGAAAAAAAAAACCACACTCACACATTCAAACCACAAGCTGCAGACCACTAGACTTTTAAAAAATACATCAGATTTAAAAAAAAAAAAAAAAAACACATTTAAACCACATGCTGCACAGACCACCACTATACAGTAAATACATCAGAAAAAGGCAATTAACCAATTAAAGCATGGACAAATGCACATGCAATCAACAAGACGCACACAAACATGCATGGTATGTGTCCACATTCCAGATCGCATCAGGATTTGGTCAGGATTTTCCATCAGTATTTGTAAGCCAAAACCAGGAGTGTAACAATTATTAGAGGGAAAGTATAATAGGAAAACAGGCACACTTTTGCTTTTATCACCCACACCTGGTTTTGGCTTACAAATACTGATGGAAAATCCTGACCAAATCCTGATTCAATTCTGAACGTGGACACATACCCTCCCACATGAACAGGCATAAGATTGGAAAAGGCATAATAAGGTGCAGGCACATGAAGACATACTTACAAAAGCACACAGTCGTACAAAAATACACACACACACGCACGCACATAGCTTTATGCAATAGCACATATGTACAACAAAGGCAGAAAGGTGAACCCAATCAGAAGACGCATACACACACACACACATACAAAAGGCTGACAATCCTTTGGCTGGAGCTGCAGGTCTTCACAGTGGCTGGCATCAGGGTGGATCTGGACTCTAGCATGGCACTGGCTGTTGCAGGACGATGGCAGGCCTCTGGTTCTCGTCAGGTTTTAAGCTCTTGCTGTAGTCAGTACCTCATATACACACACAAATGCACAAGCACACAGATGCACACAAAAATTGCAATACTCACACTGGCTCTATGGTGGCTGGAGTCTTGTGGCTGGCTCCTGTGGCTGGCTCCTGTGGCTGGCTGGGGTCTTATGGCTGGGGTCTTGGGGCTGGCTGGGGTCTTGCTGGCAGTCTTCTCCTCTCTGGGTCTTGCAGGCATATGTGGGGTTGAAGGCCCAGGCCAGGTTTATATAGATTTGGGGGTGTCTGGCCAATTGGCAACAAAATTCTGCTTCTGAGCATGCTCAGTGTGAAAAAAACGTATTGCAGCGCTGTATTGCGTCGTACGACGTGTCCCGACGCATCCGTCGCTCATAGGCTTCCATTGCAGCCTACGACATATGCCGCAGGATACGTCGCGACACGTTTTTTAGGCGAAGACAAAAAACGTTACAATCAACGTTTTTTGCCGACGACGTGTCGCCAAATTTCGACGCATACGTCGTAAAACGTACACGACGTATGCCAATCCGTCGCAATACGTCGCCAATACAAGTCTATGGGGAAAAAACGCAACCAGCAAAAACTTTTGCTGGATGCGTTTTTTCTGAAAAAAGACGTTTTGAGACGGTTTGCAGTTAACGCTAGTGTGAAAGTAGCCTAATCTGTCTAACTCCTAATTTAAGACTTCAGATTGTTTTGATGCAAGAAAACTAGTGCTAAACAAAACCTTGCCCCCTTTATGTTTCAAAAATATATTTCACTTTAATACTGGTGCAGCATGAGTTTACCTTTTTAAGTGACTACATATAATGTTGAAATATCTTTTATTAGGGGAAAGTTTTATATTTCTCGCCTGCAGAATATTTATTCAGAACTTTCTTCAGTAGCCAAAAAAATTCTCTGTAGTTTAAAACAATCAGAAGAAAGCATGAAAAAAAGGGATAAAACTGCATTTTTTCTCTCTGTGTGTGTCAGCCAGACTGCATGCTGTGAGAGAAGAGGGGGAGCAGCAAGGGGAGACTGTGATGAGAGCACGCCTACAGCTCAGACACACCGGGAAGAGACTGCCTATTCATCAATTTTGGAGAGAGTATATTCATTTATAGCAAACAGGAGAAGGAAAGGAAAACGATTACACAGAGCTGAGAGATTAGACTTATTTTTGGGTACCGATAGGTAGACTTCAATGACACTCGAATTCTGAGTGGCGCCATAGCCGTGAGACAGATGTATCAATGCTAAATGATGAAAAACTTGTGGAGCTCCTGAACGACAAGTCTGAGCTGAAGCAGAGATTGTGACTGTTGTGTGACTTTGCTCTAAGTATTAAGGATACTTATCATAATCTGTGTGACATTTTAAAGTATATGACAAAGCTGAAATTCATAGGGAAGGAAAATGTCAGAAAGTCAAAATCACAATAATTTCTGTGCTTTTTTTCTAAAGAGAAGTCCACTTCATCATCATGCACATTGTGGTTTATAATGCTTAAAGGTAATCTGTCACCATTAGTGTTGAGCATTCCGATACCGCAAGTATCGGGTATCGGAATTCCGATACCGAGTTCCGATACTTTCAGTATATCGGACAAAGTTCCCATAATTCAAAGAGCCAGAATTCAGGCAATGAGGAATCATTAGAAGTGTGGGCACATTCTGTTCTGCATGTTAGGCATGTAACTACTGGCATGGCTGTGATTGGCTGCTGAAATGATGTCATGGTGCACTATAAAAGTCGCCGTTGCCATTTTGGGCTCATTCTGCTGTGAATTCAGTTAGGGACAGGATGCTATGTTGTGACTGAGGGCCAGTTTAGAGATAGCGATTTGCTTCATTGTGCTTTACCCAGGCTAATTTAGCAACCGCTGTGTGAGAACCTTGTTTTTGCCTTGCAGCGCTGTTCACAGCTGTCTGCACGGTCTGTGTGTGAGTGCAGCTCACTCTGTAGTCTGTTCAGCAGCCACAGCTGGTTGTATTCAGCTCAGGGTGCGTCACTGCCTCATACCGTTCCATTTTTGCAATTAGTGCAGCCTGCTGCACATTTTTTCAAATTTATCCTATTAGTGGCTTTCCATCCGTATCCTGCTAGATTGTGGAAAAACACTATATAGGATTACATAGAGGAGCTTTTTTTGCTGCTGAGGATGATGAAGAAGAAAGTGTGGGAGAAGTTAAAAAGAAGGTGAATAGCATGGAAGTAGTGAAACATAAATATCTGAAATATAAAAAATCTTAACATAGTCAATATCTACGTACGTCTTAAAAAAAATAAATTCCTGCTATTCCATTTGATTGGCCTAAACCTCTATGCCTTTAATGTCTCCTCCACCTCCCCCAATACATCCTACATTATTCTTAGTTGTTTTCCTTCATGTAGAATTAACCTACAAGGAAAGAAAGCGTTTATTTTAATTCCGATATTTTTGTCCCATTGACTTACATTGGTATCGGGTATCGGGATCGGCGATATCCGATATTTTTTGAATATCGGCCGATCCAATCCGATACCGATACTTCTGGATATCGGAAGGTATCGCTTAACACTAGTCACCATGTTTCTGCCACCGAATTTGAGAGGAGAATAATGGAGGGGAAGAGACTGTGACTAAGTCAGTGTGCCTCTAACTGGGCTGCTTTCTGTAGTTTTGATAAAAAATCACTAGTATATTATCAGAAGATTATCATTAGAGGAATAGACAAGCATATTAATAAGCTCTGTATAATCCCACCCCCTCCACTGATTGGAAGCTTACTATGTACACTGCGCATTGGCAGAAAGCTTCCAATCAGTGGTGTGGGCGGGGTTATACAGAGCTCAGCATGCTCAGCAAACAAAAGAGTGATTTTATCAAAATAGCAGGAAGCAGCTCAGTAAGTGTACATTGCCGAACTCAGGGATTCTGCCTTTATATCATTCTGCTCTCAGATAACACAGCAAAACCTGCTGACAGATTCCTTATAATGCCATTAAAAGAATTATCTGGCTCCATTCACTACATCATCGGGAGGTGAACAGGCCAATGAGGTCACGTCTACAGACATCTGCCAGCTAACCCTACTGAGAACTAGTAGGCCCTTCATAAACAGGAGATTTATGGTGAAGTAGAACAATCACCACCCTTTTCGGACCACCCTTTAATATGCAGCCACTTCTCTTATCAGTGTCATCAAAGCCATCAGATGATTTTAAAAAACAAGCAACACTCATATGTCTGCTAATTTATTACCTATGTTCATTGTTTTATTAACTGATTGTAGTGAAACAGGTGTGGGAAACTTCTCGGCTACACATAGATTTGTTCCAATTGACATTAATGCCCGAATACATTGTACATTTATTAAAAACTCAAAAATTCAGCTTGACTTAAGTTGGTACACATGCAGCACATATTTATTAAAAACTGTAGTAACATTATCTAAAGGCATCTTCAGATCTTGTTAGAATAGGAGTGAATCTTTCGCATGTAAATCTATATGTATCTCGCGTGACTTCAATTTAAAGAGGTTGTCCACTACTAGCACAACCCCTTCTTGATCAAAATGTTGACCCCCGTAAAATAATAAAGTTTATACTGCAGCTGATATCTGACTTCCTCTTCATGCTCAATTCGACAGGAGGAGGGGACAATGACGCTGGTGCTGATTGGTCGCTGGGATTAAGTGTCATAATACCACAGAAGAGCCCCAGGAGAGCAAGTGCCGACACAGTGGGAAATGCTCCAATATGGGAAGTGGGTATAAACTTTTTTATTTTATCGGGGCCAAGTGGGGTATGAGAAGAGGTTGTCCAATTAGTGGACAACTTCTTTAGGGTCAGCAATAGTGCGAGAGGAGGAAATCAGAATTGCCAGCCACTTAGTGGCAATGGCAAACAATGCAGGACAAAGAGGGCACCCCTGTGCTCCACTGCCAATTAAAAATTTAGAGGAAAGTGACTATTAGTCCTAATACTAGCTATAAGGGAATTATACAAAATATGCCTCCATTTTATAAAAGCTTGTCTGAAACCAAATTGCACCACTTGATAGGAATACCGTCAGTCCATAGGAGTATTATTTGGAAAGTTCATGACGGTGTCAGTTTCCTCCTTTTTTACATATCCGTCAAGCAAGGCTGCACTGTCCAGGAAGAGAACTGGAAATTAGATTGCATCCAAATATGTCACTAATTAGTCCTCTGATCAGACTAGCCTAAAGTTCTGAAAGGATTAATACAACTCTGTAAAAGGTGAGTTTGCATGCAAAGTATTGGCATGGCTGTGATTGGCCAGCGCCCCACATAACCCGGTCTGTATAAATGTTAGATGACAAGTGCCACCTCCATTCTTCTCTGAATAATGTAGGGACTGGATGCAGCTGGAGAGAAGGACTGAATTAGGATGCACACTGCAAAAAAAGCTGTTGTATGTATTCTGCACGTGTCTAAGTGGGAGTACTATGGCAAAAAGTCACTGTGTGTACTCTGCAACTCTGCCTATGGGAGTACTGTGCCTTTTAGACTCTGTGTGTACTCTGCCCCTCCCTGCCTGTGGGAGTAGTATGCTTTTAAGCCTCTGCTTGCACTCTGCACCACTGCCTGTGGGAGTACTGTTTGAAAAAGCCTTTGTTTGCTCTGCAGCCATGTCTGAACGAGTAGATTGCCCCCAAAAATATTCTTCTATGCAGCCGTCTCTTTTGCATTTGTGGGCAAAAAAAATTTATTCTACCTTTGTGTCTATAAGAGTAATACTTCTAAAAAATAATTCTACTCTGCAGCCATCCTTTTCTCATTTGTGGGTGAAAAAAAATGTATTCTACCTCTGTGTCTATACGAGTAGTGTGTCTAAAAGGTGATTCTACTATGCAGCCGTCTCTTTCCCATTTGTGGGCCAAAAAATAATTTTATTCTACCTCTGTGTCTGTGCGAGTAGTGTATCTAAAAAGTTATGCTACTCTGCAGCCTTATTTTTATGAGTAGTGTGTCTAAAAAGTAATTGTATTCAGCAGCTGTCTTTTTTTGAGTAGTGTGTCTAAATAATAATTTTAATATGCAGTCGACTCTTTCCCATTTGTCAGCCAAAAAAATAATTTTATTTTACTCTACCGTATAAATTGTGTCTGTGAATAAAAAAACTATGCCTGTAAGCCTCTAGTATATTCTGCAACCCTTACTCTGGAAGTTCGGTGCCACAAAGTCTTTCTATGTACTGTGTCAAAAAGCTTCTGGGAGTACTGTGCCAAAAAGCCTTTGTGCATACTGAGCCAAAAGGCTTCTGGGAGTACTGTGCTAAAAAGCCTCTGGGAGTACTGTGCCAAAAAAGCCTCTGTGTGTACAGTGGCAAAAGCCTCTGTGTGTACTCTGTAGCTATGCCTCTGGGAGTACTGTACCAAAAAGCCTTTCTATGTAATGTGACAAACAACCTCTGTTAGTACTGTGCCCAAATGCCTTTGTGTGTACTGTACCAAAAACCCTCTGTGTGTACTGTGACAAAAAACCTCTTACTACTGTGCCTAAAAGCCTCTTGGAGTAGTGTCCCAAAAAGCCTTTGTGTGTACTGTGCCAAAAGGAATCTATGAGAAGAGTGTCAAAAAGCCTCTAGGAGTATTGTGTAAAAAAAATCTGTGTGTACTGTGGCAAAAGGCCTCGGGGAGTACTGTGCCAAAAATAATCTGGGGGTACTGTGCCAAAAAGCCTCTGTGTATACTGTGCCAAAAAGCCTCTGTGTGTACTGTGCAACCTTGCCTCTGGGAGTACTGTGTCAAAAAGCCTCAACGTGTACTCTGCAACACTGCCTATGGGAGTGCTGTGCCAAAAAAACTTCAGTGTGTGCTGTTCCAAAAAGCCTTTGTGTCTAGTCTGCAATCTTGCCTCTGGGAGTACTGTTCCAAAAAGCCTTTGTGTCTACTCTGCAACCCTAGCTCTGAAAGTACTGTGTTTTCAAATGAAATGTAAATTCTGATTCAAATTCTGATCTGTGTCCTATGTTCGGAATAAAATATGGCTATAAGATATTTCTAACTCATTGCTTTCTTGTTTTCTTTAAACTTTGCACAGAGCCCAACTTTTTCGTAATTGGGGTTATACAATGGTACACTTTTTCTGTGCTAAAATCAGAATACTTTTTCTAATGTACTGATAATAACTTATAAAATGCTAACCATAAAGTCCAATTTTTAACCTCAATTTCCACTGCAGCCCTTTAATATATGAAAAAGCAAAACAAAACAAAAAACTAAACTCAGAACAACAATTTTTCATTAGCCAGGGTTAAAATGCTGTTGTTCTTTTTTGATGAGAAACTGGGAAATCTAATACATGTGACCACCATGGTGACCTCGTATACAGAGTTCAGGGCTCCATTATAACGGAAGTTATGGCAGCAGAGATTAAAATTTTATGGAAGATATTTCCAGTCTCCCTACTGCTTTTGGAAATAGCTTGTGCGATGATTGTATCTCTGGCATGTCTCGAAGTAAAGTCTCCGCTAAGCAGCTCCCTGCTCTGAGGTTGCTGTGACCAGATACTGTATCTCCACATTACCTGGAACCGGCTCAGACACTTCATATTTTTTTTTATAATCTCCCTCTTTTAGTAGTTTCCAGGATGAAAACTGCGTCTGCTTCTGTAAGGAATTATAGTAAATCTCACCAAGGCCTGTGAGATGGCGTGGAGCGAGTCTGTTCCTCTATTTAGGGGTTTTAATAAACTCCAAATGGAGAAAAAAAAAACAATGGACCAGGAGTGATTTATGAATGATGAGCGGATCTGGTTAAATAATGAACTGGAGTCTAAGGGTGCCGCAACTGAAATCTTCAGCAGCATCACAGGAGACATGTCAAAAAATGCTGCGGTTGTTATAGCAACTAAAGATGCAGAGACTTGTAGCAGATGAGCATTTTTCAGCCTGCAGAACGTTAACCTACTATGTGCCATGCACTACGGCAATGGGCACGCACAGTGGGGACCACCTAGCGAGAACATCTTGCCCCATATTAATAGGCAGGTCAACCTATTTCGATTCTTAAACTCTAATTACGTCTATTTTTTACTCTTATTTCCCTTGAAGGGAAATGAATTGTGGCTGAATGCAGACTTTGGAGGACTGTAGTTGATGAATCCTGGTCCCCTATACCCAAGGGCTCCTCCATCACAAAAAGATACACAGGTGAAGTCGCTCTACTGTGCCGTTGTTTAGCAACATAACAAAGCGTTCAAGTATTGGATGCATTATTAAAAAGGCTGCAGCACGCTGTTTTCCCAAGACTCTTTTCTTTCGAAGAAAATGGCTCGAGGTTAATTTTCTTATTATCATCTACATCCTGCTGCCTAACAGTAATGACCTCGTGTATTGGATTTCACTATTATCTAAGCATTCTAAACCCGTGTACATACACATAAATACAAAGCAATATGAAGCAAATTGAGCGCCATAATTACACATTTCTGAGGCATGCTCTGCATAAGCATTTTCAGCATTATTTAATATTAAGTCAGTGGTGGAAACCTAGGGCGAATCTTATAAATATATATACTCTTTTATAAATTAGTTACAAAATAAAAACACTGAATATTCTTATCAAAACTTTTATAAAATACTTTTTACAGTATGTCAGTAATATACTGTAGAAAGTACTTTAATATTCAGAGTATAATATATATACCCCCAACACACTTCTCAGGATGATCTGTCTAGGGTGGGTTATCACTGCAGCCATTGATTGTTTGAATGGGCATTTCCTGCATATTAGTATAGCACCAAAAATTAGAGACCAATGGGCAGTGGCTTAACTTGAAACTCATGGGCCCCGATGCGAAAGCTCCAACGGCACCCCCAAATATTTTAAATCTTTAATAGAAATAGTCTTTTCTATAGGCCAAAGGGACTTTTAGGGCCCCCTAGGCTCCAGGGCCCGGGTGCGGTTGCAACCCCTGCACCTGTTGTAGTTACACCCCTGCCAATGGGGTTCCAGTAAGCAGTTCAATGTAAGAAGACTGGTGGATGTGAGCATTGATCTATTTTAATACCTCTTTAGTTTTAATACAAAAGCAATAGTGATAAGCGAGTATACTCCCTACTCGAGTTTTCTGAGCATGCTCAGGTGTTCTCCGAGTATTTTGGGCGTGCTCGTAGATTATGTTTGTGTCCCCGCAGCTGCATGATTTACGGCTGCTAAACAGCCTAAACACATGCAGGGATTGCCTGTTTGCTAGGGAATCCCCACATGAATTCAGGCTGTCTAGCAGCCACAAATCATGCAGCTGCGGGGACACAAACATAATCTACAAGCACACCCAAAATACTTGGAAAACACCTGAGCATGCTCGGAAAATCAAAGTAACGAGCGCACTCGCTCATCACTAATAATTAAGCAACTAATTTTTCACACTTTATTGGACTCTCAAAAAGTGGAAAAAATCACAGAAAAAAAGGCAGCTGTATTTACCGAGGCCAGGTCACAATACTAATGCGCTACAGCATCTGCGGACACAAACAGAAAAGGGCCACTGTGCATGAACAGTATAAGGATCTTTTGCAGTCCAATAATATGTCAATGACAAAAGCTTCTTGCTATTTGGAGGTGGTAGCGAAGGGGGCTGGGGGTATCTTCTGGGCCCCTCCTCTACAGGATGCCGCAATAGGTAAAATAAGCACAAGGAAGTATAAATTTAAAGAAGAAATCCAACTAGCAACCTTTATACATTATCCGTAGATTGAATGATTGTTGGGAGTCAAGACAAATGTAAGAATAGGGATGATGTTTGTCCTTTTTGATTAGCATGCTTCAGCCCCAAATTTTTCATTTTCACAAGGGAAACAGGAGAAAATGGTCCATACAATTTGTTGTGCAATTTCTCCTGAGTGCGCCAATACTCCATATGTGAGGGAAAACTACTGTTTAAGCACATGGCAGGGCTAAGAAGGGAAGCAGCGCTATTTAACTTTTGGACTGCAAAATTGTCTGGAATAGATGGCAGATGCCATGTCACGTTTGCAGAGCACCGATGTGCCTAAACAATGGAAGCCCCCTATAAGTAACCCCAGGTTGGAAACTGCACCCCTCAAGGAATTTATCCAGAGCTGCGGTGAGCATCTTGACTTCACAGGTGCTTTGTGGAATTTCAAAACATTGGACCGTGAAAATTAAAAACTATGTTTTTTCCCAGTAATGTTGTTTTAGCCCCAATTTTTACATTTTCACAAAGGTAACAAAAGAAAATGGACCAAAAAAATGTGGTACACAATGTCTCGTGAGTATGAAAGCTCCCCATATGTGGTCAAAGACTACTTTTGAGGCACAGTACAAAGCTCAGAAGAGAAGGAGCGCCATATCTCAGTCCAGATTTGCCTGGAATGGTTTGCGGGTGCTATGTCACATTGCAGAGCATCTGAGGTGTCATGACCACAGTACCCCCATAAGTAACCCCATTTTATAAACAACACCTCTTATTGAAATCATCTAGTGATGCAGTGATCACATTGGCTTCACGGGTGTGGCACAAAATTTCATATCATTAAGCGTGAAGATAAAAAAATTACATTTTTACAACTATAAAGTTGTTATAGCCCCAGAATTTACATTTTCACTAATGGAAATGGATAAAAATTACCACATAATTTGTTACACAATTTCTTTTGAACTTGGCAATACCCCATATGTGGCTTGTACGGTACTGGTTGGCCACACGGTGAGACTCATGAGGGAAGGAGAGCTGGAGAACAAATTTTAGTAGAATAGTTTGCAGACTCCATATACAGAGCGATTAGGTGTAAGAAGATCAGAATCCCCCTCAAGTGAACCCAAATTACACCCCTTTGCTTATTTATCTACAAGTGTAGTGATGATTTTGACTCATTAGGTGTTTTCCAGACACAAGCAGCAAAGAATTTTGCTAAGTGGAAATCGTAAATCTGCCAGTGTAGTGGCCAGTATATTGCAGTGGCCATACGTTGTAGTACCCAGTACACTGTAGTGCCCAGTACGTTGTATCCAGCTCATGCTTCTGGAGACATGCACCCTGTAAATTAAGTGGGCTCTCCTCACTACAGTAATACCAACGATGTGGATGCTAACTGCAGTTTAGATACACTGTGGGGCTTGGGAGGAAGAGGCAATTGGATTTGGCAGTCCAGATTTCACTGAATTTCTTTTAGTTGAAGCCACATCTCTTTTCCAGAGCCTTTGAGCTACTAGTAATGTGGACACCCCCTATATTTCTGGTAACAGATGGCGAACCTGAGTGGGGACTTGTTTTTTGTGGATTAAGTAGAAGCTTTATTGGTGGCATTTTGGGGTACAGAACATTTTGGATAAGTTCACATGTATCCTGTGCTCTGAGCACTTACGTCAGTGTTTCCATCTAAATGTAAAAAAATACATGATTCAAATGAAACCCCCAAGGGATCCATTCACTAATGAGGAAGCAGAGTTGCATTGTACTCTGCATGGCTTCGGTTTGGCGGTATCTGGCTATTCAGAGGTGCAAAAAGCTGTGACCAACTGCGATGGAGTCCACGGTGCACTTTTCATCACTGCAACGAACTCGCTCTTTCCTTTGTGCTGCATTTTTGGTCTGCATTATTGTGAAGAAGGTCTTGTTTGACAGAAACGTTAAAAATAAAATTGATGCTTTGACCACTCACACTTTTTCTTATTGTTTCATTTTCTTTAAGGAGTGTCTTAATTCTGTATTTTTCACAGTGCTTCTATCTGCCTCACTATAGGGAATTTTACGTTGTGGATTCCATCTGAATCACGTATTTCAGAGATTTTCATGGAAAGTCAGGTGTAAGCACTCAGCGCAGAGTGCAGGATAAGTGTACACCGAGTCTTACTGTGATCAACAAACAAAACAACAGTAGGCAGTTGGTTTTATTTATTTTTTATGCCGTTTCTCATGCGGTATAAGTGATTAAACAACATTATTCTTCTTACAGAGATACCAGATTTACAGCGTTTTTTAATGTTTGGCTCCTGTCTCACACGAAAAGATTTTTTTTTGCAAAATAAAGTTTTTGCATTGCCATATTTTGAAACTTATAATTTTTCTTTATTTCTGCCGATAGAGCCACGTGAGAGCTTAGTTTTTGTGGGAAGAGTTGTCAATTTTATTGGTATCATTTTCACCAGCACTACAATGCATTAGACCTGTGGGTTTATGCCTATAGCTGGATGTAACAGGCCACCGTACCTGGCACACCAGGAGGTCATTGTTTGACTTACGGGTGTCAAGACTACCATTGGCTCCCATTGATTTCATCACGGATGTGCCGATGGGGGTGAGAAAGTGCGCCTCCTCCTTCTCATAACTTTCCAAATGCAACAATCACGCTTGATCATGTCATCTGGAGGGTTAATCAACCAGGGGCAGTGCTCGCACCCTCCCTGGTTCTTACTGCAGTAGCTTGGCAGTTAGCAGCGCTGAGCTCCTGCTGTGATCTTGTGGGAGGTGCTGATATTCCAGTACTTTCTTCATAATCATGCTGTGATTGGTCAGTCACAGCGATCTGAGTGTGGGGACCAATGACATGGGTCCCTGCCCCTCTTCCCATGCCACTCAGATGTCAGTGTTTGATTAGAGTCAGATATAATTTTTTCAGATGTGGAGAATTAGAAAAAAAAAGTTTCTTCATCTTCTCCATTTAGTCTGTCTGTGACAATCGGACCACACTCTTTTGTCATCAGACATGTGCAAGGCCTCACTGAAGAACATTAGTCCAAGTGCAATCAAATTTTTTGACAGATTACACTTGCACCAAAACTATGGTCGTCTACACAAGCCCATACTGGGAATAAGTGGGAAAGCAGTAGAGTATGTTCCAAGACAGTCCATAGAAGCTGCTTTTTAACCTTGACAGCTATACCAAGTGCCTTTTTCCTGAATATCTTACACCCTATACCAGGTTGCTACACCATAATGGGCCTGCAAATCCCACTACCTTGTATTCTTTATTACATGAAGGTTAGTAATCAGATTTATCATGTGCTTCTTGGCCTTCCTGGGCTTCATCATAGCGGGTTCTCCTAGCACAGCTGGGTGCGTCTGTGTGAACCAGGGCATTCCTCCTATTTAGGGTACACAATAATATTTCACTATATTTTCCTCAGATAGTTTTGCTGTGTTTTTTTATTATTATTATTATTATTATTATTTATTTATATAGCACCATTAATTCCATGGTGCTGTACATGAGAAGGAGTTACATCAAAATACGAATATCACTTACAGTAAACCAAACTAACAATGACAGACTGGTACAGAGGGACGAGGACCCTGCCCTTGCGGGCTTACATTATACAGGATTATGAGGAAGGAGACAGTAGGTCAAGGGTTGCAGTAGCTCCAATGGTGTTGAGGTGGCCGTGTGGTCTTTACAGGCTATAAGCTTCTTTGAAGAGGTGGGTTTTAAGGTTTCTTTTGAAGGATCCAAAAGTAGTGGATAACTGGATGTGTTGGGGCACTGAATTCCAGAGGATGGGTGATATTCGGGAGAAGTCTTGGAGGCGATTGGGTGAGGAGCAAATAAGCGTGGAGGAGAGAAGGAGATCTTGGGAGGACTGGAGATTACGTGAGGGAAGATATTGAGAGATTAGTGTGGAAATATACAGAGGAGAAAGATTATGGATGGCTTTGTAGGTCAGTGTTAGTAATTTAAACTGGATACGCTGGGAAATTGGGAGCCAGTGAAGGGATTTGCAAAGAGGGGAAGCAGGACTGTAGCGAGGAGAGAGATTAATTAGTCAGGCAGTTAAGGATGGACTGGAGGGGTTCGAGAGTGTTAGAAGGTAGGCCACAGAGGCGAGAGATGATTAGGGCATGCACCAGCATTTTGGTAGAGTGAGGGTTGAGGAAAGGACGGATTCTGGAAATATTTTTGAGCTGGAGGTGACAGGAGGTGGCGAGAGCTTGGATGTGCGGTTTGACAGGGCAGAGTCAAGGGTTACTCCGAGGTAGCAGATTTTGGGGACAGGGGAAAGTGTGATTTCATTTATTTTGATAGATAGATCAGGTATGGAAAATATTTGTGATGGAGGAAAGATAATGAGTTCAGATTTGTCCACATTGAGCTTGAGGAAGCGAGAGGAGAAGAAGGAGGATATGGCTGATAGACAATCTGGAATTCTGGAGAGCAGAGAGGTGACATCTGGGCCAGAGAGGTAGACCTGAGTGTCATCGACATATAGATGGTACTGGAAGCCATAGGACCTTATGAGTTGTCCCAGGCCGAGTGTATAGATTGAGAAGAGTAAGGGTCCTAGGACAGAGCCTTGGGGGACTCCAACAGAGAGGGGGCGAGATGAAGAGGTAGTATGGGAGTAGGAAACGCTAAATGTGCGGTTGGTAAGGTATGAGGAGATCCAAGATGAGGTGAGGTCTTTGACCCCAAAGGAAGAGAGGATCTGTAGTAGGAGGCAGTAGTCAACTGTGTTGAAGGCAGAGGACAGGTCTAGGAGGAGGAGTATAGAGAATTGTCTGTTAGCTTTGGCTGTTTTTGGCTGATGGTTTTTAACCATCTTATGTACTTGTTGCTCCTTCTTATTCTACATGCTGCTCTCCACTCCACTAAACTCTAACTAGCAACCAGGGTTGCAGAAATTTATAAACTAAACTGCACCCACTTATCTCTTCCCTATCTGCTATCTAAGACTAACCTTTTTGTGTGTGCTGAATACTACAAACCATGCAGTAAGTCAAGTATTTCAATTTATAACAAAAGTTCAAATAGCATAATAAAAACGCTAATGTAATCCCCAATGATGGGGCATTACACATAAGCCAAGAACATAATCAGAATAAAGTCCATCAATAGCATTTAGCCTGCTTGGTCCTACTTTCCAGTATCCAAAAATATTATTATGTAATGTACAAAGTCAAAGCAAAATGAAAAATGAGCAACCACCTGTCGATTCCAGATGGAGTGTGACGGGGCCATGTTTTCAAGATAGAAGCTGATCCCATCTTTAGATATGCCATAAATGTCCGAAATGATACAACCCCTTTAGTTGGTTTTACAGACAAAGACTATTTTCATTAGAGATTTCCTTCTTCATGATCTCTAACGAATATATCAATCATAGATGTGGTGCAGTTGTATTAAGTCCAGTGGGTTCAGGAGCTGATATTGTTCCGCATATTGCAGGTACTGTCTGCATCATACAGCCATCATTTGCCTCTACCCACAGCTTCAATTTCTTCTTTCTATACAATTAAATGCTGCCGTCAGTCTCTGATAGCATCATTTATGTGGCTTCATTATGGCAGGGTCTGCGTTCAGGTGCCCATCATCCCCATCATCTGTCTGAGATGGCTTAGTGAATACTACATTGAGCAGGGGGTTGGACACAATGACTCTTGAGGTTCCTTCCAATTTTAACATTCTATGAAGCCACAAAAACAAAAAACTGATAAATTGCCATAGCAGCTGGGAGCCTGCTAAAGGCCTAGTCGCCTCCATCTTCATGCTGCTATGAAGGTCAGCCATTGGCTAGGCCTCATAAGAGCCAATGAATGTAGGTCACAAGTTTAAGGTTCCTTGGAAAATTAAAAAAATAAACTGAAAATGTAAAAAGAGGCTTAAAAATATATGAAAAAGTTAAAAAAGTGAAGGTTTGAATCACCCTTTTACTCCATTCAAAAATGCATAAAGAGAACAACATATTCAGTATTGCACGAAATTGCTCAAAAGTTAAATGCAGCAAAGAAATAAAACGGAAACAACAGCGTTGCCATTTTTCGTTTTTGACAATTGCCTTGACATGCAATACAAAGCAATCAAAGCAAACAAAATGTCATACATACCAAATGAAAATGATAAACCTACAGCTCTACTCGCAAATAAAAAGCAATTTATTTTCTCGTGGGTCCATCAATATAAAAAAATTAAAAAGCTACAGGTTTCAGAAAATGGCAAAAAATAATCCCAATTTTGTATTTTTAATAAAATTCAGATTTTTTTAAAGTAATTAAAATAATTTAAAAAAGCCTCTACAAGTTTGTTAAAACCGTAATCATACTGACCTGGAGAATCATTTAGACAGGTATATTTTTCTGCACATTGAATGCAATAAAAATGAAATACCAAAAATCAATGATGGAATCACCTTTTTTCCCAGTTAACACGACTAGGAATTTTTTTTAACTTTTTCTTGTTAGAACAAACGTTAAAATGAATGGCCTTTATACTGTATGTTGACAGATAAATAGAAATGTTATAGAAGAGGAAAAATGAAAATTGCCTATGTCCCTAAAGGGTTAAATATGTGAATACTTATATATAAGTATATGCCTTGATAGCACACATTTACGTTTCTTGTGGCAGATGTTAGATAGAAATCTAATTATTTTCCACTTTTGATGGGTCCAATCTATATTATTTTTCATGAAGTTAGATTACAAATCATCTCAATATCTGCAGGAAAATATTAAAGCAAACCTTCAGTCTAAAATTTGATTGTATTGATGTTTATAGGCATATTTTAGTTTTAGACTTGGGGGTCATTTACAGAAAATCTACCGAGGATTGTGTTTATGCAGATATTTGTGGCTCCATATATTATTCATTGACCATTGACACCGCTAATTCAATGAGTGATTGACAGCAGTAAATATCATGTATCTTTAATGAACCAATTATTTTGTGGCTCAAAATAAATATGTATAAAAAATATAGTTCATTTTCTGTCCTGGAAATCTGGAGGTCAATCACTTATTATTATTTTTATCATTTTTATTTCAATGTCAACTAAATAGCATTTGAGTGAAAATTCACCGTTGATTATTGGCGCAATATTTCATTTCTCTTCTATAATTGGGTACATCATTTGTTTAAAGAAAGGTTCATTTGGGGGATGCTTTATACTACATTTATCTTATTTTGGCTGCCAATAAGACTCCCCATAATGAGAGTCTTATTAGCAATGCTCCATGGGAACAAAACATGCAAATGAGTTCCCTCGTTGAAAAAACTATCTAGCTTGTCACATATAAAGTAAGTTACCTGGTAAGTCAATGCCCAACACTTTTACGAGCATTACAACAGGAATAAAGTTATTTGCCAAGCCAAATACCCGTCTACAGACATATATCCCAAATAGTTTTATGTTATTCCAAGAGAGAGCAAATTTGTATGTCATTCGCATAGAACAGTGTTCCCCAACTCCAGTCCTCAAGAATCACCAACAGATCATGTTTTCAGGATTTCCTTAGCATTGTCCAAGTGATGGAATCATCACCTAGGCTTTAGTAAGGAAATCCTGAAAACATGATCTGTTGATGGCTCTTTAGCAGTGCAGTTGGGAAACTCTGTAGTAGGGCATTGCTAATAAGTCTTCACACTCAGTTGTAGAGCCAGTCACTTGCCAAAGCTGTGTTAATAAGGATATCTCATTTGATAATCTGTTTAGAACCATTTTATTCCTAAAAAAGATATCTGTTGTGCGACTAGTTAAAGGATAACACATCGTCATACAGCATATCTACTTCTGTGACAGGCACTGGCAAGATAGTTCTCTTTTCTTCTAAGGTAGAGATAATTAGCAAATTAACAGAACTGTAGAAAAATACTTACGGATTGCACTTGTGAGATCCATTGTACCAACATCAAATCCAAAAGTACTGGACACATATGGTCACAAATGGCTTCCATGTCCATAACATACAAACTGGAACTTTATTGGACAGGATGCCGTATGAACAATGCTCAGTTGATCTTGGGTTTTTTCAATCGCAGCATGCGTTTCATCCTCAACTTGAGGTCATCAACAGGCTTAAAAAGAACCTTTTACCATTTTTTTATGTTGAACTAAGCACAGAATAGCTGCAGAACTGAATAAAGCGTTTTTAACTTCGCCTCTCCATTATGAAGATATTAGCAATGAAATTATTTGGCACCTAATGAGTTAATTTTTGATAAGTCCAATTGGGTATTATCAGATAGTTTTCACTGAAAGCATATACTTCCTCTCACTGTATGACAATGACAAATTATAACGAGTCTGATTGTATCCTACGTGATCTATACAGCAGTCTCAGTGTCTCATTTGAGATGTATATACAGCAGTCTTTCTTCATGCTATGTGTTGTATACAGTAAAATCTTATTTTATTCTATGTTATGTATACAACAGTCTCAGTGTCTCCTAAGTGATCTATATAGCAGTCGCAGTGTCTCCGACATGCAGGGCTGGGAAAAAGGGTATGCAGGGTAGGCACCTAGCTACGGTGCTTCCTCCTGCTAACTTAAGGGGTTTGCATTGCTAAATGCCTGTGGTTAATTGGCATCTTCCTCCGGCCATAGGCATTCAGCACGCTGACAGCCGGGGTGCAGGCACACAGGCCACTATTACAGTTAAGCTGCATTACTTTCCATGACTGTTCTTGTGTCTGACATATAAACTATGGGATGGCAGGGATGAATATTTCTATTTGTCCATGGTATTACGTGAATGGTCCCCAATCAATAAATCATTCAATTTCTAACTTAGTAATTGCACTCCTTGTTGAGCCTCACTCCTAAAGTACACTACTTGTTTTACTTTTGTTAGTATTTTTTGGTGCAAAACGTAACAATTCTATTGGTAGTGGTCATAACAGCTTGTTGTCTGACCCATTGGAGGGGAAGAGTGGGTTGTGTTTGGAATCATGTTTCCCTCGTCTGTGACCTATTTGTTTGCTTTGGTGCTGAGGTTTCATCAGGGGGATGAGGTTGCCACTGTCTACATGATGTGTATCACACATTATTGGTGTATCCTATGTTACGTATACAGTAGAGTCTCAGACATGCAGTGTAATAGATATCTGTGTTCAGACCAACTTACTGCTTCGAGTTCTCTCAATAACTTATCAGAATCGACTGCACTCCAGACCAAATTAAATCAGGAAAAGCAGCTGTGAGTAGCAACATCATCATTGCCACCTAAAATCACACAACTCACCGAAGGGAAGCAGTTCCATCCATCACATTAGGAGGAGTTAATTAGTTCATTAAATGTTTGACCAAATAAACATAGAAGAATAATTTTTAAGTTGATAATTTTCTAAAGCTCGGGGATAATGGTACTGTATAAATATCCAAATGGCCCTTAGCAGAAAATTGGTTGTCCACCCCTGATATACAAGTTCATGTATGACTTAGTAATTGCACTTGCCAAATTGGATAGACCAAAATCCTTTGTTGCTAGTGTTACCTGCCTTATGCCTCACATGACCCACTGTGGATTGCGATAGGGATCAAATCTGGCTTCAAGTTTCCGAAGTTGGGTTAAGCATTGTTGAGCATTATGAGTTGAGCATTATCTAGTACCATAGCAAATTCCTTCTCCACATCAAACACACAGATCATTATTGCAGTTACATTTAATAATTTGCAAATGCCATGTGAATATGATTTAAAACTGTTACATACTGGTACCACCTGGCTTGTGGCTAGTGAAATTACTGCCAAGAGTACCATACAGATGTGTCCACTATTCCCGTGTCAGGAATTAAATGAGGAATTCCAATTTCTCCTAATACAAATTCTATATGTAATTGCATCATATTAATAAAACTCTCCACTTACTGCAATTCACATTACAACAACTGAGTGGACATAGACAGATATAGCATAAACTTCAACAGAGTATTGGAAAATTATTTTTTCTTTAAATGCTGGTCATCTCTTCGTCATCTTTGAAATGTCAAGTCAAAAGGAAAGAACCAAAGATCTGTATAGTACTTTGTTCTTCCCAACATATATTAGTCTGCATTTATCATTTAACATAAGCTAATGTATGAGTAGATAATAATTTGCATAGTAGTGTACATTTCAATGATATATTACGCTGATGACTGAATCTGCCAAAATTCGAATTATGTAGCTTGCTAAAATTTAGATAAAAAATCCATTGACCATGAATTTAATGAGCATTTTTACTTTTTGAATTCTGTCCAGACTCATGAGTATAGACTTACAGTATTTAGAGAAAAAAAATTAATTATACTCACTTGAACCTCACTTCTCCCCTGTTTTGGTCCAGTCAACTACTTCAGTCCAGTCACTGTTGTGGTCTTCACTGGGCAATCTTCGGAGTCTTCCTGCACTTGCCATCACCAGCAACTCCCATGCCAACTAGTTAGTAAGGACCTCATATCATGCAATGCATGTAATGTCACCGCATGGTGTGTATCGTGTGACATCATGATGACATGATGATGTTGTGGCTTGGTCTATACAGGAGATGCAGAAGGTGACGCGTCCTGGAAGACACCAAAAATGGCCCAGTGGAGGTCAAAGCATTGTCTACAGAATAATTTTAAACCCCTTACTAGCTCTTAAAGCACAATAATTTTGCTAAGCTTGGGTAAATAAAAAAAGCAAAAAAATGAGAATCTGGAGAACCAAATTTTGGGAGAAAATCAATGTGAATTTGAAGTGATTTGCTCATCTCTAATGTATCCTATTGCTCTATGTAAAAATCAACCAAATTTCATAGTTGAAATTAACATATGATCCTATTTTCTATTAAGATGCTTTTGTTTTTTTGTGCTATAATATAATACTTGAGGTCAATGTTTTTCAACTTGTTATGAGATCAGTAGGCTAGTTTATGAGAGAAAATAAGCTCCTAATAGGATTATGCTGTAATCCACAAACTTGACATGACCAATAACTGAACCGCTGGAGGTTACTAAGGTTAATACATGTTTTCTTGGTTTTGTTCTCTGGGGTCATGTTTAGTAGCGTGCCCTACCACCACAGAACAATCAGCAACTGCAATTGGTGTCTTGACTTGTAATATAAGCTTAACTCTTAATCATTCTCAAAAAAATTATAGTACCTAAAATCCTTGTAATTTGTATGATAAGTTAATTATGTATACAAAAGAGCAGCATATTTTTCAACAAACCGATGAACAAGACCACCTTCTAGAAAGAAAAATAACTTTTGGGGAGGAGAAAGGACTTCCTTATAAAGACAACGCTTGTCTAGTTGCCATATTGGGATCACAGGGTATCACACTATAAGGTAATAATGAAAGCCGCTAAGTAATATCTTATTCCAATCTGGCAAACCCAACTTGTCCATCTTTTACATGAATACCAAGCATGTACTGTCATACCTGTATGCCTCTTAAGGTAAATTGCATGACAAAATGAAACTTCCAGAAATGTCCAGAACATTGATGCATTCCTTCTTATCTTTTTGTTTGGCTAGACATAGTCTAAGATGTGCAATTGACTCTGAGAAAGAATTGGCATATTCTACAAGTGTATAAAAATAAACCATCATATAATAACACATCCATAATGACAATGATGTAAGGACTAAAATGGACAATACAAAAAGTCCCAAGTAACACTCAAAAATAGAATTATTGATAAAAACGTACATACAGGATAGAAGAAATAAAGACAACATGTGTGTGATGAAAAGTTGTAATTAGGGGCTTGCAAACCAGGAGCAATGGTATATATCTATATGTATATATATATATTAGCTATTGAACCCGTTCTACGCCCGGGTGGCGAGCATTTATATTGGTATATGGTCTCCATCCTGGTATGTGTTGCTTCCATCCTGCGCCCTAATCTTGTCATGTGCTGCTACCATCTTGCGCCCCATCCTGTCATGTGCAGCCCCCATCCTGTTTTGTGTGCCTCCATCTTGTGATGTGCTACTGTTTTCCTGAGCACTCATCCTGTCACGTGCTCCCATCCTGTACCCCAATCCTGTCATGTGGTGGTCCCATCCTGTACCCCAATCCTGTCATGTGGTGCTCCCATACTCCACCCGAATCCTGTCATGTGCTGCTACCATCATGCGCCCCATCCTGTCATGTGCTACTCTCTTCCTGAGCCCTCATTCTGTCATGTGCTCCCATCCTGCGCCCCCATGCTGTCATGTGGTGCTCCCATCCTGCACCCCCATGCTGTCATGTGCTGCTCCCATCCTGCGCCCTCATCCTGTCATGTAGTGCTTGCATCCTGCACCCACATGCTGCCATGTGCTGCTCCCATCCTGCACCTCCATTTTGGTTATGTTCTGCTCCCATCCTGCACCCCATCCTTTCATGTGCTGCTCTCATCCTGCGCCCCATCCTGTCACATGCTGCTCCCATCCACCGCCCTTATCCTGCCATGTGCTGCTCCTATCCTGTGCCCCCATCCTGTCACGCGCTGCTCCCATCCTGTCATGTGCTGCTGCCATCCTGCTCCCCCGCTCTGTCATGTGCTGCTCCCATCCTGTGCCCCCCATGCTGTCATGCGCTGCTCCCATCTTGAGCCCCCATTCTGTCATGTACTGCTCCCATCCTACACCCCAGTTCTGTCATGTGCTGCTCCCATCCTGCGCCCCCATTCTGACATGTGCTGCACCCATCCTGCGCCTCCATTCTGTCATTTGCTGCTCCCATCCTGCGCCCCCGTTCTGTCGTGTGCTGCTTCCATCCTGCACCCATGTTCTGTCATGCGCTGCTGCCATCCTGCACCCCCGTTCTGTCATGTGCTGCCCTATTCTGTCATGTGCTGCTCCCATCCTGCGCCACCGTTCTGTAATTTGCTGCTCCCATCCATATGCCCCATACGTTGCTCCATAAAGGTTGATGGCCCCAATAAGATGCGTCCATAGTATATGCCTCATATGCTGCTCCATTATGGTTGATGGCCCCCATAAGATGCCCCATAGTATATGCCTCATATGCTGCTCCATTATGGTTGATGGCCCCCATAGGATGCTCCATAGTATATGCCTCATATGCTGCTCCATTATGGTTGATGGCCCCCATAAGATGCTCCATAGTATATGCCTCATATGCTACTCCATTATGGTTGATGGCCCCCATAAGATGCTCCATAGTATATGCCTCATATGCTGCTCCATTATGGTTGATGGCCCCCATAAGATGCTCCATAGTATTATATGCCCTGTATGCTGCTGCAATAAAGAAAAAAAAATAACGTACTCACCTATCGTCGCTGGGCGCCGAGTGCTCGGGGGCCTGATCAGGCGGGGACACCGGCACACTGTGGGGGTCAGGTGCCGGAGTCGCCGCTAGCTCAGGCCCCCGACACTTGCTATAGTCACCTGGCCCTGTTCCAGTGCTACGTGCCGCTCCATCTTCCGGGTCCTCTCGCTGTGAATGTTCAGTCAGAGGGCGGCGCACATTAAGCGCATCATCGCGCCCTCTGAACTGAAAGTCAGAGGCAGAGGATGTGGAAGACGGAGCGGTGTGCATCGGTGGAACGGGACAGGTGAATATAGCATACTCATCCTCCTGGCACGTCCCTGCTTCTCCGTTGGAGATTGCGGTGTGCGTTTAGTGCTTACGCATACCGCGATCTCCTGGGCTGCGTCACTCTGTGGGGTCCAGGCTGCGCTGGCGCTTGCGCTTGAGCAGTCTATAAAGGCTTCGGACAGAGTGACGCTCCCAGCATTATATTATAGATATATATATATGTAATACGAATAACATATCCACCATCATGAAATACCATGCAGAAAAAATTCCTTATTAAATCATGTCAACAGTTTTATCCTGGTAAACAACAAATATGGTGTCAAGGTTTGGTAGACAGCATCTATCTATATAATCGTCTAAGGGGTACTTCCGTCTGTTTGTCTGTCTGTCCTTCTGTCTGTTTGTCTGTAACGGAAATCCCGCATCGCTGATTGGTCCCGGCTGGCAGGCTTAGTCCGGCCGCGAATTGGCCCCTCCCTACTCTCCTCCAGTCAGTGCCCCCTCCCTACTCCTCTCCAGTCAGTGCCAGTGTGTCGCCCCATCCCGGACCAACGTTTTACTATTGATGCTGCCTATGCAGCATCAATAGTAAAAAGATATAATGTAAAAAATAATAATAAAAAAAATTGTGCTATTCTCACCTTCCGATGTCCACCGATGCGCGCGATGCTGCCGCCAACTTCCGTTCCCAGAGATGCATTGCAAAGTTACCCAGATGAGTTAGTAGTCTTGCGAGACCGCTAAGTTATCTGGGTAATTTTGCAATGCATCTCTGGGAATGGAAGCTGGCGGCCGCATCGCGCACGTCGGGACAGCTTCAGTGGACGACGGAGAGTGAGTATAAAACTATTTTTATAATTCTTTTTTTAACAGGGATATGGTGCCCACACTGCTATATACTACGTGGGCTGTGTTATATACTGCATGGGCTGTGCTATATACTGCGTGGGCTGTGTTATATACTACGTGGGCTGTGCTATATATTACGTGGGCTGTGTTATATACTGTGTGGGCTGTGTTATATACTGCGTGGGCTGTGTTATATGCTATGTGGGCTGTGTTATATACTACGTAGGCTGTGCTATATATTACGTGGGCTTTATTATATACTGCCTGGCTGCTATATACTACATGGGCAGTGCTATATACTGCGTGGGCTGTGTTATATACTGTGTGGCCTGTGTTATATACTACATGGGCTGTGCTATATATTACGTGGGCTGTGTTATATACTGCCTGGCTGCTATATACTGCGTGGGCAGTGTTATATACTGCGTGGGCTGTGTTATATACTATGTGGTTTGTGTTATCTACTGTGTGGGCTGTCTGTGTTATGTGGGCTGTGCTATATACTATGTGGCTGCTATATACTATTTGGCTGCTATATACTATGTGGCTGTGCTATATTCTACATGGCTGTGCTATATATTACGTGGCTGTGCTATATACTACGTGGCTGTGCTAAGCGTGACGTACATACATACATACATATTCTAGAATTCCCAATATGTGTTATATACTCCGTGGGCTGTGCTATATATTATGTGGGCTGCGTTATATACTGCCTGGCTGCTAAATACTATGTGGGCAGTGTTATATACTGCATGGGCTTTGTTATATACTACGTGGCCTGTGTTATATACTGTGTGGGCTGTGCTATATATTACATGGGCTGTGCTATATACTACATGGCTGCTATATACTATGTGGCTGTGCTATATACTACGTGGCTGTCTGTGTTACGTGGGCTGTGCTATATAGTATGTGGCTGCTATATACTATGTGGCTATGCTACTGTATATACTATGTGGCTGTGCTATATAATATGTGGCTATGCTATATACTATGTGGCTGTGCTATATAATATGTGGCTGTGCTATATACTATGTGGCTGTGGTATATACTACGTGGCTTGCTATATACTATGTCGCTGTGCTACATACTACGTGACTGTGCTATATACTACGTGGCTGTGGTATATACTACGTGGCTGTCTGTGTTATATACTACGCGGCTGTGTTATATACTACCTGGCTGTGCTATATACTACGTGGCTGTGCTAAGCGCAACGTACATACATACATACATATTCTAGAATACCCGGTGAATTAGAATCGGGCCACCATCTAGTAAACAATAATGCTCAGGCCAGCTGCACCCAGTAATACAGAGTAAATCTGTTTCTAAAGTATCTTGAACAGCGGTATATGCAGAGGCTGCAATTGGCTGCACGTCCATCCCGACGCACATTTTGGTCTAGCCTTTGTCAGAATGCCCCCTGGAAATTTGAACTCAGCTTCCAAAAGATGTGATAAGCCACAGTTGATTTATGCTTTAAGGGAGTGGGGGACTCACTTTTCACATAGAGCACTGTAGGTTTGGATTTATTTTTCTCTAATAAAAAATACCTTCATTTATAAACTGCGTTTTGTGTTTACTTGTATTATGCTTGTCTAATATTTCAATTTGTTTTGTGATCTAAAATATTTAAGTGTGACGAATATGCAAAGGAATAGGAACTCAGGAAGGGGGCAAACACTTTTTCACACAACTGAAATGCTATATTTTGCTTGAAGGGGACACTTAAGGGAAAATGTATGACTATATCAAACTTTTACTAATGATTCTAGGATACAGTATGTCTGAAAATATCCTAAGATGAGGAGAAAATTACATCCAACTTTGAAAAAACTAGTTTTGTGATACTCTATTGGGAGATGTTTTTTTCTGTATGTGTCTGTGTGGCCACACAGAGGTTGTGCTATGAATGTCAGCCTATCACTGGTTTTCCTAACATGTCTTGTTAATGTATTGTGCTTATCTGTATCGTGAGAAATTTGACTTTGTAGCGACATTCATGGAAAGTAAAAGATGAACACATCAGAAGAGTTTGTGCTTACTAGCCTCAGTCTATCCTGTTCCAATCTGATCAAACCACAAAGGATGAATTTAAAGTTGCTCTACCCTGGTTTTCTGACATCATAGATTAACAAAATTTGGTGCCAGGAGGCTTGCATACCCCATTCATTTTAAATGATAGTGGAGCTTGGCAAAAGAAGCATGGTCAAACATCAAATCTACACCAGCTCATTACTTGCTCCAAAATTATTGTTATACACCTGTCCCAGGTATCCCAGGCTCTTCTATATTCCCCTGGGTCTGCTGCCCTCTGTTGTGCTCCAGGTAAAGTTTTACAACTTGTCCAGCCTGAAACAATTACATCACAAATTAAGGCACAGACTTTGAGTCTATGTTAGGTGTACTCCACCTTCTGTGTATACTATCTTTTAACTTACCTCAGTGCCTACTGGGTTCTACCTCATTGATACTGCTGCCACCAAGATTCCTGAGTGTGCCATTTCCTCACTGCTTGCTGCATAAATGCCTGGGATTCATTTGCGCACTTGGACCTAAAGGTTAGAGGATCAATCGCACTAGGTGAGCCTTACAATTTTTTATGAAACTTGCGCCTCCCAAAAATTAAATTTTAGCTAAGCAGCAGTTCTCTTCAACAGTCACTAAACAGTATTTATGGGCTGTGATGTTCTCCTCCATTCAGGATTTACACCCAGACCTCACAATAACTCTTCAGCAGGGGTGCAGAGTGTTGTCAGACTACACTTCTCTGACACTAATGACCTATTTGAAGAATAGGTCATCAATAGTTTTGAGTGATACCTTCCGATATTTGAAAGTATCGGTATCGGATTGGATCGGCTGATACCGGCAAAATATCGGATCTCGCCGATACCGATACCCGATACCAATACAAGTCAATGGGACACAAATATCGGAAGGTATCCTGGATGGTTCCCAGGGTCTGAAGGAGAGGAAACTCTCCTTCAGGCCCTGGGATCCATATTCATGTAAAAAATAAAGAATAAAAATAAAAAATATTGATATACTCACCCCTCGGACGGCCCCTGGCTCTCCCCGGTCCAAGCGTCTGCCTCCGTTCCTAAGAATGCAGAGTGAAGGACCTTCGATGACGTCGCGGCTTGTGATTGGTCGCGTGACCGCTCATGTGACCGCTCATGCGACCAATCACAAGCCGCGACGTCATCGCAGGTCCTACACTCACTGCATTCTTAGGAACGGAGGCTGACGGTTACATCGCTAAGGTCCAGGGGCCGTCCGAGGGTGAGTATATCCATATTTTTTATTTTTATTCTTTATTTTTTACATGAATATGGATCCCAGGGCCTGAAGGAAAGTCTCCTCTCCTCCAGACCCAGGGAACCATACACTGGGAACTTCCGATTCCGATTTCCGATATCACAAAAATATCGGAACTCGGTATCGGAATTCCGATACAGCAAATATCAGCCGATACCCGATACTTGCGGTATCGGAATGCTCAACACTAGTCATCAATAGCAATAACGTAGATAACCCCCAGTGACAAATTCACTGGCAAACTACTGGTGGGGAGATATATTTCACTGAGGCTGTTAGCTTCAGTGATTTGAAAGTGCGGAGAGGGGATGATCGGCCATATTTAAGGGTTAGGCTTTTTAGTGAGCAGCTGAAGAGCAGATGGGAGGTTGTTCACCATATCTCCTACCCAGAGTGGAATTTAAAAGGTAAATAATCAGCCTTGTGAGTCATTTGGAGTTCGGTGTGTCTGGAGCAAACAGCTCTAGAGAAATGTTTTGTGTTAAACCGTACTAAACCCTATTGATATATCCTGAGCAGGCTGATTCCTGCAGATGCAGAGACTGTATACCATTTTGTTTTAATTTTTCTGTTTTGTCCCAAGGGCAGTGTTTATTTTTCACTTCACACTGGCTTGTGCCACATATACTGTATATAACAAACCAGTAGACGATTTAAAGAGACAGTGTACCTGTGTCTACCTCCATGTGCAGCCGAATGAGCTGATCTACCATAGTTGGTGCTAGAAGGGCAGGCAATTTCCCCAGCAATAACGTGTGACAGCGGTGGACTAACTAAATGTCCTGGGTGAAGTTAGCCATAAACCAGGAAATTAAGTCAGTAAGAATGGAAGACCTGATTAAGCACCTTGTGAAAGCACAATGGGAGACAAGTTAAATGCTTATGCAACAGATTCAAGAACAGTGACAGCAGCAACAAGACCAGCACCAACAAAAGCAGCAGCAAATTGAGTTGCTTGCAGAGGCGGTTGATGGGAGATTGGTAGCCCTTACCCCAAGTACAGATTAAGACACATATACGTCCAGAAGGCGGTAAGATGAGAGATGCAAAAAATCATCCTGGGCGATGATATGGAGGCTTTTTTGACTGTGTTTGAAAGGGTGGCAGAGTAAGAGAAGCTGTCGCCAGAGCAGTGGGCAGAGGTGCCAGCCCCTATGTAACTGGCGAGCCCCAGAAGGCTTATTATGACCTGGCCTTACATGATGTCCTTGAATGTTTCAAATTAAAAACAGAGATATTGGCACTCTCAGGGTTGACTATGTATGCCCGAGCTCAAAGGGTCCACCACTGGGCATATTGCAGTAATAAATCCCCTCCCAAATGTTTAATCTGTTGCATCTGGTACAGAAATGTTTTCAGTCAGAGTCCTCTACCCCAGCCCAGATAGTAGAGTGGGTGGACAGGTTTATTCACTCCCTTCCAAGGCTGGTGCAGGCCTGGAGAGCCCAGGGGGATCCCCGAAATGCAGATGACCTGGTTGATCTAGTGAAAAAGTACCAGGTGGTTGAGAGGTCCCTAAGGAAGTCGGGTGGGGGTGTATCCCTATAATGGGGTATCCATAAGGAGCCCGAGTATCAAAAAAGGGGAAGTAGAGCCACCAGTGGAGGGAGTCTAAGGTCCCAAGGGGTCACTGAGGGGTTGCCAAAGGCCAGTGGTAAAGTCTTGCTCTGCTGGAGATGTCATGGTCCTGGACACATAGCCACCTGTTGTCTTATGTCCTCCGAACAGATGAACTGCTGCATAGAAAAGTTCTGTATGAGCTATGCCTTTTCCATCTGCAGTGTGGACTAACAGCCTAGTGAGGGGCCACAGGGATGTGCCATACAATAAATGTGGTTAAAGAACCGCTATTCCATGCTGCAGCTATGCAGGTAACTGCAAATTCTACTAGATGGCAATAGAGTGGAAGGATAGTAACAAGTCTGCAAGGGCAGACCTGCAGACCTGCAGTGCTGCAGTGAATCTACCACCAGATGGCAGCAGAACAGTCAAACAAGCCGAGTCAAAACCTAGACCGTCACGCAGTAAAAAGGGAAAAAAACAAGCACAGAGTCAGTGGAGAGCCAAAGGGTCAATATCAGGACCAGAGGCAAAGTCAAGTCAGAGTCAAAGCCAAGTAAAACACTGGGAAATCCAAAAGCAATCAGGAAACACTAAGACAGGATGGGCAGGGAAGGAGGGATAGACACAAGCAAGGTCACAAAGCGCAACAGGACCAATCAGGGTACTATCAGAGTCAGATACTCTCGCCGTAGGCAGAAAATATAACTGACACCACCTACCGGATGCAGCGGAGCTAAATAGCAAACATGAACCCAGGATGAAACAGAACAAAGTTAACCCTTGATTAGCCTGGGAAAAGGGCAGACAGACTCAAAACCGGGACTGAATCATGACATGCTACTCCTGGTGTTAATAGGGTGGGACTTTAGCTTGTTTTGGGACTTATGGCAGAAGGCAGGGGTAGCAAGTGACTTAGACAGGAGCCGGTTCAACCATGATGAATAACAATCACAATCCGAGGCAGATGCGTTCCATCTGCTGGTAAAGAGGACGATACGGTTAACAATTAGGTCGAAATTCCTGAATTGGTGGTTTCTGGGGGAAATTTTGGGACTGTTCAAATACTTTAAAAGGGGAATTTGACAATGTGACCTGATAAATGGGGTTGCTCAAGACCAGGGCGCCGACACCAGGTTTCCATATTTTGTTTTAAATAGGATGAGATGCTATATCCGGTCACTAAACTGAGAGAAGAAGTGATAGAGCAGTTGCTATTACCAAGTCCCTATAGGCATATGGCACTAGAACTGACCCATTCTCATGTGAGCATCTGGGAGTAGACAAAACTCAAGAGTGGATCCTTCAGAGATTTTACTGGCCTGAGTGTCACAAAGAGATTGTTAACGACTGCCTGTCCTGCCCTACCTGTCAGCTAACTTCTCCCATTTCCACTTCTGCAGTCCCCTATTGTCATTGCCTGTTGTAGAGTTCTTATTTGGCCAGATAGCCATGGACCTTGTCGGACCCTTAGTTAAGTAAGCCAGGGGACACCAATACCTCCTGGTGGTGATGAACAATGCAACACGGTACCCGGAGTCGGTACCATTGAGAAACTCCTCCGCCAGCATTATAGCTCGAGAACTATTCCATATGTCCTCCTGGATGGGCCTGCCAAAAGAGAGCCTGATGGACTAAGGAACTCCTTTTATATAAAAAGTGATGAGGAAGTTGTGTAAAGCTCTCCAGAACACACAACTCCAGATGTCGGTGTACCATCCACAGATGGATGGTCTGGTGGAAATGTTCAAAAAGTCCTTGAAATCCATGCTTAAGAAGGTCATGGAGAAGGATGGCCAAGATTGGGTTTGCTTACTGCTGTACCTGCAGTTTTCCATTAGAGAAATCCCACAGGCCTTTACAGGGTTTTCACAATTTGAGCTGCTATACAGACGGCACCTTCAGGGACTTCTGGATATTGCGAAGGAGACCTGGGAAGCAGAGGTCACCCCCATCGGAGTATCATTGAGCATGTGGCTCTGATGCCAGACCAGATCACAAAGGTGATGCTGATTGTGAAGGAGAGCCTACTTCAACCACAAGAGACCCAGGCAAGGGTCAACAATCATTCAGCAAGGCTGAGACCCTAGAGACCGAGTGTGAGTGTTGGTACCCACTGTCGAAAGTAAATTTCTGGCTAATAGTGTTGAGCGATACCGTCTGATACTTGAAAGTATCGGTATCGGATAGTATCGTCCGATACCGGCAAAGTATTGGATCTCGTCGATTCCGATACCCGATACCCATGCAAGTCAATGGGACACCAAGTATCGGATGGTATCCTGATGGTTCCCAGGGTCTGAAGGAGAGGAAACTCTCCTTCAGGCCCTGGGATCCATATGAATGTGTAAAATAAAGAATTAAAATAAAAAATATTGATATACTCACCTGTCCGGTGTCCCTGCACCTTACCGCTGTTAACCGGCAGCTTCCATTGCTTAAAATGAGCACGTTCAGCACCTTCCAAGACGTCACGGCTTCTGATTGGTCATGTGCCGCTCATGTGACCGCCACGCGACCAATCACAAGCCGTGACGTCATTCTCAGGTCCTAAATTCCTAGAATTAGGAATTTAGGACCTGAGAATGATGTCACGGCTTGTGATTGGTCGCGTGGCGGTCACATGAGCGGCACGCGACCAATCAGAAGCCGTGACGTCATGGAAGGTGCTTGAACGCGCTCATTTTAAGCAAAGCAGGCTGCCGGTTACTGCCAGGGCGCGTCAGAGGGTGAGTATATCCCTATTTTTTATTTTAATTCTTTATTTTTTACATGGATATGGATCCCAGGGCCTGAAGGAGAGTTTCCTCTCCTTCAGACAATGGGAACCATACACTGAGAACTTCCGATTCCGATTCCCGATACTACAAAAGTATCGGATCTCGGTATCGGAATTCCGATACCGCAAGTATCGGCCGATACCCGATACGTGCGGTATCGGAATGCTCAACACTACTGGCTAAGTGTCAGAGGCCTTACAAGGTGGTCAAAAAGTTGAGTAACATGAACTACAAGGTAAATCAGGAAGGGAGAAGAAAGCCATACCAAGTGTACCACATAAACTTGCTAAAACCATAGAGAGACAGAGAACTGGTGGAAGCAACATGTCTAGGGCCAGTTCTGAAGCCAAGGTCAAGGATATCAGAGTGGCAGAGACACTGTCACCGGCCCAGAAACAACAGTGCTGAGAACTGCTTTAGTGAAATCGAGACCTGTTGTCAGAGTTGCCAGGATGTATGCAGGGGAGCATGAGATCACATGCAGGTGAATCAAAAGCACTATCGAATCCACAAAGACTGCTGGGAGGTGATTTTGAATGAGGTGAGGAGAATGTTGAGTTTGGGCGTTACAGAGAATTCAAAGAGTGTCTGCTGAATCCCCATTGTCCTGTGCTAAAGCCTGATTGAGAATGGCATTTATGTAACAATTACAAAAAGCTAAATAAGGTATCAAAATTCTATGAATATTTGATGTTCCATGTTGATGAAGTCATTGAGAGTCTAGAGACAGTCAGATACATCACCACCCTGGACATAGTGAAAGGGTACTGGCAAATCCCCTATCCCCAAGTGCAAAGGAGAAGATGGCCTTCTCTACACCTGATGGGTGCTTTCAGTATACCAGGATGCCCTTTGGTCTACAGGGAGCCCCAGTTACATTCCAGAGGGCCATAGACTGGATCTTCGCCTCTCACAAAAATATGCCACAGCTTACCTGGACAATATTGTGATTTTCAGCTTGAATTAGGGAATTCAACTGCATATGGTCCAGGTGGGACTGGATGTGCTGAGGAAGGTAGGGTTTACCATAAACCTAAAGAAGTGTGCTATGGGGAAATAAAAGGCAAAATACTTGGGCTACATCATCAGAAAGGGTGAAATAAAGCCGCTAGTGAAGAAGGTGGAGGCAATCTAGAATTGGCCACAACCGGTGTCCAAGAAGCAGGCTAGGGAGTTTCTGGGAATTGTGGTATACTATTGGTATATAAGGCTTCTCTGAAGCAAAGATGGCGTTTCAGGAGTTGAAGCTCAACCTATGTAAACAGACGGTATGGTCGCACGTGACTTTTCTAAGGAGTTCGTGGTCCAGACAGACACCTCCGAGGTCAGTTTGGGATCTGTGTTGTCCCAGAAAATAGATGGGGATGAACATCCAGTCCTATACCTGAGTAGGAAACTCTCCTCCTATGAAAAGAACTATGCTATTGTAGAGAAAGAGTGTTTGGCCATCAAATGAGCAATTGACACCCCTTAGGCTAGTGTCATATCATGAGCTCCTGAGATGGGTGAGGGAAAGGGAAGAATGCCCAGGTGACTTTAATTTTCATGTGGAGCGCAGGCCCGTTAAGATACATGGTAATGCAGATGCCATGATGCCCTATCTAGACACCCCTGTTTGGTTATTTAAAGTGCCAAAACTCCTGGCTTTGGGCAGAGGGGAATTTGGGCCGGCAGCTCCAGAGAAGTGTTTTGTGTTAAACTGTACTGAACCTGGTTGTCATATCCTGAGCGGGTGGATTCCCACAGTCGCAGAGACTGTATACCATTTTGTATTGTCCTATACTGTTTTTCCTGAAGGGCCATGTTTCTCTTTCACTTCGCACTGGTTTATGCTGCATGTATTTAATAAACCAGTGTAAGATTTAAATTGAAAGTGTTTCTGTGTCTACCTCCGTGTGCAGCCGAGTGAGCCTATCTATATCATCCCTTTAAGACTGACATATATAATGTCAGTCTTAAGTTATTCCCCAGAGACCATCTCTTATGCTAGTGACAGTATTATTTAACCTTTTAGATACTGGATGATTTGTAGATGTCTCTTCCATTACTTTCGTTGATATTATTTTTTCCTAATCCGGTAGATACATAAATCATACAGCAGCAGTGTCCTTCAGCAAAAGTGTATTTGTTTTCAAAATGCAACATAATGTTCACATATTATAAGAGCCCTGGGATGCAGCACCATGGGGAAATTACCACTCACAAAACAACTTGCAGATAATGTGTCATATCAGCTATGTGCAACATCAAATTGGCAACAGAAGGGCACAGAAAATGGGAATAAAAGACAAACAAATCTGGAGGATGCTAAGTATAACTGGTAGGCACACAGAGACAATGCATTAAAAGTTTGAGTAAACAAGTCTCTATAATGATCTCACGCTGAAAGAGAAAAAGAAATGTCTCGCCTACACCTACATAATAATAGACACCTATGTTTTCCATTGTTTCCTCTACTTTTCTATTACTTCTAACTTTACTTTGTAAAAACTACTGTATATGATTTCAATACATATTCAGATATCATCAATAATAATTGCAAATATAATTATTATTGCGTAGGAATTGAGCTTTGCAAAACATCATCTATTTTTGTGGACATTAAATGGTGTCATCATCAGTTTTATGGACTTCTTCCACTACAAAATAACTGTCAAAGATCATTTACTTACTGGCTGCCATGATGTTAATCACATTAAGGCTACTTTCACACTAGTCTGTCGGTACAGGCCGTCACAAAACGTCGGCCCGATGTACCGACGGACAGTGTGTTAAAGTAGCACAACGTGGGCAGCGGATACAGTTTTACAACGCATCTGCTGCCCATTGTGAGTTCAGGGGAGGAGGGGGCGGAGTTTCGGCCTCGCATGTGCGGTCGAAAATGGCGGACTCGATGCACAAAAAAAGTCACATGTAACTTTTTTTGTGCCGACGGTCTGCCAAAACACGACGCATCCGTCGCACGACGTGTGACCATATGTTGCAATGCATAAGATAGGATGACCTTTGGCACTCGATTGATCCACAAGTAGATACTCTTTGGAAAGACAATTTTTATTTGCTCTCAGCCGACATTAAAGAACAACAGACTTCATCATATCCGACGTTTCAGCAAACTATGCCTTTTTCAAGGAAGTCTATATAAGGTTACTGGCGTGCGACGTGTACTCTATGCCCAAGGCATATACAGTTAGGTCCATATATATTTGGACAGAGACAACATTTTTCTTATTTTGGTTATAGACATTACCACAATGAATTTTAAACAAAGCAATTCAGATGCAGTTGAAGTTCAGACTTTCAGCTTTCATTTAAGGGTATCCACATTAAAATTGGATGAAGGGTTTAGAAGTTTCAGCTTCTTAACATGTGCCACCCTGTTTTTAAAGGGATCAAAAGTAATTGGACAGATTCAATAATTTTAAATAAAATGTTTATTTTTAGTGCTTGGTTGAAAACCCTTTGTTGGCAATGACTGCCTGAAGTCTTGAACTCATGGACATCACCAGACGCTGTGTTTCCTCCTTCTTGATGCTCTGCCAGGCCTTCACTGCAGTGGTTTTCAGTTGCTGTTTGTTTGTGGGCCTTTCTGTCTGAAGTTTAGTCTTTAACAAGTGAAATGCATGCTGTCATGATCTCTGCAGGCAGAGATCATAGCAAGCCTATAGAGGGACAAGCTCTCGGAAGATGGAACTATACTGACCATGAACTAAGCCTGCCGCGCAACTAGAAATAGCCAGGTAGCATTTCCTATTTATCGCTAGATGCCCAGCTCTGGCCTAAGACCTAAATAGCTAGCAGAGGGAAATATAAGACCTGGCTCACCTCTAGAGAAATATTCCCAAGAAGACAGTAGCCCCCCACATATAATGACGGTGAGTTCAGATGAAACAACAAACGCAGCAGGAAAATAGTCTTAGCAAATTTGAGGTCCGCTTACTAGATAGCAGAAGACAGATAGTATACTTTCATGGTCAGCAGAAAAACACTAACAAAACACCATCCAGAGATTACCTTAAACTCTGGCATTAACTCATAACGCCAGAGTAGCAATCCCTGATCCACGAGAGCTTTCCAGACACAGTAACAAAACTTCAGCTGTGAACTGGAACAAATAGGCAAAACAAAACATGGACAAAAGTCCAACTTATCTAGTAGTTGTCAGAAGCAGGAACAAGCACTGAGAGGCATCAGATAACATTGTTGACCGGCAAGAAACCACCAGAGAAATGAGCTTAAATAGCGACACCCACTACTGATGGAATCAGGTGAAACAGGAAAGAGGATGACAAGTCCAATTCCACAAGCGGCCACCGGGGGAGCCCAGAATCCAAATTCACAACAGTACCCCCCCCTCAAGGAGGGGGCACCGAACCCTCACCAGATCCACCAGGGCGACCAGGATGAGCCCTATGGAAGGCACGAACAAGATCAGAAGCATGAACATCAGATGCATTGACCCAAGAATTATCCTCCTGGCCGTAACCCTTCCAGTTGACCAGATACTGGAGTTTCCGTCTGGAAACACGAGAGTCCAAAATTTTCTCCACAACATACTCCAACTCACCCTCAACCAACACCGGAGCAGGAGGCTCAACTGAAGGTACAACAGGTACCTCATACCTGCGCAATAACGACCGATGAAAAACGTTATGAATGGAAAAGGACGCAGGGAGGTCCAAACGGAAAGAAACAGGATTAAGGATCTCCAATATTCTATAAGGGCCGATGAACCGAGGTTTAAACTTAGGAGAAGAGACCCTCATAGGGACAAAACGAGAAGACAACCACACCAAATCTCCAACACAAAGCCGAGAACCAACACGACGATGACGGTTGGCAAAACGCTGAGTCTTCTCCTGGGACAACTTCAAATTGTCCATAACCTGCCCCCAGATGTGATGCAATCTCTCCACCACCGCATCCACTCCAGGACAATCCGAGGATTCCACCTGACCGGAGGAAAATCGAGGATGAAACCCCGAATTACAGAAAAACGGGGACACCAAGGTGGAAGAACTGGCCCGATTATTGAGGGCGAACTCTGCCAATGGCAAAAAAGCAACCCAATCATCCTGGTCAGCAGAGACAAAACACCTCAGATATGTCTCAAGGGTCTGATTAGTCCGCTCGGTCTGGCCATTAGTCTGAGGGTGAAAAGCAGATGAAAAAGACAAATCTATGCCCATCCTAGCACAGAATGCCCGCCAAAATCTAGACACAAATTGGGTACCTCTGTCAGAAACAATATTCTCAGGAATACCGTGCAATCGGACAACATTCTGAAAAAACAGAGGAACCAACTCAGAAGAAGAAGGCAACTTGGGCAGAGGAACCAAATGGACCATTTTAGAGAAACGGTCACAGACCACCCAGATGACAGACATCTTCTGGGAAACAGGCAGATCTGAAATAAAATCCATCGAGATGTGTGTCCAAGGCCTCTTAGGAATAGGCAAGGGCAACAGCAGTCCGCTAGCCCGAGAACTACAAGACTTGGCCCGAGCACAAACGTCACATGACTGCACAAAGACTCGCACATCTCGTGACAGAGAAGGCCACCAGAAGGATCTTGCCACCAAATCCCTGGTACCAAAAATTCCGGGATGACCTGCCAATGCAGAAGAATGTACCTCAGAGATGACTCTGCTGGTCCAATCATCCGGAACAAACAGTCTATCAGGCGGACAACGATCCGGTCTATCCGCCTGAAACTCTTGCAAGGACCGCCGCAGATCAGGAGAAACGGCCGACAAAATTACTCCCTCCCTAAGGATACCTGTGGGTTCAGAATTACCAGGAGAGTCCGGGTCAAAACTCCTAGAAAGGGCATCTGCCTTAACATTCTTAGAACCCGGTAGGTATGACACCACAAAATTAAAGCGAGAAAAAAATAAAGACCAGCGCGCCTGTCTAGGATTCAGGCGTCTGGCAGTCTCAAGATAAATCAAATTTTTGTGGTCAGTCAATACCACCACCTGATGCCTAGCCCCCTCGAGCCAATGGCGCCACTCCTCAAACGCCCACTTCATGGCCAAAAGCTCCCGATTCCCAACATCATAATTCCGCTCTGCGGGCGAAAATTTGCGAGAAAAGAAAGCACAAGGCCTAATGACGGAGCAGTCGGAACCTTTCTGCGACAACACTGCCCCAGCTCCGATCTCCGAAGCGTCAACCTCAACCTGAAAAGGCAGATTCACATCAGGCTGACGCAACACAGGGGCAGAGGCAAAACGGCGCTTAAGCTCCTGAAAGGCCTCTACAGCATGAGGGGACCAATTAGCAACATCAGCGCCTTGTCTGGTCAAATCAGTCAGTGGTTTAACGACATCCGAAAAACCAGCAATAAATCGGCGGTAAAAGTTGGCAAAGCCCAAAAATCTCTGAAGACCCCTAAGAGAGGAGGGCTGAGTCCAGTCACAAATAGCTTGCACCTTGACGGGATCCATCTCAATGGAAGAGGGAGAAAAAATATACCCCAAAAAGGAAATTTTCTGGACTCCAAAAACGCACTTAGACCCCTTCACACATAAAGAATTAGACCGCAGAACCTGAAAAACTCTCCTGACCTGCTGGACATGAGAGTCCCAGTCATCAGAAAAAATCAGAATATCATCCAGATATATTATCATAAATTTATCCAGAAAATCGCGGAAAATATCATGCATAAAAGACTGGAAAACTGAAGGGGCATTAGAAAGACCAAAAGGCATGACCAAATACTCAAAGTGGCCCTCGGGCGTATTAAATGCGGTCTTCCACTCATCCCCCTGCCTGATCCGCACCAAATTATACGCCCCACGAAGATCAATTTTAGAGAACCACCTAGCACCCTCTATACGAGCAAACAAATCAGTAAGCAATGGCAATGGGTATTGATACTTAACAGTGATCTTATTCAGAAGCCGATAATCAATACATGGTCTCAAAGAGCCGTCTTTTTTTGAGACAAAGAAAAACCCAGCTCCCAAGGGAGAAGAAGATGGACGAATATGTCCCTTTTCCAAAGACTCCTTTATATATTCCCGCATAGCAGCATGTTCCGGCACAGACAAATTAAACAAACGACCCTTTGGATATTTACAACCCGGTATCAAATCTATGGCACAATCGCACTCACGGTGCGGAGGTAACGACCCAAGCTTGGGTTCGTCAAAGACGTCTTGATAATCAGAAAGGAACTCAGGGACTTCAGAGGGAATGGACGACGAAATAGAAACCAAAGGTACGTCCCCATGAATACCCTTACATCCCCAGCTCAACACAGACATTGCTCTCCAGTCCAAGACTGGGTTGTGAGACTGCAACCATGGCAATCCCAGTACCACATCGTCATGTAAATTATACAGTACCAGGAAACGAATAATCTCCTGGTGATCCGGATTGATACGCATGGTTACTTGTGTCCAGTATTGTGGTTTATTATTAGCCAATGGGGTGGAGTCAATCCCCTTCAGAGGAATAAGAGTCTCCAAAGGCTCTAAATCAAAACCACAACGATTGGCAAAGGACCAATCCATAAGACTCAGAGCGGCGCCAGAGTCAACATAGGCGTCCGTGGCAATGGATGACAAAGAGCAAATCAGGGTTACAGACAAAATAAACTTAGACTGAATGGTGCCAATGGAAACAGACTTATCAAGCTTCTTTGTACGCCTAGAACATGCCGATATAACATGAGTAGAATCCCCACAATAGAAACACAATCCATTCTTCCGTCTAAAATTCTGTCGCTCGCTCCTGGACAGAATTCTATCACACTGCATACTTTCTGGCGTCTTTTCCATAGACACCGCCAGATGGTGCACCGGTTTGCGCTCCCGCAGACGCCTATCAATCTGAATAGCCATTGTCATGGACTCATTCAGACCTGCAGGCAAAGGGAACCCCACCATAACATCCTTAACGGCATCAGAGAGACCTTCTCTGAAAGTTGCCGCCAAGGCGCACTCATTCCACTGAGTAAGCACAGACCATTTACGGAATTTTTGGCAGAAAACTTCAGCTTCGTCTTGCCCCTGAGATAGTGCCATCAAAGTTTTTTCTGCCTGAAGTTCCAAATGAGGTTCCTCATAAAGCAAGCCCAAGGCCAGAAAAAACGCATCCACATCGCGTAACGCAGGATCCCCTGCTGGCAATGAGAAGGCCCAATCTTGAGGGTCACCCCTGAGCAAGGAAATCACAATCCTAACCTGCTGAGCAGGGTCTCCAGCTAAACGAGACTTCAGGGACAAATAAAGCTTACAATTATTTCGGAAATTCTGGAAGCTAGCTCTATTCCCTGTGAAGAACTCCGGCAAAGGAATTCTCGGCTCAGATACCGGAGCATGTACCACAAAATCTTGTAAATTTTGTACTTTCGTGATGAGATTATTCAAACCCGCAGTTACACTCTGGAGATCCATTATTGTCAGGTGCACACAGAGCATACAGAGATTAGGAGGAGGGAGAGAAAAAAGACTGCAGCAAGGCAGACTGGAGGAAAAAAAAAAAAAAAAAAAAATTCCAGCAGACTTCTTATCACTCTCCTTTCTCAACCTGGGTCTTTAACACTTTATTGGCCGGTCAAACTGTCATGATCTCTGCAGGCAGAGATCATAGCAAGCCTATAGAGGGACAAGCTCTCGGAAGATGGAACTATACTGACCATGAACTAAGCCTGCCGCGCAACTAGAAATAGCCAGGTAGCATTTCCTATTTATCGCTAGATGCCCAGCTCTGGCCTAAGACCTAAATAGCTAGCAGAGGGAAATATAAGACCTGGCTCACCTCTAGAGAAATATTCCCAAGAAGACAGTAGCCCCCCACATATAATGACGGTGAGTTCAGATGAAACAACAAACGCAGCAGGAAAATAGTCTTAGCAAATTTGAGGTCCGCTTACTAGATAGCAGAAGACAGATAGTATACTTTCATGGTCAGCAGAAAAACACTAACAAAACACCATCCAGAGATTACCTTAAACTCTGGCATTAACTCATAACGCCAGAGTAGCAATCCCTGATCCACGAGAGCTTTCCAGACACAGTAACAAAACTTCAGCTGTGAACTGGAACAAATAGGCAAAACAAAACATGGACAAAAGTCCAACTTATCTAGTAGTTGTCAGAAGCAGGAACAAGCACTGAGAGGCATCAGATAACATTGTTGACCGGCAAGAAACCACCAGAGAAATGAGCTTAAATAGCGACACCCACTACTGATGGAATCAGGTGAAACAGGAAAGAGGATGACAAGTCCAATTCCACAAGCGGCCACCGGGGGAGCCCAGAATCCAAATTCACAACAGCATGCTCAATTGGGTTGAGATCAGGTGACTGACTTGGCCATTCAGGAATATTCCACTTATTTGCTTTAATAAACTCCTGGGTTGCTTTGGATTTATGTTTTGGGTCATTGTCCATCTGTAGTATGAAACGACGGCCAATCAGTTTTGCTGCATTTGGCTGGATCTGAGCACACAGTATGTCTCTGAATACCTCAGAATTCATTCGGCTGCTTCTGTCCTGTGTCACATCATCAATAAACACTAGTGACCCAGTGCCACTGGCAGCCATGCATGCCCAAGCCATCACACTGCCTCCGCCGTGTTTTACAGATGATGTGGTATGCTTTGGATCATGAGCTGTACCACGCCTTCGCCATACTTTTCTCTTTCCATCATTCTGGTAGAGGTTGATCATGGTTTCATCTGTCCAAAGAATGTTCTTCCAGAACTGTGCTGGCTTTTTTAGATGTTTTTTAGCAAAGTCCAGTCTAGCCTTTTTATTCTTGACACTTATGAGTGGCTTGCACCGTGCAGTGAACCCTCTGTAGTTACTTTCATGCAGTCTTCTCTTTATGGTAGATTTGGATATTGATACGCCGACCTCCTGGAGAGTGTTGGTCACTTGGTTGGCTGTTGTGAAGGGGTTTCTCTTCACCATGGAGATTATTCTGCGATAATCCACCACTGTTGTCTTCCGTGGGCGCCCAGGTCTTTTTGCATTGATGAGTTCACCAGTGCTTTCTTTCTTTCTCAGGATGTACCAAACTGTATATTTTGCCACTCCTAATATTGTAGCAATTTCTCGGATGGGTTTTTTCTGTTTTCGCAGCTTAACCCCTTAAGCCCCGAGGGTGGTTTGCACGTTAATGACCAGGCCAATTTTTACAATTCTGACCACTGTCCCTTTATGAGGTTATAACTCTGGAACGCTTCAACGGATCTTGGCGATTCTGACATTGTTTTCTCGTGACATATTGTACTTCATGTTAGTGGTAAAATTTGTTCGATATAACTTGCGTTTATTTGTGAAAAAAACGAATATTTGGCGAAAATTTGGAAAATTTCGCAATTTTCCAACTTTGAATTTTTATGCCCTTAAATCACAGACATATGTCACACAAAATACTTAATAAATAACATTTTCCACATGTCTACTTTACATCAGCACAATTTTGGAACCAAAATTTTTTTTTGTGACGGAGTTATAAGGGTTAAAAGTTGACCAGCAATTTCTCATTTTTACAACACCATTTTTTTTTAGGGACCACATCTCATTTGAAGTCATTTTGACGGGTCTATATGATAGAAAATACCCAAGTGTGACACCATTCTAAAAACTGCACCCCTCAAGGTACTCAAAACCACTTTCAAGAAGTTTATTAACCCTTCAGGTGTTTCACAGGAATTTTTGGAATGTTTAAATAAAAATGAACATTTAACTTTTTTTCACACAAAATTTATTTCAGCTCCAATTTGTTTTATTTTACCAAGGGTAACAGGAGAAAATAGACCCCAAAAGTTGTTGTACAATTTGTCCTGAGTACGCTGATACCCCATATGTGGGGGTAAACCACAGTTTGGGCGCATGGCAGAGCTTGGAAGCAAAGGAGCGCCATTTGACTTTTCAATGCAAAATTGACTGGAATTGAGATGGGACGCCATGTTGCATTTGGAGAGCCCCTGATGTGCCTAAACATTGAAACCCCTAACAAGTGACACCATTTTGGAAAGTAGACCCCCTAAGGAACTTATCTAGATGTGTGGTGAGCACTTTGACCCAACAAGTGCTTTACAGAAGTTTATAATGCAAAGCCGTAAAAATAAAAAATCATATTTTTTCACAAAAATGATCTTTTCACCCCCAATTTTTTATTTTCCCAAGGGTGAGAGAAGAAATTGGACCCCAAATATTGTTGTGCAATTTGTCCTGAGTACGCTGATACCCCATATGTGGGTGTAAACCATTGTTTGGGCGCAGGGCAGAGCTCGGAAGGGAAGGAGCGCCATTTGACTTTTCAATGCAAAATTGACTGGAATTGAGATGGGACGCCATGTTGCATTTAGAGAGCCCTTGATGTGCCTAAACATTGAAACCCCTAACAAGTGACACCATTTTGGAAAGTAGACCCCCTAAGGAACTTATCTAGATGTGTGGTGAGCATTTTGACCCAACAAGTGCTTTACAGAAGTTTATAATGCAGAGCCGTAAAAATAAAAAATCATATTTTTTCACAAAAATGATCTTTTCACCCCCAATTTTTTATTTTCCCAAGGGTAAGAGAAGAAATTGGACCCCAAAAATTGTTGTGCAATTTGTCCTGAGTACACTGATACCCCATATGTGGGTGTAAACCATTGTTTGGGCGCAGGGCAGAGCTCAGAAGGGAAGGAGCGCCATTTGACTTTTCAATGCAAAATTGACTGGAATTGAGATGGGACGCCATGTTGCGTTTGGAGAGCCCCTAATGTGCCTAAACATTGAAACCCCCCACGAGTGACACCATTTTGGAAAGTAGACCCCTTAAGGAACTTATCTAGATGTGTGTTGAGCACTTTGACCCAACAAGTGCTTCACAGAAGTTTATAATGCAGAGCCATAAAAATAAAAAATCATATTTTTTCACAAAAATTATCTTTTCACCCCCATTTTTTTATTTCCCCAAGGGTAAGAGAAGAAATTAGACCACAAAAGTTGTTGTGCAATTTGTCCTGAGTACGACGATACCCCATATGTGGGGGTAAACCACTGTTTGGGCGCATAGCAGAGCTCGGAAGGGAAGGAGCGCTATTTTACTTTTCAATGCAAAATTGACTGGAATTAAGATGGGATGCCATGTTGCGTTTGGAGAGCCCCTGATGTGCCTAAACATTAAACCCCCCCACAAGTGACACCATTTTGGAAAGTAGACCCCCTAAGGAACTTATCTAGATGTGTTTTGAGAGCTTTGAACCCCCAAGTGTTTCACTACAGTTTATAACGCAGAGCCGTGAAAATAAAAATATTTTTTTTTTCACAAAAATGATTTTTTAGCCCCCAAGTTTTGTATTTTCACAAGGGTATCAGGATAAATTGGACCCTAAAAGTTGTTGTCCAATTTGTCCTGAGTACGCTGATACCCCCTATGTGGGGGGGAACCACTGTTTGGGCGCATGACAGAGCTCGGAAGTGAAGGAGCGCCATTTGGAATGCAGACTTAAATGGATTGGTCTGCAGGCGTCACGTTGCATTTGCAGAGCCCCTGATGTACCCAAACAGTACAAACCCCCCACAAGTGACCCCATATTGGAAACTAGACCCCCCAAGGAACTTATCTAGATGTGTTGTGAGAACTTTGAACCCCCAAGTGTTTCACTACAGTTTATAACGCAGAGCCGTGAAAATATTATTTTTTTTTTTTTTCACAAAAATGAAATTTAGCCCCCAGTTTTGTATTTTCACAAGGGTATCAGGATAAATTGGACCCTAAAAGTTGTTGTCCAATTTGTCCTGAGTACGCTGATACCCCCTATGTGGGGGGGAACCACTGTTTGGGCGCATGACAGAGCTCGGAAGGGAAGGAGCGCCATTTGGAATGCAGACTTAAATGGATTGGTCTGCAGGCGTCACGTTGCATTTGCAGAGCCCCTGATGTACCCAAACAGTACAAACCCCCCACAAGTGACCCCATATTGGAAACTAGACCCCCCAAGGAACTTATCTAGATGTGTTGTGAGAACTTTGAACCCCCAAGTGTTTCACTACAGTTTATAACGCAGAGCCGTGAAAATATATATTTTTTTTTTTCACAAAAATGAAATTTAGCCCCCAGTTTTGTATTTTCACAAGGGTATCAGGATAAATTGGACCCTAAAAGTTGTTGTCCAATTTGTCCTGAGTACGCTGATACCCCCTATGTGGGGGGGAACCACTGTTTGGGCGCATGACAGAGCTCGGAAGGGAAGGAGCGCCATTTGGAATGCAGACTTAAATGGATTGGTCTGCAGGCGTCACGTTGCATTTGCAGAGCCCCTGATGTACCCAAACAGTACAAACCCCCCACAAGTGACCCCATATTGGAAACTAGACCCCCCAAGGAACTTATCTAGATGTGTTGTGAGAACTTTGAACCCCCAAGTGTTTCACTACAGTTTATAACGCAGAGCCGTGAAAATATTATTATTTTTTTTTTTTCACAAAAATGAAATTTAGCCCCCAGTTTTGTATTTTCACAAGGGTATCAGGATAAATTGGACCCTAAAAGTTGTTGTCCAATTTGTCCTGAGTATGCTGATACCCCCTATGTGGGGGGGAACCACTGTTTGGGCGCATGACAGAGCTCGGAAGGGAAGGAGCGCCATTTGGAATGCAGACTTAAATGGATTGGTCTGCAGGCGTCACGTTGCATTTGCAGAGCCCCTGATGTACCCAAACAGTACAAACCCCCCACAAGTGACCCCATATTGGAAACTAGACCCCCCAAGGAACTTATCTAGATGTGTTGTGAGAACTTTGAACCCCCAAGTGTTTCACTACAGTTTATAACGCAGAGCCGTGAAAATATATATTTTTTTTTTTCACAAAAATGAAATTTAGCCCCCAGTTTTGTATTTTCACAAGGGTATCAGGATAAATTGGACCCTAAAAGTTGTTGTCCAATTTGTCCTGAGTACGCTGATACCCCCTATGTGGGGGGGAACCACTGTTTGGGCGCATGACAGAGCTCGGAAGGGAAGGAGCGCCATTTGGAATGCAGACTTAAATGGATTGGTCTGCAGGCGTCACGTTGCATTTGCAGAGCCCCTGATGTACCCAAACAGTACAAACCCCCCACAAGTGACACCATATTGGAAACTAGACCCCCCAAGGAACTTATCTAGATGTGTTGTGAGAACTTTGAACCCCCAAGTGTTTCACTACAGTTTATAACGCAGAGCCGTGAAAATATTATTTTTATTTTTTTTTCACAAAAATGAAATTTAGCCCCCAGTTTTGTATTTTCACAAGGGTATCAGGATAAATTGGACCCTAAAAGTTGTTGTCCAATTTGTCCTGAGTACGCTGATACCCCCTATGTGGGGGGGAACCACTGTTTGGGCGCATGACAGAGCTCGGAAGGGAAGGAGCGCCATTTGGAATGCAGACTTAAATGGATTGGTCTGCAGGCGTCACGTTGCATTTGCAGAGCCCCTGATGTACCCAAACAGTACAAACCCCCCACAAGTGACCCCATATTGGAAACTAGACCCCCCAAGGAACTTATCTAGATGTGTTGTGAGAACTTTGAACCCCCAAGTGTTTCACTACAGTTTATAACGCAGAGCCGTGAAAATATTATTTTTTTTTTTTTTTCACAAAAATGAAATTTAGCCCCCAGTTTTGTATTTTCACAAGGGTATCAGGATAAATTGGACCCTAAAAGTTGTTGTCCAATTTGTCCTGAGTACGCTGATACCCCCTATGTGGGGGGGAACCACTGTTTGGGCGCATGACAGAGCTCGGAAGGGAAGGAGCGCCATTTGGAATGCAGACTTAAATGGATTGGTCTGCAGGCGTCACGTTGCATTTGCAGAGCCCCTGATGTACCCAAACAGTACAAACCCCCCACAAGTGACCCCATATTGGAAACTAGACCCCCCAAGGAACTTATCTAGATGTGTTGTGAGAACTTTGAACCCCCAAGTGTTTCACTACAGTTTATAACGCAGAGCCGTGAAAATATTATTTTTTTTTTTTTTTCACAAAAATGAAATTTAGCCCCCAGTTTTGTATTTTCACAAGGGTATCAGGATAAATTGGACCCTAAAAGTTGTTGTCCAATTTGTCCTGAGTATGCTGATACCCCCTATGTGGGGGGGAACCACTGTTTGGGCGCATGACAGAGCTCGGAAGGGAAGGAGCGCCATTTGGAATGCAGACTTAAATGGATTGGTCTGCAGGCGTCACGTTGCATTTGCAGAGCCCCTGATGTACCCAAACAGTACAAACCCCCCACAAGTGACCCCATATTGGAAACTAGACCTCCCAAGGAACTTATCTAGATGTGTTGTGAGAACTTTGAACCCCCAAGTGTTTCACTACAGTTTACAACGCAGAGCCGTGAAAATAAAACATATTTTTTTTGCCACAAAAATGATTTTTAGCCCCCCAAATTTTTATTTTCCCAAGGATAACAAGAGAACTTGGACCCCAGAAGTTGTTGTTCAATTTGTCCCTAGTATGCTGATACCCCATATGTTGGGGTAAACCCCTTTTTGGACGCACGGGAGAGCTCGGAAGGGAAGGAGCACTGTTTTACTTTTTCAACGCAGAATTGGCTGGAATTGAGATTGGACGCCATGTCGCGTTTGGAGAGCCCCTGATGTGCCTGAACAGTGGAAGCTCCCCAATTCTACCTGAAACCCTACCCCTAACCTCACCCCTAACCGTTTACTGAACATTTTCTGACAGTCATAAGTGCCACGTATATAAGTGCCACGTATTTAAGAGCCACGTATTTAAGTGCCACGTATTTCAGTGCCACGTATTTCAGTGCCACGTATTTCAGTGCCACGATATTTCAGTGCCACGTATTTCAGTGCCACGTATTTCAGTGCCACGTATTTCAGGCACTGAAAAATACGTGGCACGTAAATACTTCAGTGCCACGATATTTCAGTGCCACGATATTTCAGTGCCACAAATTTCAGTGCCACGAATTTCAGTGCCACGTATTTCAGTGCCACGTATTTCAGGCACTGAAAAATACGTGGCACGTAAATACGTGGCACGTAAATACGTGGCATTGAAATACGTGGCACTGAAATACGTGGCACTGAAATACGTGGCACTGAAATACGTGGCACTGAAATACGTGGCACTGAAATACGTGGCACTTATATACGTGGCCACTGAAATATCGTGGCACTTATATACGTATATACGTATATAAACGTATATTTCAGTGCCACGTATTTCAGTGCCACGTATTTCAGGTTAGGGGTAGGGTTAGGGGTAGGGTTAGGGTTTTTTGTTTTTTTCTTGTTTTGTTGTGTTTTTCTATAAAAACGCATGCGTTTTACCGCGTTTACATGCATTTTTTCACACATGCGGTTTTTTTAAAAAACGCATGCAGATAAAAACGCAAGTGTGAAACCAGACTAAAAGACGCTTTTTATAGCAAAAAAGTTTTTGCGTCTCCACATTTTGAGACCTATAATTTTTCCACATTTTGGTCCACAGAGTCATGTGAGGTCTTGTTTTTTGCGGGACGAGTTGACGTTTTTATTGGTAACATTTTCGGACACGTGACAGTTTTTGATCGCTTTTTATTCCGATTTTTGTGAGGCAGAAAGACCAAAAACCAGCTATTCATGAATTTCTTTTGGGGGAGGCGTTTATACCGTTCCGCGTTTGGTAAAATTGATAAAGCAGTTTTATTCTTCGGGTCAGTACGATTACAGCGATACCTCATTTATATCATTTTTTTATGTTTTGACGCTTTTATACGATAAAAACTATTTTATAGAAAAAATAATTATTTTGGCATCGCTTTATTCTGAGGACTATAACTTTTTAATTTTTTTGCTGATGATGCTGTATGGCGGCTCGTTTTTTGCGGGACAATATGATGTTTTCAGTGGTACCATGGTTATTTATATCCGTCTTTTTGATCGCGTGTTATTCCACTTTTTGTTCGGCGGTATGGTAATAAAGCGTTGTTTTTTGCCTCGTTTTTTTTTTTTTTTCTTACGGTGTTTACTGAAGGGGTTAACTAGTGGGACAGTTTTATAGGTTGGGTCGTTACGGACGCGGCGATACTAAATATGTGTACTTTTATTGTTTTTGTTTGTTTTTTTTAGATAAAGAAATGTATTTATGGGAATAATATTTTTTTTTTTATTATTATTTATTTAGGAATTTTTTTTTTTTTTTTTTTACACATGTGGAAATTTTTTTTTTTACTTTTTTACTTTGTCCCAGGGGGGGACATCACAGATCGCAGATCTGATAGTGTGCACAGCACTCTATCAGATCCGCGATCATACTTTCATCGGAGCAGGCTGCAGCTTTCATCTGCAGCCTGCTCCGACCCGGAAGTGCTCCCTGCAGGACCCGGATACAGCCCCTCGGCCATTTTGGATCCGGGGCCTGCAGGGAGAAGACGTTCGGTACGAGGTGAATACATCACCTTGTACCGATCGTCTCAGGGAAGCCCGCAGGGAGCCCCCTCCCTGCGCGATGCTTCCCTGTACCGCCGGTACACCGCGATCATGTTTGATCGCGGTGTGCCGGGGGTTAATGTGCCGGGGGCGGTCCGTGACCGCTCCTGGCACATAGTGCCGGATGTCAGCTGCGATATGCAGCCGACACCCGGCCGCGATCGGCCGCGCTCCCCCCGTGAGCGCGGCCGATCGCGTATGACGTACTATCCCGTCACCGGGAATTAAGGCCCACCCCACCTCGACGGGATAGTACGTCATACGGGCTTAAGGGGTTAAGGATGGCTTGTTTCACCCGCATGGAGAGCTCCTTTGACCGCATGTTTACTTCACAGCAAAACCTTCCAAATGCAAGCACCACACTTCAAATCAACTCCAGACCTTTTATCTGCTTAATTGAGAATGACATAACTAAGGGATTACCCACACCTGTCCATGAAATAGCATTGGAGTCAATTGTCCAATTACTTTTGGTCCCTTTAAAAACAGGGTGGCACATGTTAAGGAGCTGAAACTCCTAGACCCTTCATCCAATTTTAATGTGGATACCCTCAAATGAAAGCTGAAAGTCTGAACTTCAACTGCATCTGAATTGTTTTGTTTAAAATTCATTGTGGTAATGTCTATAACCAAAATAAGAAAAATGTTGTCTCTGTCCAAATATATATGGACCTAACTGTATGTTGAATGGCACTCTACGGTGATTGTATCTCGGCGTGCATCCAGAGGCTCAGGGTAGTGAAGTGTCACCACCCTGAGCCTCTGGATGCACGCCGAGATACAATCACTGTAGAGTGCCATTCAACATGTATGCCTTGGGCATAGAGTACACGTCGCACGCCAGTAACCTTATATAGACTTCCTTGAAAAAGGCATAGTTTGCCGAAACGTCGGATATGATGAAGTCTGTTGTTCTTTAATGTCGGCTGAGAGCAAATAAAAATTGTCTTTCCAAAGAGTATCTACTTGTGGATCAATCAAGTGCCAAAGGTCATCCTATCTTATTTATTACTTTATTTTCCTTTGAGCACCTTTCATTTATGAGTGCGCCACTCCTGATCTAATCTATAATATAACGCTGGGAGCGTCACTCTGTCCGAAGCCTTTATAGACTGCGCAAGCGCAAGCGCCGGCGCAGTCTGGACCCCACAGAGCGACGCTCCCAGGAGATTGCGGTATGCGTAAGCGCTGAACGCACATTGCGATCTCCAACAGAGAAACAGGGACGAGCCAGGAGGCGGAGGGTTAGTATACTTACCTGTCCCGTTCCACCGACGCCATTCCGGGCCATGACTATCCCTCTGCTCCCGGAATCGGCGCCTGCGCAGTCCGCGCTTTCCGGCGCCATTTTCTTGAAGACACATTGCAGTGTGTCTTCAAGAAAATGGCGCCGGAAAGCGCGGACTGCGCAGGCGCCTTTTCCGGCACCATGAGGACACAGAAAATCTGTCCTCCTGGTGCCGGAAAAGGCGCCTGCGCGGTCCGCGCTTTCCGGCGCCATTTTCTTGAAGACACACTGCAATGTCTTCAAGAAAATGGTGCCGGAAAGCGCGGACTGCGCAGGCGCCGATTCCGGGAGCAGGTGGATAGTCATGGCCCGGAATGGCGTCGGTGGAACGGGACAGGTAAGTATACTCACCCTCCGCAAGTAACAAATTGCTGTGCCATGAGGCTGTGGCACTTCATGCCACAGCTATTTGTTACTTACGCCACTTACGCCCACAGCCACTGCACCCACCACAGCCACGCACAGCTGCCGCACCCAGCACAGCCACGCACAGCCGCCCACAGCCGCCGCACCCACTACAGCCGCCGCACCCAGCACAGCCACGCACAGCCACCCACAGCCGCCGCACCCACCACAGCCACCGCACCCAGCACAGCCACTGCACCCAGCACAGCCACGCACAGCCGCCCACAGCCACGCACAGGCACCTACAGCCACGCACAGCCGCCGCACCCAGCACAGCCACGCACAGCCGCCGCACCCAGCACAGCCGCCGCACCCAGCACAGCCGTCCACAGCCGCCGCACCCAGCACAGCCACGCACAGCCGCCCACAGCCACGCACAGCCGCCCACAGCCACGCACAGCCACGCACAGCCACACACAGCCGCCCACAGCCGCCGCACCCAGTACAGCCGCCGCACCCAGCACAGCCACCCACAGCCGCCGCACCCACCACAGCCACCGCACCCAGCACAGCCGCTGCACCCAGCACAGCCACGCACAGCCGCCCACAGCCACGCACAGGCGCCTACAGCCACGCACAGCCGCCGCACCCAGCACAGCCGCCGCACCCAGCACAGCCGTCCACAGCCGCCGCACCCAGCACAGCCACGCACAGCCGCCCACAGCCACGCACAGCCGCCCACAGCCACGCACAGCCACACACAGCCACCCACAGCCGCCGCACCCAGTACAGCCGCCGCACCCAGCACAGCCACCCACAGCCGCCGCACCCACCACAGCCACCGCACCCAGCACAGCCACGCACAGCCGCCGCACCCAGCACAGCCGCCGCACCCAGCACAGCCGCCGCACCCAGCACAGCCGCCGCACCCAGCACAGCCGCCGCACCCAGCACAGCCGCCCACAGCCACACACAGCCGCCGCACCCAGCACAGCCACCGCACCCAGCACAGCCACGCACAGCCGCCTACAGCCACACACAGCCGCCTACAGCCACGCACAGCCGCCGCACCCAGCACAGCCGCCGCACCCGGCACAGCCGCCGCACCCAGCACAGCCGTCCACAGCCGCTGCACCCAGCACAGCCACCCACAGCCGCCCGCACCCAGCACAGCCACGCACAGCCGCGCCACATACAGCCGCCCACACTCAGCACAGCCGCCGCACTCAGCACAGCCGCCCACAGCCACGCACAGCCGCCTACAGCCACGCACAGCCGCCTACAGCCACGCACAGCCGCTGCACCCAGCACAGCCGCCGCACCCAGCACAGCCTCTGCACCCAGCACAGCCACGCACAGCCGCCGCACCCAGCACAGCCACCGCACCCAGCACAGCCGTCCACAGCCGCCGCACCCAGCACAGCCACGCACAGCCGCCTAGAGCCACAAACAGCCGCTGCACCCAGTACAGCCACGCACAGCCACCCACAGCCGCCGCACCCAGCACAGCCACGCACAGCCGCCGCACCCAGCACAGCCACCACACCCAGCACAGCCACCCACAGCCGCCGCCCACAGCCACACACAGCCGCTGCACCCAGCACAGCCACCGCACCCAGCAGTGCCACGCACAGCCGCCCGCACTCAGCACAGCCGCCCGCACTCAGCACAGCCGCCCGCACTCAGCACAGCCGCCCGCACTCAGCACAGCCGCCCGCACTCCGCACAGCCGCCCGCACTCTGCACAGCCGCCCGCACTCAGCACAGCCGCCTGCACTCCGCACAGCCGCCCACAATGATGGGGGCGCAGGATGGAGCAGCACGTGATAGGATGGGGGTGCAGGATGGGAGCACATGACAGGATGGGGATGCAGGATGGAGCAGCACATGACACGGTGGAGCAGCACATGACAGGATGGGGCGCAGGATGGAGCAGCACATGACACGGTGGAGCAGCACATGACAGGATGGGGATGCAGGATGGAGCAGCACATGACACGGTGGAGCAGCACATGACAGGATGGGGGCGCAGGATGGAGCAGCACATGACAGGATGGGAGAGCAAGATGGGAGCAGCACATACCAGGATGGAGACCATATACCAATATAAATGCTCGCCACCCGGGCGTAGAACGGGTTCAATAGCTAGTTATCATATGTTGCAATGCGTCGTTAATGTAAGTCTATGGGGAAAAAATGCATCCTGTGGGCAACTTTGCAGGATGCGTCTTTTCTCCTAAAAGACGCATTGCGAAGTAGGCAAAACAACGCTAGTGTGAAAGTAGCCTAAGTAACAGAGTTAGTTTAATGCACCCCTTCCAGCTTATTTATTTCCACTACTTTTTTAAATGGCAAGATATTGAAGTGCTGATATTGACATCATTTAAATTAGTCCTTGTCACCATAAAAATTCCCTATCACAAAATATCATGGTGTATTTCAAAAAAAGCCAAATTTCTAGTGTTAGAAAATATAATCATTTTTGCAAAACGTCTTATGAGAGAAATGTGTTTCTTTCTCAAATTATGACACACTTCTCCTCTCACTGAGTATTGGCGGCAAGCTTTGGAAGCTGACTGAGCACATCATGGTGTGTGGCCAGGTTCCTGGCTACCTATACTTCTCAGAACGGTATTCCATTTCACCTACTTCCAAGACCACTACCACAATGGCATTGTATCCAAAGAAAAAGGGAAGTAACAAACCAAGAATAAAATTTAAGAAATTTTATTGAAGTCATTTAAAAGACAAAACATTTTTTTTTGTAAATAATGCTTAAATATATACATAACAAGGGAGATAGAAACAAGGCAGAGTGGACTCAAAGCAATCCATATACATTATAGAACCAAGTGTATACACATGAAAAAGTTTGTACAGTCAATATCAGACCTAAGTGCAACAGCAGGCTCTGGATTGTATAGAGCAATTGCTGCAGAGTAGATGCAGCCAATGACAATAGAATGTATTAATATAAGGCCATAGGAGTATGCATGTCAATAGTACCAAAAAGACTAAGGGGTATGTAAACTATAGCAAGAAATGTGCTGGCTGTAGTAACTAATTAGTTGCCAAGTGGATAATAATAAAGTGCCAGTGCATTTTGGAGGTCAATTAAAGTTCCAGTATACTCATATAGGGGCCATATAAAAAATCATAAGTAAGATAATAACGCCATATAAATACCTGCTGATGGAGGGATTGCCGTGAGGAGGATAAAACCGATGCGCGTTTCGCAACGTAGCTTCTTCCTGGGGGTCGTGGTAGTGAGGGGGACACAGTGCAAGCTTTTATGTGCGGCTGTTGTCATGGCGCTGGCATCCATCAGGCACAGAACAGGAAGCGGCGCGTCCGGCGTCCCACGTCATCAAGTCCCGCCCAACTATGACGCATCAGAGAGGTGGGGAACAAGATGACGCTGAGGGACACGTTGCCACGGCAACCCGAGGAGGCCGAAAGGCGCAAGCGCCCTGCGCAGCAAGAAAGCACCGAAGAAGGGCTAATGGGGTTTGTAGGCAGAGGTAATGCAATATGTATGAGCTGACTAAATGGGAGAATACGGACCAGGAGCTGTAAGTTGTAAAGGACCAATAGTGAAGGGGTGAAGAAACACCGTGAAGGCTAGGGAATACGAACAGGAATAATGATAACATACTGAGGACAAAAAGTATACTATGGGCCTATACAGGGCCAAATAGACATAAGGGGTGAGTAAGTGTAAATAAATAATGTATATAAACGTATAATTAAACACCATATGAATAACAGGTGCACAAATATTGAGACAATACAAAAACATACATGGGTGCGTATAAATAACCCATATGGTGATAATAAATACAAACAAGATTAGCATAATAGATAAATAGTGTACACATTACATATTATAGCAAATGATAATACAAAAAAGTAAAAACAATATCTTAAAAATATTGCAAATGGTGGAATCCTTTTCTTGCATATAGGTGAAGCCTAAGTGGGCAACATCACACGTGGAGGATAGATAGGCAGCAACTAGTCAGTAAAATTCATATTTATAAGACTGAAAAAAAAGAAAAGACAACACACAGTGTTAATACTAAAGTACATAGAAGGCTGTAAAGGGAAAAGTTCCTGTAGATTAATAAAGTGCATAGCAATGAATGCACAAATGCGTATGCTCATATAACTTCGCATATATAAAGAGATAAAATGAAAAAAAAAATGTTTAAAAAGAGAAAAACGAGCACTATATAAAATCCCAAAATTATTAAAGAAAGGGAGCAAAACTCATCACTTCATTTAGGCCTTTAGGTTGAAGTGAGCCTATCCTTGAGATCCACTTGGTTTCAAGCTGAGCCAATTTGGTTTTTACATTACCACCTCTTGAGTCCTTCAAAATTCTGTCAATGCCAATTACCCTCAGTAGGCTTGGATCACACTTATGGGCTAATTTAAAGTGACGTGGTATTGGTTTTAAAAGTGTTAAGTCACTAACCACACGGGCATTAGTTATATCCCGGACATGTTCCCGAGTGCGTATTTTAAGTTGTCTGGATGTCATGCCTATATATATGAGGTGGCATGGGCATGTGGCATGGTAAATCACACAGTCTGTGCCACAAGTGATGTTATGAGTAATCTGAAAAGTCTTGCCCTGTGTGTCTTTAAATTCTTGAGCTCTGTCCATATTTTTAAAGGCAAGACATTTTTTACAGGAGAAAAACCCCCAACTTGGTCCTCTGGAGTTGAAGATGTTTTGAGTGGTCTCACCCTTATATTGGCTGTGAACCAGCATATCCTTCAGATTTTGGGATCTCCTGTAGGTAATGGATGGAGTGGAGGAAATACTTTTTGCCAAGAGGGGATCATTCATAATGATGGGCCAGAATTTTAAAAGGGCTTGTCTCATGGGCTTCCATTTCTCATTATAAGTGGATATTAATCTCACTGTCATGGGTGTTGTTGATTTGTTTTTAGGTAGCAGTAACTCTGATCTTGACTTATTGCATGCCTTGGACCAACCCCGACGGATTACCCGGTTCGAGTATCTCCTTTGTGAAAACCGTTGCGCTAGTTCAGAAGACTGCGCTTGAAAGGATGACTCAGTGGAACAAATTCTTTTAGTTCTCAGGAACTGCCCTATTATGATGCAGTGGTAGGATCACCAAACTGACCTGATAGGTAAACCTGAATAGAAGGACAAGCTCCGGGAATGTGGGAACTATACCGACCGCAATCCTGATCCTATCCACACACACTAAAGGCAGCCGTGGAGCGTTACCTAAAAACCTAGATGCCTCTTCACGGCCTGAGAAACTAGCTACCCCTAGAGAGGAAGCAAAGCCTCACTTGCCTCAGAGAAATAACCCCAAAGTTTTAGACAGCCCCCCACAAATAATAACGGTGAGTTAAGGGGAAAATACAAACGTAGGAATGAAAAACAGGTTTAAGCAAATGAGGCCCGCTCAAAACTATCCACGCAGAAAGTACAAGAACCCCCACACCGACTCACGATGTGAGGGGCGCACTCTGCTCCCCAGAGCTACCAGCAAGCGAAAAATCACATATAAGCAAGCTGGACTGAACGCATCATATACTGAGAAACATTTTCAAGGAAACAATGAGCAAAAAGAACTAGCAAGACTTAGCTTCTCAGAAATAGACAGGTCACCAGGAAAATCCAGGAGAGGTCAGAACCAGTACTGAATACAACGACAGCAGGCAACAAGTAAAGGTCCAGGTGGAGTTAAATAGGAACCAGCATAGCAGGAAATGAGGCAGCTGAGCCCAGCTCCAGACCCGCAGTATCGCTAAAGGCCACCAGAGGGAGCCCAGACGGAATTCACAACAGTCGCCCCCCCCTGAGGAGGGGTCACCGAACCCTCTCCAGAGCCCCCAGGCCGATCAGGACGAGCCGAATGAAAAGCACGAACCAAGTCGGTCGCATGGACATCAGAGGCGACAACCCAGGAATTATCCTCCTGACCATAGCCCTTCCATTTAACTAAGTACTGAAGCTTCCGTCTCGAAACACGAGAATCCAAGATCTTCTCCACCACATACTCCAATTCTCCCTCGACCAAGACCGGAGCAGGAGGGTCAACAGAAGGAACCACAGGCACCACATATCTCCGCAACAATGACCTATGGAACACATTGTGAATGGCAAATGATGCTGGGAGGTCCAAACGAAATGACACAGGGTTGAGGATTTCCAAAATCTTATAAGGACCGATGAAACGAGGCTTGAACTTAGGAGAGGAAACCTTCATTGGAACATAACGAGAAGACAACCATACCAAATCCCCCACACGAAGTTGGGGACCCACACAGCGACGGCGGTTAGCAAAGCACTGAGCCTTCTCTTGTGACAACGTCAAATTGTCCACCACGTGGTTCCAAATCTGCTGCAACCTATCCACCACAGAATCCACCCCAGGACAGTCAGAAGGCTCAACCTGACCTGAGGAAAAACGAGGATGAAAACCAGAATTGCAATAAAAAGGCGAAACCAAAGTAGCAGAACTAGCCCGATTATTGAGGGCGAACTCAGCCAATGGCAAAAAAGTCACCCAATCATCCTGATCCGCAGAAACAAAACATCTTAGATAAGTCTCCAAGGTCTGATTAGTTCGTTCGGTTTGGCCATTCGTCTGAGGATGGAAGGCCGATGAAAAAGATAATTCAATGCCCATCTTAGCACAAAAGGACCGCCAAAATCTGGACACAAACTGGGATCCTCTGTCAGACACAATATTCTCAGGAATACCATGCAAACGAACCACATTCTGAAAAAAGAGTGGAACCAAATCGGAGGAGGAAGGCAGCTTAGGCAAGGGCACCAAATGGACCATTTTAGAAAAACGATCACAAACCACCCAGATAACAGACATCTTCTGAGAAACCGGAAGATCCGAAATAAAATCCATGGAAATGTGCGTCCAGGGCCTCTTCGGGACAGGTAAAGGCAAAAGCAATCCACTGGCACGAGAACAGCAAGGCTTGGCCTGAGCACAAATCCCACAGGACTGCACAAAGGAACGCACATCCCGCGACAAGGAAGACCACCAAAAGGACCTAGCTACCAAATCCCTGGTACCAAAAATCCCAGGATGACCCGCCAACACCGAAGAATGAACCTCGGAAATGACTCTACTGGTCCATCTATCCGGGACAAACAGTCTCTCCGGTGGACAACGGTCAGGACTATTTGCCTGAAATTCCTGCAGTACCCGTCGTAAATCAGGGGAGATGGCAGACAAAATCACACCCTCTTTGAGGACACCAGCCGGTTCAGAAACTCCCGGAGAGTAAGGCACAAAGCTCCTAGAAAGAGCATCAGCCTTTAAGTTCTTCGAACCCGGAAGGTATGAAACCATGAAATCGAAACGGGAGAAAAACAGCGACCATCGAGCCTGTCTAGGATTTAGCTATTTAGCAGACTCGAGATAAGTCAAATTCTTGTGATCCGTCAAGACCACCACACGATGTTTGGCTCCCTCAAGCCAATGTCGCCACTCCTCAAATGCCCATTTCATTTTCAACAACTCCCGATTACCAACATCATAATTCCGCTCGGCAGGCGAAAACCTTCTTGAAAAGAAAGCACATGGCCTCATCACAGAGCCATCAGAGCTTCTCTGTGACAAGACAGCCCCAGCTCCAATCTCAGAAGCATCAACCTCGACCTGGAAGGGCAGAGAGACATTCGGCTGACGCAAGACAGGAGCCGAAGAGAACCGACGTTTGAGCTCCTGAAAGGCCTCCACGGCCGCAGGAGACCAATTAGTCACATCAGAACCCTTCTTGGTCAAATCCGTCAAAGGCTTAACCACACTGGAAAAATTAGTGATGAAGCGACGGTAAAAATTAGCAAAACCCAAGAACTTCTGAAGACTCTTTACCGAAGTAGGTAGAGTCCAGTCATAAATAGCCTGGACCTTGACTGGATCCATCTCAATGGTAGAAGGAGAAAAAATAAAGCCCAAAAAGGAAACCTTCTGGACTCCGAAGAGACATTTAGAGCCCTTCACAAACAAGGCATTGGCTCGCAGGACCTGAAATACCATCCTGACCTGCTTCACATGAGATTTCCAATCATCAGAAAAGACCAAAATATCATCCAGGTACACAATCATAAACCTATCCAGATATTCTCGGAAGATGTCGTGCATGAAGGACTGGAACACAGAAGGGGCATTAGAAAGCCCAAAAGGCATCACCACGTACTCAAAATGGCCTTCGGGCATATTGAATGCTGTTTTCCATTCATCACCCTGCTTTATACGCACAAGATTATACGCTCCACGAAGATCTATCTTGGTGAACCAACTGGCCCCCCTAATCCGAGCAAACAGATCGGACAACAGTGGCAAAGGATACTGAAATTTGACCGTGATGTTATTTAGAAGGCGACAATCTATACAGGGTCTCAGAGAACCATCCTTCTTGGCCACAAAAAAGAACCCCGCACCCAAAGGGGACGAGGATGGGCGAATATGCCCCTTCTCCAAAGACTCCTTGATATAACTCCGCATAGCGGCATGTTCTGGTACAGACAAATTAAAAAGTCGTTCCTTAGGGAACTTACTACCAGGAATCAAATTTATGGCGCAATCACAATCCCTATGAGGAGGTAGAGCACTGGACTTGGGCTCATCAAATACATCCTGGTAGTCTGACAAAAATTCAGGGACTTCAGAAGGAGTAGAAGAAGCAATAGACACCAAAGGAGCATCGCCATGAATCCCCTGGCAACCCCAACTTGACACAGACATTGCTTTCCAATCCAGGACTGGATTATGAGCCTGCAGCCATGGCAGACCTAACACGACAACATCATGCAAATTATGTAACACAAGAAAGCGAATCACCTCCTGATGTACAGGAGTCATGCACATGGTCACTTGAGCCCAGTACTGAGGTTTATTCTTGGCCAATGGCGTGGCATCAATTCCCTTTAGTGGAATAGGGAATTGCAAAGGCTCCAAGATAAAACCACAGCGCCTGGCAAAAGACAAATCCATCAAATTCAGGGCAGCACCTGAATCCACAAAAGCCATAACTGAGTATGATGACAGAGAGCAAATCAAAGTAACAGAGAAAATGAATTTAGGCTGTACAGTACCAATGGTGACAGACTTAGCAAAGTTTTTTATGCGCTTAGAACAATCTGAGATAACATGAGCAGAATCACCACAGTAAAAGCACAACCCATTCTGACGTCTGTGATTTTGCCGTTCAATTCTGGTCAGAATCCTGTCACATTGCATAGACTCAGGCTTCTGCTCAGAAAACACCGCCAGATGGTGTACTGGTTTGCGCTCCCGTAAGCGCCGATCAATCTGAATGGCCAAAGACATTGACTCATTCAGACCCGCAGGCGTGGGGAACCCCACCATAACATCCTTAATGGCTTCAGAAAGACCCTTTCTGAAAATCGCTGCCAGGGCACACTCATTCCACTGAGTGAGCACAGACCATTTCCTAAACTTCTGACAGAAAACCTCTGCTTCATCCTGACCCTGGGAGAGAGCCAGCAAAACCTTTTCTGCTTGGTCTACCAGATTAGGTTCCTCATAAAGCACTCCAAGCGCCAGAAAAAATGCATCCACATTTTGCAATGCAGGATCTCCTGGCGCCAGAGAGAATGCCCAATCTTGAGGGTCACCACGCAACAAAGAAATAATAATTTTAACTTGCTGAACCGGATCACCAGAGGAACGAGGTCTCAGAGAAAGGAATAATTTGCAAATATTTTTAAAGTTCAAAAACCTAGATCTGTCTCCGGAGAACAGCTCAGGAATAGGTATCTTAGGCTCTGACATAGGACTGCGGACTACATAATCCTGAATGCCTTGTACCCTAGCAGTGAGATGATCCACACTAGAAGACAGACTCTGAAGGTCCATAGCTGCAGCTGAATTCTGAACCACCCAGAGATTAAGGGGAGGAGAGAGGCTAGACACACTGCAGAGGAGAAAAAAAAAATGAACTCAGGATTTCTCTTATCCCTCTTTTGCGATGCATTAACTCTTTACTGGCCTGCTGTACTGTTATGATCCGGTGGTAGGATCACCAAACTGACCTGATAGGTAAACCTGAATAGAAGGACAAGCTCCGGGAATGTGGGAACTATACCGACCGCAATCCTGATCCTATCCACACACACTAATGGCAGCCGTGGAGCGTTACCTAAAAACCTAGATGCCTCTTCACGGCCTGAGAAACTAGCTACCCCTAGAGAGAAAGCAAAGCCTCACTTGCCTCAGAGAAATAACCCCAAAGTTTTAGACAGCCCCCCACAAATAATAACGGTGAGTTAAGGGGAAAATACAAATGTAGGAATGAAAAACAAGTTTAAGCAAATGAGGCCCGCTAACACTAAATAGACAGAAGATAGCAGGGATCTGGGCGGTCGGTACAAAAACTATCAAAAACTATCCACGCAGAAAGTACAAGAACCCCCACACCGACTCACGATGTGAGGGGCGCACTCTGCTCCCCAGAGCTACCAGCAAGCGAAAAATCACATATAAGCAAGCTGGACTGAACACATCATATACTGAGAAACATTTTCAAGGAAACAATGAGCAAAAAGAACTAGCAAGACTTAGCTTCTCAGAAATAGACAGGTCACCAGGAAAATCCAGGAGAAGTCAGAACCAGTACTGAATACAACGACAGCAGGCAACAAGTAAAGGTCCAGGTGGAGATAAATAGGAACCAGCATAGCAGGAAATGAGGCAGCTGAGCCCAGCTCCAGACCCGCAGTATCGCTAAAGGCCACCAGAGGGAGCCCAGACGGAATTCACAACACTGCCCATATGGAATGCTGTCTTTTAGGGGCCTGAGATGTGATGAAGTAGCGTGCAATACTGAGTTAACGGAAGTTTCCTTCCTAAACACTTCAGTATGTAGAAATCCATCCTCACCTTTAAAAATTTTTGTATCCAAAAAATCAATACATGTTTGACTGTATTTGCAAGTCAATTTTATATTCAACGTATTGTCATTCAAAAGTTGGATGAAAGAAGTTAAGTCTGTCTCAGAGCCCTGCCAAATAACAAAAATGTCATCAATAAATCGTACCCATGTGCATACTTTTTCAATCAAGGGGATGACATTAGTTAAGAAAATTGTACGTTCCCATGACCCCATAAACAAATTTGCATATGAGGGCGCAAATGCAGCCCCCATAGCAGTCCCCTGTATTTGGAGATAGAGGACTTCCTTAAAGGGAACCTGTCACCTGAATTTGGTGGGACCAGTTTTGGGTCATATGGGCGGGGTTTTCGGGTGTTTGATTCACCCTTTCCTTACCCACTGGCTGCATGCTGGCTGCAATATTGGATTGAAGTTCATTCTCTGTCCTCCATAGTACATGCCTGCACAAGGCAATATTGCCTTGCACAGGCGTGTACTCTGGAGGACAGAGAATGAACTTCAATCCAATATTGTGGCCAGCATGCAGCCAGCGGGTAAGGAAAGGGTGAATCAAACACCCGAAAACCCCGCCCATATGACCCAAAACTGGTCCCGCCAAATTCAGGTGACAGGTTCCCTTTAAAAATAAAAAAGTTATGGGTCAGGGCATACTCAAGTAATGTAAGAAGGAATTCGATTAGGTCATTATCACTAGTTGACATATGGAGGAAGCTTCTGACCGCTTCAATCCCATCATTATGGCCAATAGACGTATATAATAACTCTACATCAAAGGTCAATAACCACATGTCAGTCTCTAGAGGGATATCAGCGAGTTTATGGAGCACATCTCCAGTGTGCTGGATGTATGACAGGAGGCTTTCCACCATAGGTTTTAAATGAAAGTCGAGGAATTTGTTGACATGTTCACACAGCCCACCACCCCCTGAGACAATGGGACATCCGGGGGGATTGGTGGTGGACTTATGTACTTTGGGAAGTAGATACAAGCATGGCGTGCGTGGTGTCTCAGGAACCAAGCCATCCATGATTTCCTTGGATATTGTACCATTGTAAAAGGCTTGTTCCACCAGGTCTCTAAGTTGGTTCTGATAGATAGTGGTGGGGTTGAAGGTCAAGCGTTTATAGCAGCCAGGATCTTTTAGCTGCCTAAACGCCTCCTTCTCATACATTGGAGAAGGCCACAGGACAATATTTCCCCCTTTATCAGAGGGCTTAATAATAATATTGTCGAGTGATCTTAATTCCTTGAGAGCCCTTCTCTGTTGTCTAGTCAAATTATCATGTTGCATCCCAGTGGGGATACGGCGGAATTCCTCAGATACCAAACGGACAAATAAATCAATATCGGGATACAGACCAAGTGATGGAAATTTCTTAGGTTTTGATATCGTGAAATTACTCACAGTGGGGAGTGTTGAAGTCTCATTGCTAAGCTCTTCTAATATAGCAATGGTTTCCTGTTCCTGGGAAGACCACTCACTTGTAGTGGATGATTTCTCGTGTAACTTTTTAAGAAACAACTTTCTAGCGAAAAGATGCAGATCTTTTATAGCTGTGAAGTAATCAAAAGATGCCACAGGGGAGAATGTTAAACCCATACTAAGAACATCAATTTGGTCCGTGGATAGCTCAATGTCGGATAGATTTATTACCTGGAGTTTGGAGGATTTGTTGGAAGATCTCAGATTTCTATGCTGGTAAGGACTGAATCTGTGACCACCTCCACGTTTGCTCCTATTGCCAGGGCCTCCTTTAAAGGAGTGAGAACCAGACATACTCTCAACTGATAATAATGATGAGCTGGACGGGGTCATGCATCCCCTGCTTTACCTCTGCTTTGGGATAGGATTGAAAGATGGAGGCATGGTTTATACTTACCCTTGTACTCAGGAGGAAAGGAATGCTGCTCTAAGTAGAGGAGACCAGAGATAGGATGACTATACATAAGAAATGTCAAGTTATATTTCAGTCCTATGGTAGAGGGTTGTGTTGAGGACATTATTCTATTAGATTATATAAGCTTGAAGAAAGGGCACACTTTTTAGTCATCCCCTTTATAAGCCAAAAACAGCTGCTTAGAAAGATAAGCTATGGCCGATTTATGTGTTTTGTAGCCAACCAACCATTTATTTCAATGGCAGAACCCACACTCATCAACTCATCACTAGTGTTGAGCGATACCGTCCGATACTTGAAAGTATCGGTATCGGAAAGTATCGGCCGATACCGGCAAAGTATCGGATCCAATCCGATACCGATACCCGATACCAATACAAGTCAATGGGACTCAAGTATCGGACGGTATTCCTGATGGTTCCCAGGGTCTGAAGGAGAGGAAACTCTCCTTCAGGCCCTGGGATCCATATAAATGTGTAAAAGAAAGAATTAAAATAAAAAATATCGCTATACTCACCCTCCGACGCAGCCTGGACCTCAGCGAGGGAACCGGCAGCGTTGTTTGTTTAAAATTCGCGCTTTTACTTGGTTACGTGAAGTCCCGGCTTGTGATTGGTCAGGGCGGCCATGTTGCCGGGACGCGGACCAATCACAGCAAGCCGTGACGAAATTACGTCACGGCTTGCTGTGATTGGTCCGCGTCCCGGCAACATGGCCGCCATTAACCAATCACAAGCCGTGACGTCACGGGAGGCTGGACACGCGCGCTTTTTAAAATGGGCGCGTGTCCAGCCTCCCGTGACGTCCCGGCTTGTGATTGGTTGCGCCGCGGTCAACCAATCACAAGCCGGGAGGCTGGACACGCGCGCATTTTAAAATTTTAAAATGGGCGCGTGTCCAGCCTCCCGGCTTGTGATTGGTTGATCGCGGCGCAACCAATCACAAGCCGGGACGTCACGGGAGGCTGGACACGCGCCCATTTTAAAATTTTAAAATGGGCGCGTGTCCAGCCTCCCGGCTTGTGATTGGTTGATCGCGGCGCAACCAATCACAAGCCGGGACGTCACGGGAGGCTGGACACGCGCCCATTTTAAAATGCGCGCGTGTCCAGCCTCCCGTGACGTCACGGCTTGTGATTGGTTGCGTCTCCCATGTGACTGCGACGCAACCAATCACAAAGCCGGGACGTAATTTTAAAATCCTTAAGGACCTGAAATTACGTCACGGCTTGCTGTGATTGGTTGCGTCTCCCATGTGACTGCGACGCAACCAATCACAACGCCGGAACGTAATTTTAAAATCCTGAAGGACCTGAAATTACGTCACGGCTTGCTGTGATTGGTTGCGTGCCGGTCACATGGGCGGCACGCAACCAATCACAAGCCGGGACTCACGTAAAGGAAAGAAAAGCGCGAATTTTAAACAAAGAACGCTGCCGCTTCCCTCGGTAAGGTGCAGGCTGCGTCGGAGAGGTGAGTATAGCAATATTTTTTATTTTAATTCTCTCTTTTACACATTTTTACATTAATGTTGTTTCGATACCGATACCCGATATCACAAAAATATCGGATCTCGGTATCGGAATTCCGATACAGCAAGTATCGGCCGATACCCGATACTTGCAGTATCGGAATGCTCAACACTACTCATCACGAGAAAGACTTCTAATAACAAAGGGGATATCTTTGTGACATATCCTCTATGCTCCCTTTTTGGTGGCCTCAGACAGACAGTATTTCATTATAAATATTAAATAATATATACTTATTCAAGGAATTGGAAAATCCAATTAAGGAAATGACAAACACATAACAGTTTGCCTAAAAAGACACAATGATAACGGGTAGATATTCACCTTTTTTATGGACGATGGGAAAATCTGTTGATGAGACTATTTCATGCAGTCCATGACAGAAAGAATGTACCATAAAAACATATTAATCCTCATATATCACTGTATATCACCTGCGGGAGGCACACACACAGGGTTTATTACAGACAACGTACATTGTTTATGGACATAACTCGTCCAACGTTCACTTCACTCTGTGACTTTTCATTAAATGGAGAATTGTTCATTATTTCTTTGGTGTGACTAAAAGCATAATAAATCAGAATTTCCTAATTTAATTTCCTATGTTCTCTAAATCGTCACCCTGCGTTTTTTCCCCCAGTACCTCTGACATTTTAAAATATCTTTGAAGTAACAATCTACATCCATATTCAAAGGCAACGGAGAGCCTAAGTGTAATTCACTTGATTTGCAAAATACATTTAAATGGTAAAAAAACATCTGCTGTGTAACACTTCTACTCATTGATGTAGAAATAGACTCCATAGCCTTTGTATAATCCAGGACTTGTTTAATATATGCTCTCAGCAAGAATTGCCATCTAATTTCAGCTGTCAGTGGTGTGCACTCCAGCTACATCGCTACATAATTTTTTTATGAACATAAAATGTCAACACGAGTTTCGGTTAATTTGAGCTGAGCGCTTTGAGTGATCGCAGTGTGAGTAGTATCTTAAATTTATCTGACTAATATTATTGTGCATATATAAGGGTTCCTAAAATTATGCACACATTAATGTCAATCTCAGAAAGATTCCACCAATTATAGGTAATTTAAAAGGAAAGCTTTTTAATGAGACTTGAAACTTGGCTAAGAATATTAGCCAAGTCAGACTCCCATCTACAAACAGATATTTTAAGGGACTTGTTCTTCATCAGTGTAGAGCAAGGTTTGGCTGTACACTAGCTGACTACGAGCTAATTAGTAATGTACCAGAAAGAAAAGAAAGGAAAAGTCCAGAATGATGAGAAAAAAAGAAACCTATTTCCGAAGTGTCATCAATAGTAGATACCAAGCTCGTAAGTCAAACTCCGACCCTTTAACGAACTCTACAATATGACTACTGAAATTCACTAATTCATACACCCATCAATAGATACAGTTGCTGTTTTTTAGAACTCCTATTTCCAACTATACAAATTTAATATACAGGGTGGGCCATCTATATGGATACACCTGGGTGGGCCATTTATAAAGTTGGATCCAAAATGGCCAAGTTCAAAATAGCTGCCATGCTCTCAACCCATCTTGAAAAGTTTTCCCCCTCCCATATACTAATGTGCCACAAACAGGAAGTTGATATCACCAACTATTCCCATTTTATTTAGGTGTATCCATATACATGGCCCACCCAGGTGTATCCATATAAATGGCCCATCCTGTATTATTGTATCAATACCTCCCTTGAACATTAGCGCCTCAGAGAAGCCATTTCGGGCAAAACCTTGGATGTTATACTAATTAAGAACTTTCTAATGATTCATTTTGAAAACATACAGTAATATTTCTTTGTGACCACATGCATGGAAAGCCTATACTATATTCCTGGTCAGGAGAAATAATTGAAGGGTAGTGTGGTTGACGGGAGGCAGTTTGATCACCAGCAATTACAAATTTCAAAAATGTATTGCAACATTAGAGTAAAACTCTTGATGGGACTTAATTCGTATAACTACCATTGGATAGCCATAAGTAGTATAACATTTCTCAAAAAAAGAAATGCAAAATTATATTTTTTTCAGTGCTGCTCAACTTTGGCCACTCACTCAGGAAAGCAGTCTCTGCAGAGCAAATATCCAGTTGATGAAAGCTAAGGTTCTTCTACCAGACAAGAAAGCATTGCCTTTGTCTAGCTCTCCATCTCTTTACCAGAATTCTGTCTGATTCTCAAAAACACTTGTTTGGTGTACCCCAAATCAGTTCTCTATAATTGGACATCTGGAAGTCATCGTTTAATAAAGTGTTCTGCAGTGAATGGAAACATAGATACCTTACCTCCAAAATGTGACACTGGTTTTCTTGTAATATTTTGTTTTCAATGGAATGCTGCAAAATAAGACTCCATATATAGCTGGCCTCCTTAATGAGATCTTCTCCCCTGAAGCTGTTTAATTTTATCAAACTCAACGTATTTGTTATTTTTATTATACAAATGTAACCAATTAAAGGTTGGCACTTTTTCGATATTTTATGTAAAAGCTAGAAACTGCTTCAGCCCCTCTCTGTCATAGGAAGTACTTGTTCATTCTAGATTGTGTGCAGTGTGTAGAGTGGGCTCAAGAGTTGAACCTGGTCCATACAGGTTGGGCGCTATCTGTGTAATACAGTCAAAGTCTGCAACTAACAGCTAACTCCAAGGATCTGCTGTTTAGCCAAATAGATTCCGACCTCCATCTCTTAAATGGTTGTGACTTGTGGGAGCACCTGATGAAGTATGCCAAATATTTTACAATAAAAAGTGTGGGGGAACAAAAAGTGCAGAAGGCAATAAATTATGGGGCTTGCACTTGTTGGAAGTCCTGGCCAAGAGTGAACAGTGGTTAAAGATGCGATGCAACAGAGGATCTAAGGACCTGGCAAAGGAGCAAAGGTGGCAGCTAGACAAATAAGTGGATTGCAAAAGTTTAAAAGAAACAAAAATATACTCACCTCACCGCTCACCTTCCTGGATGTTCACAATGCTCCCTGTGTGCTTATCCGGTCCCCTGTGTCTTTGTCACGTCACATCTTCAGTGTTCACTCTAGCATTCTGGTAAGTCTCAGAGATCACTGTGAATGCTCAGTGACCTCTGAAGCATGTACCTGGAAGATGCAGACCAATATACACTCTTGGCTTGGACTTCCAGCAGTAAGTAGGACACATACCATGCACAGTGGCCTGTTTGAGGCCGGAAGCCACATCCTACAGTAAGCACTGGACTGAAATGTAACACAACAGAGTTGCAGAGGACCAGAAAGCAATCAGGGGGTGAAAATCTTTTTTTTATTATTTTTTCCTTTAATAGGCTGTCTACTGTACAGCAAGATAGCGGCTGAAGCTTGATGTTATTTTTCTGAATTCACAAAGAACTATTTACAAAAAATCCGCACACTCCAGAATATATATTTTTTGTAAAATGAGAGTAAAATTCAGTTTCACTGGAATAAATTCACATATCTCTATTTTGTAATGGTGCAAATGGTAATTATCAATATTAGTTAGGTCATCATTAATTAGTTTACTGCTTGTAATATTACAGAACATTGGATATTTTCCATTAAACCTGGCTGGCAAATCTAAGAACCGGAAAGTGATCTAGTGAATATCAAATAATTGCTGATAATTATGAAAGATACCTAAAAATGACCCTAAAGATAAAAACATGAACCGTTGATCACCAAACGTGTGGCAGACAAGCTTTCTTCTTATATTCTGAAAATGTTCTGTGATAAATCAAAAATGAGGTTATTTCAGTGAAAAGTTACAAATGAAAGCAAATTTTGGCTCTGTGTCACATCTGGGATGTGATTATGGAAAATGTAAGTCTGGAAAATGTGACAGTCTCTAAGCATTAGTACAGTGCAAATAAGGCATTTAAAATGAAAAGCCTCATAAATTGTAATACATCATCCATAATTTAGGTGATTAATTGTAGTTTGTTCTAGTAAACAAAGTGATACGAGAACACCATTTGTGATTACTTAGGGGCTTTGTGCTAATATAAAGTAAATGTTTCTATCTATGCTACTGAATAATCTAATCTTCTCTACATACCCGGTTATGCAGTTACAAGTGGTGAGCACAATCATATACAGTGGGGAAAATAAGTATTTGATACACTGCCGATTTTGCAAGTTTTCCCACCTACAAAGAATGGTGTGGCCTTTATTTTTATCATAGGAACAGTTCCACTGTATAATTTTTAAATAATTAAATTGCATTTTATAGCATGAAATAAGTATTTGACCACCTAACAACGAGCAAGAATTCTGGCTCTCACAGACCTGTTAGTTTTTGTTAAAGAAGCCTCCTACTCTGCACTCATTACCTGGATTAATTCCACCTGTTTGAATTTATTAACTGTATAAAAGACACCTGTCCACACACTCAATCAATCACACTACAATCTCTTTGCCATGCCCAAGACCAAAGAGCTATCTGAGGACACCAGGGAAAAAATTGTAGACCTGCACAATGTTAGGATGTGCTACAAGCTAGTAGGCAAGCAGCTTGATGAGAGTGCAACAACCATTGTACACAATTATTAGAAAATGGAAGAAACACAAAATGAATGTCAATCTTCCTCTGTATGGGGCTCCATGCAAGATCTCGCCTCGTGGTCAAGGTCAGGATTCAGCCCAGAACTACATGGGAGGAGCTGGTCAATGAAACGAAGAGAGCTGGGACCACAGTATCAAACATTACTGTGGAGACACAGCATTGCATCTTAATTAACCAGATGACTATTTTTAGCATGCCAGAAAGAATAGACTGTTATCTATATATTGACTTTTGAGTGTATGTGTTTATTTCTGGTTGGTCAAGAAAACATACTTTTGCTTGTGAAAGCCTGTAATGTTAACTTGTAAGCTGACATTTGATGTAACATTGTGCTCTTATCCTTGATTACTAGTAATGTTTGCTGATATGCTGACTATGCATTGTATAGGCGAGATAGTTTGTTGGCATTCCAAACAGAGGAGGAACATTTATGCAAATAGATTACATAATCAAACAATGCGACTTGGTCGTCACCATTCTTCCCCTTATTTGTGATGCTGGATTGAAGGACACTTGTTAAACATAAAAAGAAGTGATACAGTGTGTACGGAAAGTATTCAGACCCCTTTAAGTGTTTCACTCTTTCTTCCATTGCAGCCATTTGGTAAATTCAAAAAAGTTCACTTTTTCATATTAATGTATACTCTGCGTCCCATCTTGACTGAAAACAAAACATAAATGTAGACATTTTTGCTAATTTAATAAAAAACAAAAACTGAAATATCACATGGTCATAAGTATTCAGACCCTTTACTCAGACACTCATATTTAAGTCACATGCTGTCCATTTCCTTGTGTTCCTCCTTGAGATGGTTCTACTAATTCATTGGAGTCCAGCTGTGTTTAATTAAACTGATAGGACTTGATTTGGAAAGGCGCACACCTGTCTATATAAGACCTCACAGCTCACAGTGCATGTCAGACCAAATGAGAATCATGAGGTCAAAGAAACTGGCCAAGGAGCTCCAAGACAGAATTGTGGCAAGGCAAAGATCTGGCCAAGGTTACAACAGAATTTCTGCAGTACTCAATGTTCCTAAGAGCACACTGGCCTCCATAATCCTTAAATGGAAAAAGTTTAAGACCACCAAAAGTCTTCCTAGACCTGGCCTTCCAGCCAAACAGAGCAATCGTGGGAGAAGAGTCTTGGTTAGAGAGATAAAGAAGAACCCCCAAGATCACTGTGGCTGAGCTCCAGAGATGCAGTAGGGAGGTGGAAGAAAGCTCCACAAAGTCAACTATCACTGCACCTACCACCAGTTGCGTGTTTATGGCAGAGTGGCCCAACAGAAGCCTCTCCTCAGTGCAACACATATGAAAGCCTGCATAGAGTTTGCTAAAAAACAGATGAAGGACTCCCAGACTATGAGATATAACATTTTCTGGTCTGATGAGATGAAGATAGACCTTTTGGTGATAATTCTAAGGGGTATGAGTGGAGAAAACCAGGCACTTCTCATCACCTGCCCAATACAATCCCAACAGTGAAACATGGTGATGGCAGCATCATGCTATGGGAGTGTTTTTCAGCTACAGGGACAAGATGACTGGTTGTCATTGAAGAAAACATGAATGCGGCCAAGTACAGAGATATCCTGGATGAAAACCTCTTCCAGAGTGCTCTGGACCTCAGACTTGGCCGAAGGTTCACCTTCCAACAAGACAATGACCCTAAGCACACAGCTAAAATAACAAAGGAGTGGCTTCAGAACAACTTTGTGACCATTCTTGACTGGCCCAGCCAGACCTCTGACCTAAACCCAATTGAGCTTCTCTAGAGAGACCTGAAAATGACTGTCCACCAATTTTCACTCTCCAACCTTATGGAACTGAAAAGGATCTGCATTGAAGAATGGCAGAGGATCACCAAATGCAGATGTGAAAACTTGTTGCATCATTCCCAAGAAGACTTATGGCTGTACTAGCTCAAAAGGTGCTTCTACTCAATGCTGAGCAAAGAGTCTGAATACTTATGAGCATGTGATATTTCAGTTTTTCTTTTTTAATAAATTTGCAAAAATTACTACATTTCTGTTTTTTTTTCAGTCAAGATGGGGCGCAGAGTGTACATTAATGAGAAAAAATGAACTTTTTTGAATTTGCCAAATGGCTGCAATGAAACTAAAAGTGAAAAATTTAAAGGGATCTGAATACTTTCCGTACCCACTGTATGTCTTTCGGAGAGATAGAGCCAGAGAGATATCCAGGCATCAAAAGGACAAGAGACAGCACAGCTGCCAAGACATCATGGCTCCATCATGAGCGAATCATATTTATTATTCTACAGGATGCCAGTTTAAGGGACTTTGGCCCCAGCTGGAAGTATACAGATCTGCACCATTGACCATCAGTGAACTATAGATACATTTGAGAAACACAGGTTGGGACCATCCGATCACCTAGCACCTATGGATATGTTTGGAGAAAACCAGGATTGGGACCTGATGGTCGCCTGGATCAATGGAGATGTTCTGAGTAGTCAAGTTGTGACCCTCCGGTAAACTAGCCTTGTATCTGATGGACTGTCATATTCCTATGCTTGTTACCTCTTTTCTGTGTGCGTGCCACAGGTGGGGTAGTCGACCCTGGAAGCTCTGAAGTAACAGCTGCTATTATCCCAGCGGGTCAGCGGAAGGGTGAGACTCTGTAATGTGCACCATCTTGGGGTATTTTGATGGGACTGTTCTACTTGCTATCTGCCTGTTTTTTTGTTTAATAAAGTATTGCCACATTTTTTACCCTCACCCTGTTTTGTCTGTGTAGCGTTATGCCCACCTGAAAGAGAGCACGGGTGTTTGGCAGGACGATCCCTAGTCCATGTGGTTTTGGCTAACGGACTGAGGTGCCTGCTGACCACCCGTGTCTCCATAATTACCATTAGTAACACACTACGCTGTCATGGATTCAAAACATGCAGGGCACGCAATCTCTCCCACCTCACGCCAGCATATGTCCAGGCCCGTTTAAAGTTTGCCAGTAACCACCTGGATGATTGAGAGGAGGTATGGGAGAAGGTCATGTGGTCAGATGAGACCAAAATAGAACTTTTGGTATCACCTCCACTTGCCACTTTGTAGTAAGAAGAAGGATGAGTCCAACCTCAAGACAGTGTCCCAACCTTGAAGCATGGTCGGGGAAACATCATACTTTTGGGAAGCTTTTTTGCAAAAAGAACAGGACAACTGCACCCTATTGAAGTGAGGATGGATGGGGCATTGTATTGCAAGAAGATTGCCAACAATTTCCTTCCCTCAGTAAGATGGGTCATGTCTGGATCTTCCAGCATTACAATGACACAAAACACACACCCAGGGCAACTAAGCAGTGGCTCCTTAAGAAGCATTTCAGGTTCTGGAGTGGTCTAGCCAGTCTCCAGACCTAAAACCTATAGAGAATTATTGGAGGCAGATGAAACTCAATGTTGCCCAGCGACAGCCCGAAACCTCAAAGATCTGGAGAAAATTTATATGGAGGAGTGGAGTAAAAGCCATGCTGCAGTGTGTGACAACTTGATCAAGAAATCCAGAAAATGACTGACCTATGTAAATGCAAACAAAGATTTCTGTACCGATTATTAAGTTCTGTTTTTCTATTGTATCAAATACTTATTTCATGCAATAAAATGCAAATTAATTACGTAAACATTATACAATATGATTTAATGGATTTTTTTGAAGGTTATGTCTCTTTACCTACGATAACAATTACAGTCCTCTCTCTTCTTTGTATGTGAGAAAATTTGCAAAATAAACTAAGCAGTGTATGAAATACTTATTTTCTCCACTGTATCTATGACTTATTACAGCAGAGCAAATCCAAAGTAGGATACAAATATCTATCATATGATTCTGATTATTCAATCCCCCCATAAAAAGTAAAAAAACCCCAAAAATATGTGCTACTCAATGTTCCTCTAGGGTAATGTTACATTAGTCAGAGGTTACAGGCTCAGAAAGGCTACCACAGACAGACTTGGTACAAGCCACTCCTTTTGGAAGGTTCTGCAGGAACCCCGACTTTCACCCTTTAAACCCTGTACAGGGATTTCAAAGGGCTTCCTTCCGGGGAGGCATCCAGAGGCAAGAAGGGTCGCCAAACGGGATCAATGCCAAGACATCACTTCAGGAACAAAATCGTAAGGTGAGTGGATGTTCAAAATTCAAGCAGAGATGAGAAAATGGGTGGAATCAGGAAGACAACACAAGAGAAACACAAGAGAAAGGACTATAGCACAAGCCACATAGCAGAACTAATCGACTGGCAATGGAAATCAGAGACTCATGTGTTTAAATAACAAGCAGTTCTGCCGAGATGTTTCAGAATGGAGTAATCAAGATCAAACAAATAATGCCATAGGTCCCTGATCTAGCGGCGCCAAAAGTCCCAGGAGTAAAACAGGACTAACGCTGTTACGCTGTTACGTATCAATAGCAACAAACGGGCCTAGTGGCCGAAGCAGAAACACAGAATGCACTGGAAACAACACAGATATTACAGGTACTGAGATTTATTGCCTACGTATCAATACCAAAGATATTCCCAGAACCACTCACACATATAAAATACAAAACAATTTTATTGAACACAATTAAAAGTATATGAAATACAAAAACATAGGGTTTCAAAAGAGGTTCAAGCAAACAAGAGGGTGGACCACATAAAAAAGCATTATCCACAGATACAGATGTAAGAATTATAATTGTCTCTAATATATATTCACAGCATAATGCTGATACAAGTAAAAAGGAGCACATATCTATGACAGATTCTGTGGTATGTAAAAGTAGCAATATACAGCTATGCAAAGCATAGCCGTCCGCTGGCCCTCCAAAATTTATTACTGAGGGCTGGCTGCTGGCCCTCTAAAATTAGAATGAGGGCCGCCTGATGGCCCTCTGACAATATTGAGGGCCACCTGATGTCCCTCTAGCAATAGTAAGGGCTTCCTGATGGCCCTCTGACAATATTGAGGGCCACCTGATGTCCCTCTAACAATAGTAAGGGCTGCCTGATGGCCCTCTGACAATATTGAGGGCCACCTGATGTACCTCTAACAATAGTAAGGGCTGCCTGATGGCCCTTTAACAATATTGAGGGCCACCTGATGTCCCTCTAACAATAGAAAGGGCTGCCTGATGGCCCTCTGACAATATTGAGGGCCACCTGATGTCCCTCTAACAATAGTAAGGGCTGCCTGATGGCCCTTTAACAATATTGAGGGCCACCTGATGTCCCTCTAACAATAGTAAGGGCCCCCTGATGGCCCTCTGACAATATTGAGGGCCACCTGATGTCCCTCTAACAATAGTAAGGGCTGCCTGATGGCCCTTTAACAATATTGAGGGCCACCTGATGTCCCTCTAACAATAGTAAGGGCCCCCTGATGGCCCTCTGACAATATTGAGGGCCACCTGATGTCCCTCTAACAATAGTAAGGGCTGCCTGATGGCCCTCTACAAATAGAGATTGCAGCCTGAGGGCCCTGAAAGAAAAAATTGTGACTTTCAGAGTCCTTACTTCATAACTTAAACAAGATGTGTCTGAACTTGTCTCACACACCACATGGCCAGATAAGGTATTAAAATGATAAAAGCATGTTTCCTATTGAATGTTTTTTTCATCATTGAAAGTAGTGTGTTAGGTGTTGAGTTCCTGCTGCTACAAAGGTGGAATCTTAAACAATGTCCCCTGCAGTCACCCATTTTTCCCTTGCCACAGTGGAGCCTGCTCAGCAGAGACGTCAGACCCAGCGTCTTGCTCAGGCTGATGCTGAGTGTCTGGTTACTGATGCTATCCCAGGTTCAGCTATTGTAACCAGCAGTAATCAGCAGGGAGCATACTCATCAGGGAAAAGTCCTGCTTTTTGTCAACTGAGCATGACCGTGGGATGACCTCTCATTGGAGGTCGGGGGTCACATGCTCCTGAAGCGGTCCTGATTGGACCACTGGGACGGTCCTGGAAGGACGCAGCTATAAAAGGTTTGCATGGCCGCTTGGCCATGAGCTAGTATAAATCTAAAATCGTGTATGTGTGGATGTGTGGATGCAATGTAAGCTCCTAATTGATCCCCTTCCCTAACATTGATGACTGCTTGTGGGTGATTGGAGCTAATTAGTGCCAGATTGTGCCATCGCGCAGTAGGCACGACAGTACTGCGCCTATAGCAGAGTTCGTCAGAGCAGTGCCATGCGCAAATAGTGCTTTCCTGGCCCAAGCTTAGGGTGGTCAGTGGCGTCCGCCAGAGCGACGCTGTATGCATATAGTGCTGTTAATCTTTAGTTCAGTTTTTCCCTGGCACCGCAGTTGCAAGGCCAAATGCTAGTGGGTCTAGAGGGACTCTAACCCTGTGTCCTTGGGGTCTGTGACCAAAACACTAGCATTCACTCTGCAGTATTGCGGCCCTGTGATGCAACAGGGTTCGCCTCCTTACATACCGGGTGAAGCTAACCCATGTGTGTTCACATTATGCCGCCATATACTGTCTGCCATTACCAAGCAGCAGGTGTCATCTCTGCATGGTGGACCCTGAGCTGGGAATGCACCTTATATCTTTCTTAATAGTATTTGGTGCGTTCCGCCAACCCTAACAGAGTGCACATGTGCAAAAAAAGCAGCAAAAACATTGCGTGTGAACGTAGCCCAAGGTGTGGAGGAGCATTTTTTTCTTCTCTTATTTATTTTGCCTTATATACAAGTCATTATCCTGGAAAGGATGTTTCTTAATATTTTTTTCCCGGTAAAATGTATTTTTTGTAAAAATGGTGTAATACTCTGACAACATTGCACCAAGCAGCGACCTGGGAGTCAGAGATTCTTCCAAGGGTTTTCCCCATGCTGTTCCCATGCCATTTTAGGCCGGTTTCACAAGTCAGTGGCTCCGGTACGTGTGATGACAGTTTCCTCACGTAATGGAGACACTGACTCACGTAGACACATTAAAATCAATGTGTCTCTGCACATGTCAGCGTGTTTTCACAGACCGTGTGTCCGTGTGCAAAACACGGAGACATGTCCGCTTTTCTCCGGCAGCACGGTCCGCAAAGCGCACACGTGCACATGGAGAACAGTGTGCACTCTCCTCCGTGTGCACGTACCACTGCAGGAGAAACAGTGCTACAGTTAAGCGCTGTCCCCTGCTTTTGGTGCTGAAGCCGGCATTCATTCCTTCTCCCCAGCAGTGTTTGCTGGAGAGAAGGAATGAAAAATCAAGTTTTTTTTAATTTTTTTTTGTTAAAAATAAAGTTTGGGGTCACTTCGCACCTCCCACCCCCCGTGCGCCCGCCCGCTTGCAAAGAAATACTCATTTAGCTCCCGCGATGCCTCCTCTCAGCGCCGGCAGCTTGCCCTGTGTGAGCGGTCATGTAGTATCGCTCATTACAGTGATGAATATGCGGCTCCACCTCCCATCTCCGGTACCGGAATTATCTGGGCGTGTGAGACTGGCCTTAGTGTTTGTCCATTATTTTCAGCAATTTTTAGACCCCCTATAGACCTCCGGGGGGGGGGGGGCGCAGGAAAAATTCTTGAGTTTCCATTATACTCCTTACTTAGGTTGAGCAACTATTAGTATTAGTAGTATTATTAGTCAAGTAACGAGTACCCGAGCATTTTAGTGCTCGCTCATCACTAATTCTAATTCATCCTAATAGTGTTGGATGGGGTTGAGGTTCGGAATCTGTGTGACCAGTAAAGTTCTTCACACCAAGCTCCCGTCAATCTTATCTTTAACCCCTTCATGACCTTGGGATTTGCTGTTTTTCAGTGTTCGTTTTCCGCTTCCCTCCTTCCCAGAGGCATAACTTTTTTATTTATCCGTCAATATGGCCATGTGAGGGCTTATTTTTTGCGGGACGATTTGTACTTTTGAACGACTTCATTGGTTTTAGCATGTCATGTACTAGAAAACAGGAAAAAAATTCCAAGTGCGGTGAAATTGCAAAAAAAGTGCAATTCCACACTGGTTTTTTGTTTGGCTTTTTTACTAGGTTCACTTAATGCTAAAACTGACCTGCCATTATGATTCTCCAGGTCATTATGAGTTCATAGATACCAAATATGACTAGGTTCTCTTTTATCTAAGTGGTGAAAAAAAATTTCCAAACTTTGCTTAAAAAAAAACCAAAAAACAAAATTGCACCATATTCCGATACCCGTAGCGTCTCCATTTTTCGTGATCTGGGGTTGGTCACTGGCTTATATTTTGCGTGCCGAGCTGGCATTTTTAGTGATACCATTTTGGTGCTGATACATTCTTTTGATCGCCCGCTTTTGCATTTTAATGCAATGTTGCGGCGACCAAAAAAACTTAATTCTGGAGTTTCAAATTTTTTTCTCGATACGTCGCTTTGCGAACAGGTTAATCCTTTTTTAATTGATAGATCAGCTGATTCTGAACGCGGCGATACCAAATATGTGTAGGTTTGATTTTTTTTTATTGTTTTATTTTGAATGAGGCGAAAGGGGGGTGATTTAAACGTTTATATTTTTTTTATTTTTTCATTTTTTCACTTTTTTTTAACTTTTGCCATGCTTCTAGAAGCTGGCACAACTCGATCAGCTCAGCTACATGGGAGCGATCATCAGATCGCTCCTATGTAGCTGAAATCCTGAATTGCTATGAGCGCCGACCACAGGGTGGCGCTCACAGCTAGCCGGGATCAGTAACCATAGAGGTCTCAAGGACCTCTATGGTTACGATTCTGACGCATCGCTGACCCCTGATCATGTGACGGGGGTCGGCGATGCGCTCATGTTCAAAACAGCTGACATGTCCCGGCTTTGATGCGGGCTCACCGCCAGAGACCACATCAAGAGCAGGGGATCCAACCTCGGATGCACTATCCCATCCGAGGTCAGAAAGGGGTTAAGGGCCTAGCTTTGTGCACTGGGACCAGGTACGAACTGGGGCTGAAATTCAGCCCTGACATTTGAAATCACACAGGCCCATGTTGTCCCCATCCCCCAGCACCAGATGGGATATATTACTAATATTACCCTGGATGGAGGAAAGCAAGATGCTGTGATGGAATCAATGACTTTGTGCTCCGTCCCAACTCTTAACAGCATGGGGGTCTTGAGAACACCAATTCTGCTAAAACTATAGCAGACAGTACTGCCCACAACCAGAGAGGCTCTTCTGGCATTTGCCAGAATTGCCAGATGGCCAGTCCGGTCCTGACTGGGACACAGTCATGGGGGACAGAAAAGGGCCTTCTCTAAACTGTTCCTACAAAGATAAATCCTACAAATGTCAAATATGTCTGGGTATGCTGAAAAATTAAGATTTCTCTACACTTGAATTAATAAGAGAGAGACGTGCGATGGATCCTGGGCGCTGCCTCTGACAAGAGTAAATCCAGCCAGTGTCTAAAAAACTTCCAATTTATTGCAACGCATTTTGGGGTAGAACCTACTCTTTCCTCTGCCATTGGATATATCACCTTTTATGTAGTTGTGCCACGCGCAACCTGATCAATTGAGCGACCAACAATCCCACGCACCTTCATCTGTTGCACACAGTGTTAAACATGGAGTGTCTCTTGTTTTAATAACCCCAGAGTATTATCACTTCTCCTGCAAACTTTATAGTGGCACAATGCAGTCAGGCAGGTAACAATCTCCAGAAATTCAACAATCCCAACCTTTCCCACCAGACTACTAGATAAAGAAGCGTGATCCGTCACTCCATAGAACACCTTTTCACTTCAGAGTATAGTGTTGGTGGCCTTACACCACTTCATCTGACTCTTTTTTATTGTGCTTGGTGATATAAGGCTTGGATACAGCTGCTCGACCATGTAAATCCATGCCAAGATGCTCACTGGGCACAGTTTTGTGATGTTAATGCCAGATCAAGTTTGGATCTGTGCAGTTACTGAACCTGCAGAGCATTAGCACCTTTTATGCATCATGCACCTCATCACTTGGCTATCGCGTTCTGTAACTTTACAGGGCTTCTTGGTTGCGTTACTGTGCATCCTAAATGCTTCCACTTGTGACAGTTGATGGTGGAAGGAAGAAATATCATGGATAGACTTGTTATTCCAGTGGCTCCTATTACAGGACCATGCTGGTATCAGTGAGCGCTTTACAATGAACCATTCTTTCACATGTTAGTAATTACAGGTGGCATGGTGATGGACTGGTTTTTATACATCTGTGGCAATATGACTGAATGAAAAAACAATGATCAATGATCAAGTGGAGTTTCCCTATACTTTTCTATATATAGTGCAATTCATGCTGAATGGTGTGTGGCTACTAACTTTAAAAAAAATACATGATTTTGAGATATTCTGCCCAGAGATGTTAATGCAATAGTTGTCTACCGGTATGTTGCAATCAGATGGCTGCAATGTGAATTGCAAAGTGTCAAGGTTTCTGCCAGCTCAGTTAGGGAACCACTCAAAGGTTCATCGTGACCAGAATATTAAACTAGGAACCTCACGTTCAATTTTGTAATTTTTTTGCCTAGGGGCTTCAGATCAATGTGTGATTTTTGGATGTACGGTCCATATCTTCTTCTACAGCTATGCCTGGTCTGTCCACTTCATATTTTGTTTAACTTGGACACCACTCCTTGCATTCCGCCTATTCTTTGCTTCCAGCTCACAGTCTGAGAACATATGTATGGTGAGTTTTCCATATCTTCTCACTTGGTGTTGGTTCTGTGTGGCGGCCATTGCTGCTGTGGTGTTGTGTTTGTGAGGTGGTGCGACCTGGAGTCATGGGGGCTTTGCCTTGCAGCTTGGGTGCTGTGGGCCATCATGTCTCTATCACTGCTTGTGCGCTGATGTTCTGGAGATGGTCAGTCCAAGGATCCAAACGTTTTAGGTTATGGACCCACTGAGAGGGTCACCATGACTTAGTAGTTGGTTTCATACAATCTGATCAGAATTTCAAGCTAAGAACCTCATGGTTAGTTTTGTACATTTTTGCTTAGCGGCTGTACAGTAGATCAAAGTATGATTTTTGGATGTGAGACCATGTCTTTTTCTAAAGCGATGGTATTTTGCTAGCCTGTATTATACATTGTATACAAGAAGAGTATACTCAAGCCAAACTTATGTTTCCTACCCCATTATTTTTAGGAAAATGGAAATGTCCAGATTGTAGGAGTCCATCTATGACTTTTCTATGGGGTTAATCCAATTTTATTTATATTTCTATATATATATTCTATACTAGCATGGGAAACGGCTACCACGTGTAAATTATCTGTTAATTTTAGCCACAACCACTCCAGATGAAGCAGGCAGTGATGACTAGTGCTGAGACAGATGCTAGCACCCTCCATTTCTGATATTGATGAGAGCTACATCTGGGTGCATCCCATAGGAGCTGTCATGGACGCCCTTCACTCCTTCATCTTTCAACAAACACAATTTCTACGTTTTTATTTGTGATTTTTACATCTTCTTTTTTTTAGTACATTTTGATTACGTAATGCTACGTCTATGCTCTTTGCTTAATGACAAGTATACAAGACATCCCGGCTTAATTAATAATGTAATTGGCTCCGCAGCTAAACTCAGCAGATTGCAGCTTCTTGACACTGTTCTCATTTAGCCCTATCCCTTGTTGGATAAGGTTATTTGCTCAAATGCCTGAGCGAGGCAACTCCGCTCACTATATATGTAGGTCAGGTCTAAGGCTTTTATGCTGCTGTTCTGCACTTATCAACAAAAAAAGTGGAGAATTTAATTTCTCCTAAATAGCCAATTTCATGAATTACACTTTTCGATGATTGAGTAGTCTATTGTTTAGCAATGAGTGTAATTTCTCCAATATGCTCAATGCTATAATACCTGGTTGTCATTTTAGTAAACGAATGGCTTTCGTTGCTGCCTAAAGAAAAAGCAGTTTGATTAAAAGCCCACGGGGGATGGAAGGAAATAATATCCTAAAGAAATATATATATATAACAAAAAACGGCAAAAACACTTAAAAAGACCATAAAAGCTGTACAATAGATCCTGGCCTGGAGGTATTCCACTTATGGACTTACACTGAACTTATGAGAATGAACGGAATACTTCAAAAAGCTTTTGTTTTATGAACTGACATTAGAATTATTCTGCGGACCACTAGGTGGCAGTGGTATTCTGTTTGTCAAACTTTTTCAAACTTTTCTATACATTAAATAAAGAAAAAGCAGATTTATTTGGGGGCAGAATATTTCTAAAAATATTGATGTACTTGTGTATAAAAAAAATGTGAAATTTCCAATTATTATTAATCTTGGTTTTATCTGGAAATCCCCAAAATTTGAAAATTTTGCACTTCTTCACAAAAAGGATGAGTGGACTTTCCTCATTAAAACACTACAGTTCTGTATTAGACAGATTTGTTGTAATATTTCATTTCTTTACTTTAGGTTTCATTCATTAAAGCTTATGTTTATTCTCAGCCAATTTTTGAGCCACAGGCAATTAATGCTTTAATATAAAACCATAGCTATTACTTACCTGTTGAAACCTTTGCCGCTCCATCACAGGCTTGTCTGTTGCTCTCCATCTTTCTTTGTTTTCTTGTCCAATCTACAACATTTGACTGTTGCAGCTAATCAGAGGCTTCAGAGCTCCAGGGGACAACACGTTTTTGCATCTGAGGGCAGCATGATTTAGGGACAGAGACCCTGATTCCAGTGATGTATCACTTACTGAGCTGTTTTTTAACATTTTGATGGCCCTTTATGATTCAGAAAAATTGCAGCCAGCCACCATTCTGATGAATCCATGCAAAAGCGAGTTGCAAGTTTTTATATCATTGCAATTCATGGGACTATCAGCCAATAATGTGAAAAAATGGAGAACTGTGTTGCGCCCTGTGTCACTGTGTCGCCACAAAATGGTCACATGTGTACTATTTTATATGTGTATTGCAAATGATGGGAGTTATGTTTTCTCTGCTGGGGACAACAGCACACACAATTTACCCTGCTCTCTTACTCTGGCTGAAGCTTAGAGCTTTGCACAGATACCATAACTGGGAGGGGAGGGGCGTAGTTAGTCTGTGAAGGGTCGGTAGAAAAGAAAATGGAGAATGTTCAGGGAGGAGAGATATGTGCTTCCTCCAGGGACCATGCTGAGAAGCAGGGTTGTAACTACAACAGGTGCAGGGGTTGCAATCACACCCGGGCCCTGGAGCCTAGGGGGCTCTAAAAGTCCCTTTGGCCTATAGAAAAACACTATAGCTACTAAAGATTAAAAATATTTGGGGGCCCCGTTGGAGCTTTTTCATCAGGGCCGATGAGTTTCAAGTTACGCCACTGCTGAGAAGGGTCAGGGTATCAGCTCCTAGGCCATCCAGACTTCCAGAGTCGGGTGGTAAGCAGAGATGCTCGGTGGTTTTCATAACCAGCAGTGAAGTGTTTTTCCCAGGAGCTCCGTAGCAACAGAGAATCAGTGAGAGATTGTGCAAGAACAAACACATGCTTCACATAAGATTCACGCTGCGGGCTGCTGGGAGAGAAAACACAGTGAGTACGTGGCTGTACTGGAAGTTTCAGACTCCAGGAAACCTTTGTCCCAGAAGGGATTAGAGCAGCAGGAAGTTCACACTGAATCACAGCAGAGAGAGATAATTCCCATCCTGCAGAGCAGACTGTATACCTGGTGAGAGTTGTATTTCATCCTCTGAAACGGCATCTGGACTTCAGTAAATGGTAAAGTGACCTTCCCTGTCTCCTGCCTTATTACTCTGCACCATCTACTGCTATCACTACCCCTGGGGGCCAGCCCTGGTTGGAGGGGGTTAAACACCTGCACTGCCATCATCTCCTACCCCTCAGGGATCATCTGCAGTGTCAGCCATATTACAGCCGAACGCTCCAACTGGCATCACAATCTCTTTTATCTAATTTTTGTTTTTCTTTCATATTTTTATTTTTAATCTCTGTTTCACTGTCCCTTGAGCACGGGCACCGGTCACAGCCGCCATCCCCGTGACCCCAGAATCCAACACTGCCCGGTGACCTAAGTACCCCGCTATGGGTGATACAACTGCGCTATAAGTTTTTTTGAATAGGGAAGGGGGAAACAGTTGTTTTGGAATAGGTATACTATGCTATGTGGGTTTGAATAAAGTCTACCTTTTTTTACCTTGAATTCTATGGAGTGCTGCCTTCCTTTTTTACGTCTATCTATCTATCTATCTATCTATCTATCTATCTATCTATCTATTATCTATCTATCTATCTATCTATTATCTATCAATATATTATCTATCTCCTATCTATCTATCTATCTATCTATCTATCTATCTATGTATCTATCTATCATCTATCTATCTATCTATCTATCTATCTATCTATCTATCTATCTATCTATCTCTATCTATCTATCTATCTATCTATTATCTATCTATCTATCTATCTATCTATCTATCTATCTATCTATCTATCTCTATCTATCTATCTATCTATTATCTATCTATCTATCTATCTATCTATCTATCTATCTATCTATCTATCTATCTATCTATCTATCTATCTCTATCTATCTATCTATCTATCTATTATCTATCTATCTATCTATCTATCTATCTATCTATCTATCTATCTATCTATCTATCTATTATCTATCTATCCATCTAGCATTGGTCATGCATTGTGGTTGTGATGATCTTGGAGTTGAATAAGAAACTCATATAAAATAAAACATATAAAATAACAAAGCCGTATATACACCAATCTTGTCATTATTCTGCTTTTTTCCGGTCTATAGCTTTCTTTTTGGTAAAGAACACTTTAATCTTATTCTCAAAACTAGGACACAACTTCATAAGAATTGAAGTTACTTTGAAGTTATTTTTGCTTTGTAACATAAAATGAACTATGTCATTGGTAACTTTTAGTTTGTGTTGTTTGACACTTACAGCATATACTGGTTATATACGTAGCGGCTTTATTCCTGTGGTTAGACCATTATAGTAAATGTTACGCTCCAGCACTTTGTGACAAATTATCAATTTTGATCTTAATGGACAAGCTACTTTAGAGTCGAGGTTGTTAACCAGCTTGTCCTGTGATTAAACTTTGTATTTCTCTAGCACAAAATATTTTTTTCCACCGAATGTTCAAAAAAAAGCATCAATGTGTGTAGATATTGCTGTTACATACCCGTTATGGGGCCTACAGATGTATTTTTTAGTTCCCTCTCAGATTGTACACCTGGCAGTGTAAATTGCTGGTACAAATAGAGTTCAAAACGCAAAGTACATCTGACTTAAAATGAATCTGTCTCCGGGTTTTTGCTGCAACATTGGAGAGCAAAATAATGTAGGGACAGAAACCCTGATGCCAGTGATGAGGTCTGCTTGGAAAAGAAGCGCACAATAGGGCAATACAGCAAGGGAAATAATAGCGTGTGAGAGTGATGGCAGTGCTCACCTGCGTTGGTTGTGTGGGGATACGACAGCTATAAGAACCGTAGAATTCATGTCTGCATCTCCGTGGCTGGAGGAAAAATTCTTCCAGATAGCAATTCACCCTAATGGAGATATTATGGTACCTGGGCTGCGCTTGCAGGACTCAAAACTGCGTCATGGTATAAAATGAAGGTTTTTAATACACAAACACATTTCAGTACCAGACTGGCACCTTTTTCAACTGTGCATAGGCAGAAAGTTGCCAGTGAGTGTTGTAGGCGGTGTTATACAGAGCTAATGACTATGGAGGACTATATGGCGGCAGGTTTACTATTCCTCTAATGATAATGTCCTGCTGATAAAATGGAGATTTTATAAAAACTACATCTCTGGAATCAGGGTCTCTGCCCCTGTTATTCTGCTTTAAGATTAGGTAGAAAAACCTGGTGACAGATTTCTATCAGACCTATCAGTTCTGTGAAAAATGCAAAAAGTGACACGGAATTAAACTGTAAGACTTTTCTGAAATTCATGGCATTAGCGCATCAGTTGATTTCTTTCGGTATTTGGCCTCGTTCTCCCTTGCGTGGAATCTCGACTAGTGCAATAAGAGAAAAAATCACATTGCGCTAGCACCAATGATATTCAATGAGTCAGTGGTCATCTGCAATTTGTTCCTCATCTGGAATCGGGCTGAGGAAAAAAATCACAGCATGCAAATATCAGAGGAGACCCATCAATGCAGGTCAATGGGTGCGAGGAAAAAAGGGACGGCACCCGTACCATTGAGAAATTTCTCACGCTTCGAGCACTGACGTCAGTAAGGTTACCGCAGTTCATCGTCTATCCATGGGGATAATCTTAGTGACATCAGCGCTCGTCGCAGCAGCCGGATTCACATGCTACCGTCAGTGTGTACTGGATGGTGTGCTGAGCAGCCACATTACTCCTGTCACCGCTCAACACACCATCCGGATGTAGCAGATTTAGGGATCGTTGTAGGACATGGGATCGAATTACGGCAGACCCTTTGAATAATTTCATTTTTTAATGGGTATAAATGGGTAAAAAAGGGTCAGGAAGTGTTCTTTACAACTAAAGGACTTTTCTCTGTGTGTTTATTGTTTTTTACTACAGGTTTAGTGATTGGGGTGTCTAATAGACACCTCTCCATTACTAACTCCTGGGCTTGATATAAGCAAACATTACACAGCTGACATTAACCCCAAAACCATTACCTCACTTGCCAACGCACCACAGCAAGCAGGAAGAGCCGAGGCTCTAATGGATGTGTCATTTCTGGGGAGGCTGAGGGCTGGTGTTACTAGTCTGAGAGGGGGCCAATATCCATGGCCCCTTTCCAGCCTATTAATATCAGCCTGGAACTGTTTGCTTTTGCTGGTTAATAAAATTAGCGGGGGCACCACGACTTTTTTTGGTTTTTAATAACCAGCAAAAGCTATGCAAACAGAGGTGAGCTGATATTAATAGCCAGGGAAGCTTCATGGATATTGGCCTCTTCCCAGAATATTAAAACCAGCCCCCAGCTGTCTGCTTTTCCTCAGCTAGGTATTAAAAATAAGGGGGACCCTACAGATTTTTTTTCTTTGATTTGTTTGTTTATTAGCTAAATACAAGTACAGTTAGCTGCACACGCACTGCACTAATTATATATCTCACTGACATTTTTTTATCTATCTATTATATCTATATATCTATTCTATCTATTCGAATCTGATGGTTCACGCTCAGAAGCAGAAACGCTTGAGCAGTTGTCAAATAATTAAACTTCCAGCTTCAGTCTTCTTCACTTAAGAACCAGACCTTTTATCAAATACTTAGTGAGGAAATGCTTTATTTTCTCTAATTCTATATATTTGAGAGAGGATTATATTTGATATTTTTTCTTTACTTTATGTCGTTTTCCAGGAGGTGAAATGACGCCATTTTCTTTTAAATAAAAAATGGAGCTAATATTTTAGAATATAATTATATTGTTTGATTAATGACGAGAAAATGTAATGGTTCAACCATTTTTCTTTTTTTTATAAAAAAAATCTAATAAAGTGTTAAAAAAATAAAATAAAAAAGCAATATTCACTTCACTGATCCATTGCTGCTCCTTTTCCGATACTATTAGTTGCCCATCGGTCTCTATCATCTATCGCAGCCACGACATCCATCCTGACACAATGACATGTGACAGTGGTAACCATTTATAGGCTGACATGGGACACTTTGTCACCCACTGCTTGAATAAGCATTAGTGATGAGCGAGTATGCTCGTTACTCGAGTTTCTCTGAGCATGCTCAGGTGGACTCTGAGTATTTCGGCATACTCGGAGATTTAGTTTATGTCGATGCAACTGCATGATTTGCGGCTGCTAGACAGCTTGAATACATATGAGAATTTCCTAACAAACAGGCAACCCCCACATGTACTCAGGCTGGCTAGCAGCCACAAATCATGCAGCTGCGTCGACATAAACTAAATCTCCAATCATGCCGAAATACTTGGAGACCACTCGAGCATGCTCTGGAAATCTCGAGTAATGGGTATACTCGCTTTTCTAATATATAAAGCTGAATGTGTGTATGTGTGTGTGTATGTGTATGTATGTATGTATGTATGTCCGGGATTGGCATCTGAACCGTCGCAGCTACAGCCACAAAATTTTGCACAGTCACACGTCTGGACCCCGAGAGCGTCATAGGCTATGTTGTGAGGTGAAATTTTAATCCCGCGCTTTCCAATTCACAAAACAATTTTGCCCCAATCTACATAATGGGGAAAAAATGAAAGGAAAAGTGTTGGAGGCAAATTAACAGCTGCCAGATGTGAACAAGGGGGACTTAAAGAATGAGAGCAATGGCGCCAAAGAGTATATACTGTACAGTTGCTAAGGTGGGGCCCCGACATGGGATAATCACCACACCACCACGGGGATATGAACACACACACAAAATGCGCCACACACTACCACGTGCTCGAACACATATACCACCCTCAGCGCACATTTCACCACACATACACCAACCTCGCCACATAAAAGTAGAAACACAAAAGTCGCCGCTCAAAACTCGCCACGCGCAAAACTCTCCACATGCAAAACTCGCCACACGTGCAAAACTCACCTCATGGAAAACTCGCCACACGCAAAACTTGCACACGCAGAAAAATTGCCACACGCAGAAAAATTGCCACATGCACAAAAGTTGCAACACATGCAAAAGTTGCCTCACACAAAACTTGCACATACTCAAAAGGCACCACACATAAAACTCACCACGCGCAAAACACGCCATGCGCAAAACTTGCTGCACACAACTTGCTACACTAACCTGTCACATGCAACTCGACACACAAAAAGTTGCTACACGCATGTCGCCACACAAAACTCATCTCACAAAAGTCGCTACATGCATGTCGCCACACGCAACTCAACACACACAACTTGACACACGAAACTCGCCCTAAAACACACACAAGTCTGGTATTATCCTTCAAAAATAAAAATCTGATTAATAAGCAGACAAACTACAAGAGCAACAAATGTACCATATAGGAATCCGGCAGCTGTCAGTCACATGACCAGTCTATTATGTGCATGTGTGAGCTAATATATACTGCCAGGGGGTGGGCTTACTGTTGGCTAGGGATTTATCAGGCTGCCATTTTAGCTTACAAATACTGAGGTAAAAATACTGACCAAATAACGTGTGAACGAGGGCTAATACAGGAGGAGATGACATACAGATATATACTATATACAGGAGGAGATGACACACAGGTATATACTATTTACAGGGGAGATGACACACAGGTATATACTATATACAGGAGGAGGTGACACAGATATATACTATATACAGGAGAGATGACACTCAGGTATATACTATATAGAGGAGGAGATGACATACAGGTACATACTACATACAGGAGGAGATGACATACAGGTATATACTATATACAGGAGGAGATGACACACAGGTATATACTATATACAGGAGCAGATTACCTACAGGTATATAGTATATACAGGAGGAGATGACATACAGGTATATGCTATGTATAGGAGGAGATGACATACAGGTATATACTATATACAGGAGGAGATGACTCACAGATATATACTATATATAGGAGAGATGACACACAGGTATATACTATATACAGGAGATTACATACAGGTATATCTAATATATAAAGCTGAATGTGTGTATGTATGTATATGTGTATGTCCGGGATTGGCATCTGCACCGTCGCAGCTACAGCCACAAAATTTTGCACAGTCACATGTCTGGACCCCGAGAGCGTCATAGGCTATGTTGTGAGGTGAAATTTTAACCCCGTGCATTCCAATTCACCAAACAATTTTGCCCCTATCTACATAATGGGGAAAAAGTGAAGGGAAAAGTGTTGGAGGAAAATTGACAGTTGCCAGATGTGAACAATGGGGACTTAAAGAATGAGAGCGATGGCGCCAAAGAGTATATACCGTACAGTTGTTAAGGTGGGGACCCGACATGGGATACTCACCACATACGGGGATATGAACACAAACACAAAATGCGCCACACACTACCACGTGCTTGAACACATATACGACCCTCAGCACACATTTCACCACACACACACCAACCTCGCCACATAAAAGTCGAAACACAAAAGTCACCACTCAAAACTCGCCACGCGCAAAACTCGCTACATGCAAAACTCGCCATATGCAAAACTAGGCTCACGCAAAACTCGCCACACGTGCAAAACTCACCTCATGGAAAACTCACCTCATGCAAAACTTGCACACACAGAAAAATTGCCACATGTACAAAAGTTGCACCACATGCAAAAGTTGCCTCACACAAAACTTGCACATACTCAAAACGCACCACACATAAAACTCGCCACGCGCAAAACTCGCCATGCACAAATCTTGCTGCACACAACTTGCTACACTAACCTGTCACATGCAACTCGACACAAAATGTTGCTACACGCATGTCGCCACACAAAACTCATCTCACAAAAGTCGCTACATGCATGTCGCCACACGCAACTCAACACACACAACTTGACACATGAAACTCGCCCTAAAACACACACAAGTCTGGTATTGTCCTTCAAAAATAAAAATCTGATTAATAAGCAGACAAACTACAAGAGCAACAAATGTACCATATAGGAAATACGGCAGCTGTCAGTCACATGACCAGTCTATTATGTGTATGTGTGAGCTAATATATACTGCCAGGGGGGAGGGCTTCCTGTTGGCTGGGGATTTATCAGGCTGCCAATAGCAACCAATCACAGCTCAGCTTCTATTTTGCTACAGTTAATTAACCTGAGCTCTGATTGGTTAATATAGGCAACAAAGACATTCTCAGTATAACAAAGCTAATATATGTTGTGAAATTCTTCTATTAGCTTAGTTTTTGCCTTTTAATAATTAAATTTCTATCTATTTGTTTTGTGGTTTTTGTGTGCAGAATAAATTTTTGTTAACACATTCTATTTTGCTAACAGCAGTCATTAACCCGGGCGAAGCCGGGTAGTACAGCTAGTCTAATATATAAAGCTGAATGTGTGTATGTGTGTATGTATGTATGTGTGTATGTCCGGGATTGGCATCTGAACCGTCGCAGCTACAGCCACAAAATTTTGCACAGTCACACGTCTGGACTCCGAGAGCATCATAGGCTATGTTGTGAGGTGATATTTTAACCCCGCGCTTTCCAATTCACCAAACAATTTTGCCCCTATCTACATAATGGGGAAAAAGTGAAAGGAAAAGTGTCGGAGGCGTCGCAGCTACAGGCACAAAATTTTGCACAGTCACATGTCTGGACCCCCAGAGCGTCACTGCTATGTTGTGACGTGAAATTTTAATCCCGCGCTTTCCAATTCACCAAACAATTTTGCCCTTATCTACATAATGGGGAAAAAATGAAAGGAAAAGTGTTGGAGGCAAATTAACAGCTGCCAGATGTGAACAAGGGGGACTTAAAGAATGAGAGTGATGGCGCCAAAGAGTATATACTGTACAGTTGCTAAGGTGGGGCCCCAACATGGGATAATCACCATACCACCACGGGGATATGAACACACACACACAAAATGCGCCACACACTACCACGTGCTCGAACACATATACCACCCTCAGCGCACATTTCACCACACATACACCAACCTCGCCACATAAAAGTCGAAACACAAAAGTCGAAACACAAAAGTCGCCGCTCAAAACTCGCCACGCACAAAACTCTCCACATGTAAAACTCGCCACACGTGCAAAACTCACCTCATGGAAAACTCGCCACACGCAAAACTTGCATACGCGGAAAAATTGCCACATGCACAAAAGTTGCAACACATGCTAAAGTTGCCTCACACAAAACTTGCACATACTCAAAAGGCACCACACATAAAACTCGCCACGCGCAAAACTCGCCATGCGCAAAACTTGCTGCACACAACTTGCTACACTAACCTGTCACATGCAACTCGACACACAAAAAGTTGCTACACGCATGTCGCCACACAAAACTCATCTCACAAAAGTCGCTACATGCATGTCGCCACACGCAACTCAACACACACAACTTGACACACGAAACTCGCCCTAAAACACACACAAGTCTGGTATTATCCTTCAAAAATAAAAATCTGATTAATAAGCAGACAAACTACAAGAGCAACAAATGTACCATATAGGAATCCGGCAGCTGTCAGTCACATGACCAGTCTATTATGTGTATGTGTGAGCTAATATATACTGCCAGGGGGTGGGCTTACTGTTGGCTGGGGATTTATCAGGCTGCCATTTTAGCTTACAAATACTGAGGTAAAAATACTGAGCAAATAACGTGTGAACGAGGGCTAATACAGGAGGAGATGACATACAGATATATACTATATACAGGAGGAGATGACACACAGGTATATACTATTTACAGGGGAGATGACACACAGGTATATACTATATACAGGAGGAGGTGACACAGATATATACTATATACAGGAGAGATGACACACAGATATATACTATATAGAGGAGGAAATGACATACAGGTACATACTACATACAGGAGGAGATGACATACAGGTATATACTATATACAGGAGGAGATGACACACAGGTATATACTATATACAGAAGCAGATTACCTACAGGTATATAGTATATACAGGAGGAGATGACATACAGGTATATGCTATGTATAGGAGGAGATGACATACAGGTATATACTATATACAGGAGGAGATGACACACAGATATATACTATATATAGGAGAGATGACACACAGGTATATACTATATACAGGAGATTACATACAGGTATATCTAATATATAAAGCTGAATGTGTGTATGTATGTATGTGTGTATGTCCGGGATTGGCATCTGCACTGTCGCAGCTACAGCCACAAAATTTTGCACAGTCACACGTCTGGACCCCGAGAGCGTCATAGGCTATGTTGTGAGGTGAAATTTTAACCCCGCGTGTTCCAATTCACCAAACAATTTTGCCCCTATCTACATAATGGGGAAAAAGTGAAGGGAAAAGTGTTGGAGGAAAATTGACAGCTGCCAGATGTGAACAATGGGGACTTAAAGAATGAGAGCGATGGCGCCAAAGAGTATATATCGTACAGTTGCTAAGGTGGGGCCCCGACATGGGATACTCACCACACACGGGGATATGAACACAAACACAAAATGCGCCACTCACTACCACGTGCTTGAACACATATACGACCCTCAGCACACATTTCACCACACATACACCAACCTCGCCACATAAAAGTCGAAACACAAAAGTCACCACTCAAAACTCGCCATGCGCAAAACTCGCTACATGCAAAACTCGCCATATGCAAAGCTAGGCTCACGCAAAACTCGCCACACGTGCAAAACTCACCTCATGGAAAACTCACCTCATGCAAAACTTGCACACACAGAAAAATTGCCACATGTACAAAAGTTGCACCACATGCAAAAGTTGCCTCACACAAAACTTGCACATACTCAAAACGCACCACACATAAAACTCGCCACGCGCAAAACTCGCCATGCACAAATCTTGCTGCACACAACTTGCTACACTAACCTGTCACATGCAACTCGACACACAAAATGTTGCTACACGCATGTCGCCACACAAAACTCATCTCACAAAAGTCGCTACATGCATGTCGCCACACGCAACTCAACACACACAACTTGACACATGAAACTCGCCCTAAAACAAACACAAGTCTGGTATTATCCTTCAAAAATAAAAATCTGATTAATAAGCAGACAAACTACAAGAGCAACAAATGTACCATATAGGAATCCGGCAGCTGTCAGTCACATGACCAGTCTATTATGTGTATGTGTGAGCTAATATATACTGCCAGGGGGAGGGCTTACTGTTGGCTGGGGATTTATCAGGCTGCCAATAGCAACCAATCACAGCTCAGCTTCTATTTTGCTACAGTTAATTAATCTGAGCTCTGATTGGTTAATATAGGCAACAAAGACATTCTCAGTATAACAAAGCTAATATATGTTGTGAAATTCTTCTATTAGGTTAGTTTTTGCCTTTTAATAATTACATTTCTATCTATTTGTTTTGTGGTTTTTGTGTGCAGAATAAATTTTTGTTATCACATTCTATTTTGCTAACAGCAGTCATTAACCCGGGCGAAGCCGGGTAGTACAGCTAGTCACTAATAATCATTCAGTTTCAATGTCTTTGAGATGTGAAAAAGTAGAGAAAGGAGCAGGGGACCAATGAATTATCAGAATGGATGTAGTCAGTATCATTGCTTTTTTGTTTTTATGTCATTCTGAACTTTTCTAAAAAATATTGTCAAAGTGAACAAACCCTTTAAATGCACTTGAATGAACTAACACTTGGTCGATACGAGGTTTTGTAAATAATGGGGCCATTGTTTGGTTTCAATCAAAATTTTATGCAAGTTTTATGTAAGATTCTTCTTTTCAATTGGACGTTTTGAGCTTGGAATAATCTTTAAAGTTCTCACGGCATTGTAACCTTCCTCTGATCTGCGTACTTTACAATAATGATAATATAGGTCATCATAACTGTAATTTCACTCACAATGTATTGTGCTGTCTCTGCCACGAGAGAATTCATTCTTTGCACTCTACAACGATCGACGTGCAAGTACCTGCGGCAGAAAGTAAATGAAAATTTAGACATGTAATGAAGATTTTCAAGTGAGCCACTTTGAAATCTATAATATTGTGAGATGTTAGAATTGTTCTGGCTTCAATAGGATCAGGATTGCAATCAGCCCTGATTCATAATAAATTTTCTATTAGATTTGTAGAGGAAAATGAGAATACTTCTTTTTCATAGACTCGGAAGAAATGTGCTAATAACTCTTGAAATCCGAGGTTGTGAAAAACTTGTAATTGTAATATAAGAAATAATGGATTTCTGTATTTGTTTGTTTTCCAGGCTGTTAACATACAATTTACTAAAGAGTTGTTTGACTATTATATCACAGCCAGTTCGTACACTCATGACTAGTGATGAGCGAGTATACTCGTTGCTCGGGTGACCTTCGAGTATTTGTGACTGCTCGGAGATTTAGTTTTCATCTCTGCAGCTGAATGATTTACAGCTACTATCTAGCTAGATAACATGTGGGGATTCCCTAGCAACCAGGCAACCTCGACATGTAATCAGGCTGGCTAGTAGCTGTAAATCACTCAGGTCCCGTGATGAAAACTAAATCTCCGAGCACTAACAAATACTCAGAGACCACCCGAGCGTGCTCCGGAAAACCCGTGCAACGAGTATACTCGCTCACACTACACATGACTAGAAAGTACACCTCTATGCTTGAACTAAGGTCAGTCAATGTTTTCTTTTAAATATTAGAAATTGGTGTATATGATCTTTGTAAGGTGACCCAAATATAAGCAAGGAACCACGTAGTTTAAAGAGAGCAATTTACCAGTTTGAGCATGGTAATTTGGCCACACGATTACTAAAGTATAGCTTTTATTTTTTGAACTTCTGTTGTGGAAATATTTATTTGTAAAGTCTCGGTTATGATTACAGCTGAGCGAATGTGCTTGGTGGTCCTCAGTTATCACTCAAGTATTACAGTGCTCGGATGTCCTTGTTTCTCGGTGAGTATTGGGCGGTGCTCGATGTAAAACTCAAATCCACACCCCGCATTTTTGGCACCTGTTACACAGCCAATAAGCATGTGGGGAATACCTGCACATCACTGTAGTGCCGTAGCCATCTTGGTTGTGGCATTACCGTGATAGGACGGCATTGTGACATCATCAGGGCTTATTTAACGAACAGGCCCCCCCCCGGCTCGGCACCCTGATGCCATTGCACAGCTCAATGACACTTTGTATTGGAGGGAGAGAGTGCTTGTCTAGGGTTGTGTGTGCACAGTATTATGAATAAGAGGCATGTAGTGTTGATACCGGTGCTGAAGCTGAACCATCATGCTACAGTGCCAGCAAAAAAAATCTTTACAAGTTCAATGAAACCACAAAATCTTAATATTCAAGTGGATTCATGTGTTTTATTGTGGATATTTTATTACAATTAGTATTTTGTCATGTCACCCTTACATTTTATCACCATCTGCAGTCGTTTAGGCATGGATTCAGCAAGGCTGGCTAAGTATGTGGAGTCCATGTTTACCCACAGTGTCTTCAGCACCTTCTTTAGATTGTTGATGTTGCTGGGTCGACGAACAACTTTTGAGCCTCCCCTGACCAGCCTGAAAGTGCTCTCATCACTAAACATCACTTTCTTCCACTCTTCAGATGTCCAGTCTTGATATTTCTTACAAAAGGCAAGCCTTTTCGTCTTCATTGCTGCTGTGAGCAGGGGCTTCTTTGCGGCATGGCAACTTGGTAGACTCAGGTCCTTCTGCAGGCGGTGACGAATTGTCCTAGTTGCGATGTTCTGGAGGAGCATAGGGTACTTGTTTTTTAGTTCAACGTCAGTTATAGAAGGATGTGACATCACTTCACGCTTCAGAAGCTTATCAGTCTTTGGTGAAGTCTTCTTAGGTGCACCAGAGCCTGACTTCCTCTGCGGTACCATGCCAAGAGGCAATGATGCCGCCGACCACTTCAGTTGATAAATTGCTTCTCTTGACACTCCCAGATCTCTAGCTACAGCAATCACTGAATCCCGCTTCTCGAGCAGAGTCAAGGCACGGGATTTCTCTTCCATTTTAAGCTTCTTTCGACCCATTGTGGAGATAATAAAAAACTGAGGGAGATAATAAAATACTGCCTAATAGCAAAACTGTCTGAGCTGCACATAACAACCAATCAGAGTGCAGCTTTCGCTTTACCAGAGAAGTGAAAACTGAGCGTTGATTGGTTGATATTTGCAACAAAGCCAGCTTTAATATTAGACAGTTTTTTTGTTATCTCACCCATTGTGTACACTTTAAAAAGTGAAATTATGATGTGGATTTTATATGTAAAGGTTTTTTTTGCTGCGCAAGTGTAAAGATTTTTTTTGCCGGCACTGTAATAACCCTTCTAAGGGCTAATTGTTTGCTTTGCTGTCTGTATCACATACAATCTGCATTTAGCCTAGGGAAGGAGAGAGAGTCACAGAAGTAGGGAGAGTGACAGAATCCAGTCTGTAGACAGTGATTTGGGCTGTACAGTCCATTGGCAAATATATAGGTGCAGCTTTTTTTGGGGGGTGAAAAAATTGAATATACTTTGATCCATCAAACATTACGTGATTTGTGTTACTTTTTTGTGTTTTATAACACTCAAGAAATGTGTTAAGAAATTTCCCTGGGTTAAGTGTCTAACCCATAATATATTATGCTTTCTGGATCAATTTTTTTTTTATATATAACACTAAAATAAAGCGTTTAAAAATTTTGCAGGGTTAAATTTGACACCAGAACAGTTGTGCACTTACGTTTATCATGCCACTGTTACTTTAGTGATATCTAGGTTATGGAAGGAAAGCCGCCAAGGAGTGGGGGTGACAGTCTTGTCAATATAAGCCAACCTCCGCTGGTAAGTAGGTGATGGAGTTAAGTTTAGAAGAGGGATTCATCGGGACTAATTGTTTTCCAATCATTGGTTGTGAAGTAGATTTCCCTTTTCAGGCTCTAAAAGAATGAATCTCATCTTCATCATAAATCAGAAACATGAATTTTGTTTTTTCTCATCCATACACTATTCTGTGGTCTGGACTACATTTCCTGTGATCTATAAAACTGAAAAAAAGTGTTTAAAAACTTAGGAGCCTTAAATTTCTCAGCCATTTAAGATACAACTTATATAATTTATACAATGTGATTTTCTGGATTTTATTTTTGATATTCTATCTCTCAATGTTAAAATTAACCTACCCTTAAAATTATAGACTGTTCATGTCCTTGTAAGTGGGCAAAGTTACACAATCAGCAAGGGATCAAATACTCATTTCCCCACTGTATTGTATTACATCTTCTTTGGTACATTTCATTGCAATAAAAGCCTCAAAAAACTTGTTAAAAATGTATCGGTATAACCCTCAAAAAACACATTTCAGATTTGGTGCCGAAAATAATTTGCAGCATGTCAATTCATGGGCAATAATGTACCATAGACCATTCCATGGTCTGGAGTACATTTTCTTGGTGTATAACTCTCAAAAGTACATAGCCAGTTATGAGTCTAAGATTACCAATACATGGCAATTTGAACAGAATGTGTATGAGGCCCTCCTTTACAGTGGGGAAAAAAGTATTTAGTCAGCCACCAATTGTGCAAGTTTCCCACTTAAAAACATGAGAGAGGCCTGTAATTGACATCACAGGTAGACCACAACTATGAGAGTCAAAATGAGAAAAACAAATCCAGCAAATCACCTAGTCTGATTTGGCAAGATTTATTTTGCAAATTGTGGTGGAAAATAAGTATTTGGTCACCTAAAAACATGCAAGATTTTTGGCTCTCACAAACCTGTAACTTCTTGAGGCTCCTCTGTCCTCCACTCATTACCTGTAGTAATGGCACCTGTTTGAACTTGTTATCAGTATAAAAGACTCCTGTCCGCAACCTTAAACAGTCACACTCCAAACTCCACTATGGTGAAGACCAAAGAGCTGTTGAAGGACACCAGAAAAAAAATTGTAGCCCTGCACCAGGCTGGGAAGACAGAATCTGCAATAGGCAAGCAGCTTGGTGTGATTACATCAACTGTGGGAGCAATAATAAGAAAATGGAAGACATACAAGACCACTGATAATCTCCCTCGATCTGGGGCTCCATGCAAGATCTCACCCTGTGGGGTCAAAATTATCACAAGAACGGTGAGCAAAAATCCAAGAAACACACGGGAGGACCTAGTGAATGACCTGCATAGAGCTGGGACCACCATAACAAAGGCTACCATCAGTAACACACTACGTCACCAGGGACTCAGGTCCTGCAGTGTCAGACGTGTCCCCTTGCTTAAACGAATACATGTCGGGGCCTGTCTGAAGTTTGCTAGAGAGCATTTGTATTATCCAGAAGAGTATTGGGAGAATATCATATAGTCTGATGAAACCAAAGTAGAACTGTTTGGTAAAAAAAAAAATTCTTCGTGTTTGGAGGAGACAGAATGCTGAGTTGCATGCAAAGAACACCATACCTACTGTGAAGCATGGGGGTGGCAACATCATGCTTTGGGGCTGTTTCTCTGCAAAGGGAGCAGGTTGACTAATCCTTGTACATGAAAGAATGAATGGGACCATGTATCGTGAAATTTTGAGTGCAAAACTCCTTCCATCAGCAAGGGCATTGAAGATGAAATGTGGATGGGTCTTTCAGCATGATAATGATCCCAAGCACAGCACCAGGGCAATAAAAAAGTGATTTCGTAAGAAGCATATGAAGGTCCTGGAGTGGCCTAGCCAGTCTCCAGATCTCAACCCCATAGAAGACCTTTGGAGGGAGTTGAAAGCCCATGTTGCCCAGTGACAGGCCCAAAACATCACTGCTCTAGAGGAGACCTGCACGAAGGAATGGGCCAACATACCACCAACAGTGTGTGCCAACCTTGTGAAGTCTTACAGAAAACTTTTGACCACTGTCATTGCCAACAAAGGATATATAACAAAATATTGAGATTAACTTTTGTTAATGACCAAATACTTATCTTCCACCATAATTAGCAAAATAAATCTTGCCAAATCAGACAAGGTGATTTTCTGGATTTGTTTTCTCATTTTGACTCTCATAGTTGTGGTCTACGTATGAAGTTAATTACAGGTCTCTCTCATCTTTTTAAGTGGGAGAACTTGCACAAATGGTGGCTGACTAAATACTTTTTCCCCCAGTGTATTTTAATAGGATTTTTCTACCTGAGTCATATATGAAATAGGGATAGGATATGCAACATACAGTATGTCCAATAGAGGTGGGTTCTACTACTTCACGTCTTCATTCCTCACTGTGCATGTCAATGCCTCAATCTCAAGAGTCACAAGCTTCATGATGGGACTTACATCTATCAGATGAATATGGCATATTCTATTCATATGTGATCGTTTGATTGGTAAACCTTTTTGGACCAAATCCTAAAGTAGAGAACAGCTGCCCTCTCTTAAATCAATCAAGTTCATTGATTAAAATGAAAACTGCAATACATTGTTTCTCCAGTGGGGGCACTGCAGTGATTTATCAATACACTTTACAGCTGATAACTATGGTCCATTTCCAATCTGCTGAATGTCAAATGACCCTTTCAAAAAATGGGGAATCACTCTCTGTCTATGCATATAGGCAATGTATGACACCTAAAAATGTTTTTAAAATAACTGAAAAAATGAAGTATGAATGTTTTATTTTTTTTTTTCATTTATTTATTTTTATGGTAGAAAATATGAAAAAGTATTTAACAAGTTTTGATAGTTTCAACATTTAAACACTAGAGCGAGCAGTTGACATTAAAACCTACTGTAATATTTGCTTGCATTATAATTGCTATAAATGTGGGCAATATCTGTTCGCATGTGTCTAATGTTTACTCCTTACCTCTCCTTCTGGGTGTTTGAAAATGGAAGGCGAGGGGTGGGCTAAAGTTTAGGATCACAGTGCAGAGATATGTTATTGGTGGTTGCAATGTGATATTGATGCGTGGACAGTGTCAGCGAGGACCGATGAATCCACCTTCCCTGCTGCCTAAGGTGAAAAATAAAATGGTGCCCTTCCAGTGCTATAAAAACATGCAGTAAATAATACAATGCTTCCATTGTTTTTTTGTGGATCCTTTTTACAGCTGTCAATGTGTGGTAAAAATAAATTGGTAACACAATTATCTGGATCAACACAAATATGGCTATATCAATCTTGTATAGATGATTTTTCTATTGCAAAATTAATAACAAAAATTCTGAAGTACTGTATTTTGTGTATTATAAGACTCACCGAATATAAGACACACCCCAAATTTTGGGGAGGAAAATAGCAAAAATAAAATTGTGGTGATTCTTATAATCCGCCTTTACAGTAACTTATGTACTGTGCACATGGTGGTAGTCATGGGTGAGGGGCTGCTGTGTTCCCATACACTGGCACACAAACAAGTAAATAGTTTCTCCCTTGTGCTGTGGGTGTGGCTGGTCCCAATCCTTTAACTGTTCCTAAACTTGTGCAACTTCCTTCCTACTTCCTGAATCTATTGTGCCCACAACTGTACTTTCCCTAGCTTATATCTGATACAAACGGCTATATCGTGTACTATACCTTATGCTATACTAAGCTTATCCCAAAACTTTTCATAAATGTATTATTAAAAAACATTATACACAATGCTAAGTACAGGGGCTCCGCCAACATTTTGTGAAAGCCCTGAGTTTCCGTACTTCCTACTCATGCGCAATTGAAATCTCGGAAGAGGAAAGTCCAAAGCAAGGAAAGTATGGGGCCTCGAGGCTTTCAAAAAATGTTGGCAGAGCCCTCCAACTTCCAAGCCCCTCCTCCTACCAGCCTGGGACCCATAGCATTACCGCACTTCATCTCAGCCGGTAAGCTACATTGGATTATAAGACTCACCCTATTTCCCAAAAAATATTTTGGGAAAAAAGTGCATCTTATAATTAGAGATGAGCGAACCTGTTCGGGTCCCTCCTTATTCGTCGAGCTACAGCGCTTACCGAATAAGCTGCATCGGGAACCCAGCTACCTAGATCGCTCCTGCTGATCAGCTGTCCGGTCCCGCAGCTGCATGAGTCACGGCTGTGTGACGGTCACAACACATGTATGGAGAGGCTGTTTGTTGGGCAATTATTGCAGATTGTAAGCTCTTATGGTCGGGGTCATCATTATTTTGCTTTAATTATTGTATTACTTTGAATGTTGTTGCTTATGACTTGTACAGTATACGAACTATTGAATTGTAAAACGCTGCGGAATATGTTGGCACTATATAAATAAAGATTATTATTATTATATTATTAAATAGTCATCTACAGTCATCTACCTTTTGTAGCCCACCTCAAATATTTAGATGCAGCCTAAAATGAAGTCCGAAAGAGCACATAGTGACAAAACCTGCATAGTTACTGTCACAGGCCCCTTCAATGCATACACCCAAATCCTGTTTTCTTGGCCTTCGATGTATGCCCTGATGGAACCACTGATGTGAGGATAAAACTCAATGTGAACATAGACTAATGACTCATCCTAAGATATTAGGTTCTTCAGTCACTATTAGTTGTATCTGTTCCTGATAAAGCTGGGTGGTAAGCTCTCCTCGGAACAGAAAAAACAACATCCTAACAAGATAGGAGTCTATTTTGTTCTCCTTACCTTTCCCTATCTGTCCCACCAACATCAACCCTGCTCACAGCTGACCGGTAATTACTATGATCAAAGAGGAGCAGTCATATCATTGCCATCTTCAGTGCTGTGGTCTCTGCAATCAATGGTTAGCGGTGAGCAGAGATCTGGACACTAGGGCTGCAACATTGAATTCATCTAGGGACTTTTTCTGACCACTGGTTACTACTAAATACAGAGATCACAATGCTGCAGCTGGAAATGATATGACTGCTCTGCTCTGATCACTGTAAATACCGGTGACAAGGCACATGGTGCTGGGCTACAATAACATGGCACCGGGCTCAACCTACATCAGTTAATTGGCGGCAGCCCAGCAGGTGGGCACAGTGTACAATTGAAGTAGCTGCAAGTATAGGAGATAGTTGGTGGACACTCACCGCATTCTCCAAAAGGTATGTGTCCACGTTCAGGAAACACTGCGTGTTTGACGCTGCGTGGGGCCGCAGCATCAAACACGCAGCGTCCAGATGTTCCAGCATAGTGGAGGGGATTTTATGAAATCCCGTCTCCACTATGCAGGGTAACACGCATCCGGCGGTCCTGCGACTCCGGATATGCTGCACATCTTTTAAGATCGCAGCACATCCGTTTTCCTTGCAGCGACGCTGCACCGCCGCAAGGTATAGCATAGGGCCCTATGCGTGGGGTGCGATAATCCCAGATGTGTGCAATGAACATGCAGCGCCCCAGAGTCCTGGTCGTTGCAGTGCTGATGCTCCGCCACTATGGGGAGTGTTGGTACGTCTGATGGCACTGAAGGAGTTCACCTGACCAGGTATCACAGACACCAATACACTTCACAGTCTGGCCTCCAGGGGGAGCTAAGGGTGCTATGTATTAGGCCACTCCTCACAATCTGGTAAAATTGGGGGTTAGATAGGAAGTTAGAGAGAAAGCTGACTGGGTTGGAACCAGGCAACATCCTGTGGCAGAGGGTGTTGCAGGGGAAGATTCAGGGGGGTCCCTGTCAGGGGTGGGATCCTGACAGAGGCCTAGCGAACAGAAAGAACGTTACGGGACCGCGCCTGCACTTCATTGCGGCGGTACCCCAAGAAAGAACAAGAAGCGAGGTTTATTGTGAAGAGTGAGAAACAAGATCAACGCAACAAGGAGAAACACCAGTAGGAGTCGTGCTGTAAGACCGAGGCAACATCCTACTGAGGCGCGTAGCCGGTGGCCGGAAACGCAGAGGAAGTATTGAGCTCCAGGCCTTACTTCAAACCTACGGCAGGACAGTCAGTTATAAGCGGGCTGTCTCACCCAAATAACCTAAGCAGACATAGGGGGCAATAGTTGGCGAGGGGCGAATCTAGGGTCCCGGAAGACCTCCAGGCCTACCCATCATACGGGTGCGTCCTAGCCATATCATCTGGGGGGACGGAGAAGAACATCAGAATCAGTTGTGAGGGAACTTCAGAAACAGACACAACAGTTGTGAGGACTATCCCGTGGTGCTAAGCAGGGAAGGACTACAACACACAAGCGCTAGAAGGTAGGCACAGATTTCCACCTGCAAAGGGAACTCTAGAGGTGCCATCGGACCGGCCAGTCTCAAAAGCCCTGGACGACGCGAGACGGATTGGCAGCATGGCGAGCGGAGGTCGCCCGGAAGAGGGGGAGAAGGCCCGCATCAATCCCAGCCAATGGGAGCCGAGCAAGCTCTCACTAGGTTGCGAGGACCAAGAAATTTCTCGGGGCGGAAGTGGAAGAGTTATGCCGTCAACTCCGGAGTCTGTGTCGGCGTAAAGCCGCTGCCAGTGAGGGGCCACGTCATCCCCAAGTGCTGATACCACAATCTGTGGAGGAGGAGGCTGACGCCGGAGACACAGCGGAGGCGGATGGCACCATGGACCCAGCCCGGGCGGCCGAGGAACTCCTGCTTGTTGACATAGATTCACCTCCACCACGACCACCCGGACGGGTGTGTAGCTGCCTTGAATGTGAGAGGCCATGGGAGACGCTGGAAACCGCTGATGTCCCCTTGCGGCCCATTGCACAGCCCGTGAACCTCCAGGGTGAGTGGATGACCTTTAAGTGGACCCACGCTACCACCAACTTGATCGGGTTCCCCGGAGAGGCTCAGCCGGAGGGGGAAAGCATCGAGGTCATCCGCCAGCGGGAGTATCGCCAACAGCTACGCCGACAAGAGGAGAAGTGGGCCCGTAAGAAGGAACTCCGCCGACGGGCCGAACGGGAAAAAGACCCCCAGGCCGGGATCTTTACCCGGGGGATCGCGTTCGGTACACCTGCCACTGGGGAGACAAAGGATGGTATGCTTTGCACGTGCGCAAATACAAGCCAGAAGTGACTGTGCCACCATCCGGCGATTCTCCGGGACCGGCGGTCATTGCTCCGATCTCCCTGTGTGCTAAATGCCTGCGGACCATCACCCCAAGGAGAACTGTGAGTGCACAGACCCCTATCCAGGGTGCGGACGCACTCTATGTGGTAGTAGGTGGTGGGCAGTACCCACGGAAACCACCCCCAGACTTAGAGGGATAAACCTCGATGCCACAAAAATGTAAATAGTTAATTGTTTACTTTCCTGCTGTTATTCTGCTGCTACAACCCGACTAGGGTTAACTCTTAAACGGATCCCTTAGTTTACCCGGGATCCCTATTTTTCCCTTTTTGTTTTGTTTCCCGTTTATTACTGTTGAAAAGAACTGCTGGATCATGAACACTGCATGATTACAAACCTATTGTAAATAGTTTGCACCTTCCTAAAGGTGCCCCCTACTGGTTTTACAAGAAAAAGGACTCTTTGCGAAGAAACTGTTCCTGGAAACAGTACAGGAGCCCTTGCCTTACACGAACTTGCAGCTGGAGAAGTTGCACTACCTCCAAGAGACTTGGTCCCCTCTTAAAGGGGACGTTCACCAATAGCACTTAAAGCATAATGTTGCCTTAAAAGAAGTAATGATAATATTTATATGTAAAAGTTATATGTAGTTAGTTAGTTGCTTGTAGGAAATGTTTAATAATGTGTTAAAGAATGAGGACAGGAAGTGAACCCGTATGGGGTTAATTGGTGAGTCCTCCTAGGAGCCATATAGAGATGGCTCAGTGATCTTGTGCTGAGAGAAGGTTGATAAGTCCTATACTGTGTATAGAAAGAGAAAGGCAGTAGGCCCGGATGAGGAATGGGGCGGTCCTGCAAAGGAGCAAGAGGCAGTAGGCCTGGGGCAGATAGACAGGCGGTCCTGCGAATGTAAAGTTGGAAAAATGAAGAAAAGTTGATTAGCCTTGTAGTGTTTTATAGTAAGCCTATAGTGGATTCAGCTTATACGTCCTTAGAGGCAAAGTTAAATTATTGTTCAGAAATTGCACTAAGTAGAATACCCGGTTGGGTAATAGAAGTTATTTTTGGTATGTTATTTAAAGTATTTAACCATGTTTGTAACGTTCAAGTGTTCTCACCTCCCATAAAGGGAAGCTCTGTTCAAATTTACTTGTTTTTGCATTTCTGAAAATTGTATGTCTTTTTGCTGACATGTATTGTTGTTTTCTTCCCAGTCCAGGAGTACTGGATTTAACCGGGGGGTAGTGCAGCGCCCCAGAGTCCTGGTCGTTGCAGTGCTGATGCTCCGCCGCTAAGGGGAGTGTTGGTACGTCTGATGGCACTGAAGGAGTTCACCTGACCAGGTATCACAGACACCAATACACTTCACAGTCTGGCCTCCAGGGGGAGCTAAGGGTGCTATGTATTAGGCCACTCCTTACAATCTGGTAAAACTGGGGGTTAGATAGGAAGTTAGAGAGAAAGCTGACTGGGTTGGAACCAGGCAACATCCTGTGGCAGAGGGTGTTGCAGGGGAAGATTCAGGGGGGTCCCTGTCAGGGGTGGGATCCTGACAGAGGCCTAGCGAACAGAAAGAACGTTACGGGACCGCGCCTGCACTTCATTGCGGCGGTACCCCAAGAAAGAACAAGAAGCGAGGTTTATTGTGAAGAGTGAGAAACAAGATCAACACAACAAGGAGAAACACCAGTAGGAGTCGTGCTGTAAGACCGAGGCAACATCCTACTGAGGCGCGTAGCCGGTGGCTGGAAACGCCGAGGAAGTATTGAGCTCCAGGCCTTACTTCAAACCTATGGCAGGACAGTCAGTTATAGGCGGGCTGTCTCACCCAAATCACCTAAGCAGACATAGGGGGCAACAGTTGGAGAGGGGCGACTCTAGGGTCCCGGAAGACCTCCAGGCCTACCCGTCATACGGGTGCGTCCTAGCCATATCATCTGGGGGGACGGAGAAGAACATCAGAATCAGTTGTGAGGGAACTTCAGAAACAGACACAACAGTTGTGAGGACTATCCCGTGGTGCTAAGCAGGGAAGGACTACAACACACAAGCGCTAGAAGGTAGGCACAGATTTCCACCTGCAAAGGGAACTCTAGAGGTGCCATCAGACCGGCCGGTCTCAGACAGCCCTGTTAACCGTACTCCGGATTGAGGATCCTGAAGCCTTCAGTAAAGAGGTAAAGAGACTGCAACCTGGTGTCCTCGTTATTCACCGCAACCTGCACCACACCACATCATTCTCAACTTTCACTGGACGCCCCTCAGCAGGGTCACGGACCGGGTCTAGCCACCATGACAATCCCAGAACCGAGACAGAGAGGCCCGGTACCGGGTACCCCTCGGCCCTGCGGCAGTGGGGGCACTCCAACTACATCCGGCATCATCGCATCACAGAAGGGGGCTGGGCTTAGCGCCGAGCGAGTTTGCCGTTCCGACCAAACCGCCGTCCATCCTGAAGGTGGACACATACCCAAAGTCCTGTGGCTGCCGTATTTGTTATGTATAAATGTTGTGCTCTGACTCTTACACTCCGGAAAATAAAAATGAGTAAAACAGCAATAAAAAATTTTCATAACAGTTTCCATTATACAATAATAACTAAAAATACTCACATAATTTAAAAATCATTAGTGAAACAATATAAGAACCTGTGATATTTTTCCTTAAAATAGTCTCAGATTCAAGTCCTATATTTTTTGGTAACATAAGTAGTGAGAAACTTTGAAAACAAAACAATTGCACGATGAAATGCTCAGCAGTAATTGAAGAATTGAGAAGTGTATTTATATGGTGCCAGCAAAGCCAAGGCATTCGTGCCAAATCTTACGTCCATTCTGGCCAATTGAAACAGGTAATTTATATTTCCCATTTTTTTTTTTTGTAAAAAAGAGAAATCCTGTATATACAAAAAGCAGACGTTTCTTTGAACTGACAATAAAGTCTGTAAAAATGAATGATGAGGATTAAAGCAATCTACAGCGACGCAGAAAATAAAGAGGTATATGCCTGGACTGGAGCCATCCATAGCCAAGGCTCGTTGTGTTCCTTCAGCAGTTGGTGTGTTTTGTATGAGATACATGCAGCTTACAGACAGTGTACTATCATGTTACCGTAAAACATGCTCAATATTTGCTTCTTTTTGTTCTGCCAAGTGGTGTGCCAAGATATGATAACAATGAAAGCCGTCATAATGTGAGGGATAAAGGATTTTTCTTTTAGGATTTCTTCCAAACTGTCTGACTTACTAGAAGGCCATTGCATTCGTATGCAGAAATGACATTTTCTATCTGAATTTCTGAAAAATGAAGCTCAAGCTCAAGCTTTTACATTTTAAATGGTACTTATTATTGTAAAAACTTTTGACCTGCCATATTGACATGTCGGAAGTTTTTTAATAAACAGGTCTCCAGTGGTGAGATGATCAAAAAATCGAAAGAGCAGAGACGATCAAGTGAGTAGTTTAACCCTTTGATTCTGATTGGCTTTGCTTTACTCTCCTGGGAGAGCAAAGCCAGCTGCTTACTAATCCATACAAAATCTATACACCATCTATTCCTCCTCACAAATCAAAACTTCTGACATTTCGCTACTACATGTCAAAAGTTCCTGGAAATGATGGATATTAGAGTTGAGCAAACATGAATCATTAATCACTGGGGCAAAACAGTAACTGGCCAATTTCTAGATTCCCAAAGTTTGGAATGTGAGTTTCTTATATTAGGTTGTCCATTAGAGTTAGGCAATGTTTTAATGGTTAAAGCACTGATCCAGTATTTTTAATTTATTTCAGTATTGGAGTGGTGCTTCTAATGTAAGGTCCCTACATCTAGACTGATACTTACCTGCCACCATCTTCACCTTCCATCAACCCCCTCTGGTCATTCTCCATCAGTTTGTGATCTGCCGGATCGATCGAGTGTTTCATGGAGTAGGTCAGAGGTCACAACTCAATACAAGTCTATGAAAAACTCTTTCTGGTCTACGTCTGACTCTCATAAACTTGCATTGAGGACTTGTGACGTACCTTCTAGCTAGTCAGAAGCAGCGGTTAAAAGATGACACCTTCGGGACCTCAGCAGCACAGAAAAAAGGTGCAGAAAGTGGCAGGTAAGTATTAGACAAGGGGCAGTTATCTTAGTTTTAGTAGCACCACTCTAGCTGAAGTGGTGCCTTAAGTCGGAAGTCCATGACTGCCAAACTGGAGCCCCATGAACTTCCTCCTACTTATCAGCATCCATGGGGCTAATTCCAAATATTAGGCCTGGTGTAACATTATGCTTAAGTAATGACATATGCTAATCAGAAAAGGCTCTGGGGTGCCATTAGGTAGGAAGATATTCACAAGGATGTTTTTGCTCAACTTTAAACTGTACAACCACATTAATTATTATGGAGTCCACCTATTGTCATTTCTTTTTTATTTTTAGGACAGGAAAACCCTATAATAACAATTGGGCATCCATATGCATTTATTTTCATGGAGTATGTAATGGATCCATTATGGACATTAATTCTTATTGTCTGCTACCAAAAAGGGAATGGACGAATGCAGATATGAATGTAGGCTCATATTGACACACTGATAATTGAGAACCAGTGTTCCTTAAGCTCGTTTGCCACTTACCTGCTTGTGCAAACTTGCTGGCAATAACATTTTCCTTTTCAGCAGAACATTGACTGTGGAAACCGGTGAACTCTGGTCAGCCTGTCTAAACTGGGCATGCAAGGGTCTCTGATTGGCTAGTTTATAGCCAACCGACAGCCATTTAATGGTCGTGGTTGGATCGTCTAAGTAGACCATTTCTTAGATAAGGGAAGTAATGTCACTGTGTCTATTTAGCTGGGTTTCAAATATCTGGGTCTCATTATCTGAGTATGAACCACAATACTGGTATCATCCACGTGTCTCCTGACAGCATAGCGCAGGGTTGCCACCAAATTGCTTGTGTTATAACCAACCATTTTGGCCCTAAATATTTAATAACGCACATGCCAGGGGTGGAGAGACACATGTGCCGACCCCTGTACATACATAAATGGGTAAATGTTTAGGTGGATAAAGAGACAGATATATGAAGAGATAGATTTGAAGATCAGTGTCTCTTTCACAACATTGTCACAACAGCAGGTTCTCTTTGGGATATATATTGTCATTATTTTGAATACAAATTGGCTCATCTATATGATATCCAGCCACAAGCATCCGACATTATTCTTCATTGAAAGCTATTATCATTTTCTCAGCACAATCTGCCATTAGTTGCAGAAAAAAAGCTTTTAATTTAACAATGAAACTTGTCTTTCAGTTTATAGAAAATCTGTGGCTAGACCTCGAAATAGCAGCGCATGCAAGATGCCCCAAGAAATCTCACAGAACTGGAAGAATTTTCCAAGGAAGAATGGATGAGAATCCCTCAAACAAGAATAGTAAGACTCTTGGCTGGATACAAAAAGCATTTACAACTGTGATACTTGCAAAAGGGGTTGCTGCTAGGTAATAATGCAGGGTGCCCAAACTTTTTAAATGGCCTATTTTCCATTTTGTAATTTAAAAAAAATATAATATACGTACTGAATTCAGGCACCCGATTCAGCGCAGCTTCATCTAAATCTCCCTCTCTGGTACAAGAGTGGGCACTGGATGGCGCAATGACGTCAATCCATCGCACCATCTGATGCCCCTGTGTGCACCGCCTCCAACAGGGTGCAGGATACGTTGTTTGTACTCCGAGGAAGAAGTCTGGAATGACTTTGAAACGCGTTGACTGAAAAACCTGAAATGAAAAAATATTTTATTATACTTCCATTTGGGTTTTCATTGCCTATCAGCAGCAAGGATAAACCACATTTGGCTCCGTTTTTTTTCTCCTGGAGATCCCAGCAGACCAGGGGGCTGATTATGGCTACTCTGCTCTTGTGCCAGCGGCGCCTACAGCAATTGTATTCACTTACTGGCCATCAATATGCTACATGCCAAAAATGCCAACTGCAGGAGGAAGGTGCCAGGTGAACGCAGGAATAAAGCAATGTCAGGTGTGTCTTTTTAAAAGTGTGCCCCCATCGTTTAAGCAGTAGTAAGTGCCCTAGGTGGGTGCCGACCCTGCTTACCCCTCGTGCCAGCCAGGACAGCAGGCACATATATATTCCATAAGCTCAACTATGCTTTCAAGTTTCCTTTTTGGCTGCAGGTGCTCTTTAAGAAGACATTTATGATTGGATTAGTCTGGTAGACCAAATAAATCAGCCTACAGAGGAGAACGTCTCCATCACAGCAGGAGATGTTGTTTTAGATCAATGACATTTGGCGGATTTGACCAGAAGTGATAACGCCGCTCTATTAATAACTCGACTGAACTTACAACACAGGAATTAGAATCGCTAAATGGCAAGTGTAAATTATTAAACCGTATTTAACACTTGTCATAAATTACCTGGGGGTCTTTCAGCACAAGCAGACATTTACTCCTCATTTTCAGTCATGCAAATTCTAGTAGTTAAATTATGACAACATGCATAAATTTATTCAAATAAATTATTTCCAAATATTCCTCGTACTGGGGATTGCAAACTAAGTAAAAGAATAATGTATCCTTATTTGACATTTGGTCACTCTATTTGCGATTCTTAGTAATATACTAAAAGATGGATTTAACCTCTTTGCGACATATGATGTACAGTTACGTCATATATCGGTTTCCTGACATTAATTCAGGCCCGCCAGCCAAGCCTGCATTTTTCCTGCAGATGGTAAAAAGAAATCAAAATACCAGAATTATGGGGGTTTTTTGGCCGCTGAAAATTGCAATAAAATGCATTAAGAGACGATCAAAAAATTGTAACTACTCCATCTCAAGGTGCAAAAAATAAGTAAGCCATCACACAGCCCCATATCCCGAAAATTGAAAATGGGAAGCAGCAAATTTTTTTTTGCAAATTTGTGAATTTCTTTTCAATACTTTGGCTACTTTCACACTTGCGCCGGTACGCGGCCGTCGCATAGCGTCGGCGCGACGTACCGACGGACATTGTGCAAATTCGACACAATGTGGGCAGCGGATGCAGTTTTTCAACGCATACGCTGCCCATTCTAAGTCCCGGGGAGGAGGGGGCGGAGTTCCGGCCGCGCATGCGCGGTAGGAAATGGTGGATCCGACGTACCAAAAAAAGTTACATTGAGCGCTTTTTCGTGCCTACGGTCCACCAAAACATGACGCACCCAGTGTACGACGGACGCGACAGATGGCCATCCGTCACAATCCATCGCTAATACAAGTCTATGGGAAAATGCAGGATCCTGCAAATTTTTTTGCAGGATCCTGCATTCTCAAAAAACGACGGATTGTGATGGAAGCTGAAAAACGCAAGTGTGAAAGTAGCCTTACTCCAAATAAGAAAAAACTATCCATGTTCGGTATCTGCATAATCATACTTACCTGGAGGATTATATTGCAATTTCTTTCCAATATGAATGCACTTAGAATTTTTTTCCACTTTCCAGTGCATCACATGATAAAATAAATGGTGTCATTCAAAAGCACAATTAGTCCCTCAAAAAACAAGCCATCATCTGGCTATGTGGTCAGAAAAAAAAAAGTTATGGCTCTTGGAAGAAGGGGTGTAAAAAAATGAAAACAAAAGTTAAAAAAGTTCTCCAGTAGGAAGGAAGAAATATTCACATATCTGTCAGATATGTGGTAATAACTTATTATATGATGATTGAATAGTGAAATATTTGGATTTGGGAAAATCGGCACAAATAATTTCTAATATCCGTTTATTCGTACCGAATAACGAATCCAATGCAATTCAATGCGAAAGCCAAATATTTTTCAGCTGGACCCAACAGACAGGTCTGGGGGCATGGGAAAAAAGCTAAAATTGATGGGAAAGAGCTAAAACTAAATGGGAACAGCATTGAGAAGATACCTATATGCCTTTCTGACTCACATATGGTATCTGAAAATAATATCAGAATATTGCGCTGGTTTTATGGATTTTTAAAAAGATCTACCAAACCAAACCAAATTTTTTTTAAATGGAAAAATGGTAAGAAACATTATCTTCCTCATAATTACATCTACGTAGTGCAAAAAAAAATATATATATACCTTACCTTTAGCATCTGTTCACACGGAGCATTTTGGCTTTATTTTTTACTTTAACATTTGTGAGGGCTCTCACTCCTACTTTTGGGAGGTCCCTCTCTCATGCCAAATAGTTAGCCAGATAGTGGAATACATATTCCCCATCACTTTACAATGTCAGCTAAAACATGCCCATTTGAATTTTTGGGCTTTGCCCGCCACCACTACCTGTGTTTTGTAAGCTCCACAGTTCATTTTTGCCACCGGATCCCAATGGAACCACTAATATAGCGAGTGAAGTCTCTGTAAGGTGAATATAATACAGGAGTTGTGGGAGCTGTATGGTCAATGTCAGTAAATTGGATTCTACCAAACACCAAAACCATTAGAATTAAATTCGGAATACAGTATATGCAAGCGAGCGCCTGTATCGTGGTCAGTCTGTAAGGCCTGAAACCCATGTCAAGAACATGTACAAGCCACATTTTACTTGGAAGCAGCCTCCTCAAGGGAAATAGACAGGAGTGCCATTGACCAATCTGCACAAGCCTATGCATTTTCTATTGGTTTAATAAATAGCGTAGCTTCATCTACCAGTTGTGCGACTGGCACAAAGCCTGCAGAGATGTGCAAACGTGAGTATTTATCTATAATTTTTGTGAGTCTGCTGTTGGCGTGTGTAATAAAGCTGATATATTAAAAAAAATTGACACACATTGCTAGATATATTTAATTTGTACATAACATCTCTGTGAGCGTACTTGTCAAAAATAAAGCCAAGAAATTTGCTTTTTCATAAGCATAAAGCATTCAATATGAGAAATTGTAATGGTAAGGGACATGGATGTGGTGATGCTTGCCGAGGCCGTATTACAGATCAGAAGGTGACCGGATCTCGTTCTAGCTTCCTGTCAAAATGTGGTCAGTGCTGTACACCACTGATGAAATCGGACAATTGCCAGGATGTTGTGGGTTGGACGGCAGAAAAAGGCTTCAGTGTGTTGACAAGCAGCATTTTTCACATGGTCCAGTTTCGGTAGCCAAGAGACTGGACCTCTGAATCCTCAACCTAGTCCTCCTTCCTCCCACATCAAGAGTCCCTGGACACATATGACCCCAACGCTGACCACTCTGAGGAACTGTTTATGTTCCCTTGTAATTTGTCAGGCCTCTCAACGTGCACCATTAAAGAGGGTCATGAGGAAGTGGAATGCAGTGATGCTCAAACATTTGAGCACCCATGGCCAGCAGAAAGCCTCGTTGGGAAAGATCAATTCATGTCTGAAGAGGTGGAGGATAATCAGGATGCACAGTTGCCATCAGGTCAGCCTAAAATCACAACCCAGAAGGAGGATTAGATTAAGGAATTTGAAAATGACGTAGTTAATGATTAGGCCACTGATCCAACCTGCCATGGTGGCATGCCTTGTGAGCACAGCGGTGCAGACAGGGATTGGTCCATAGCAAAAACAGGCAAGAAGAGGTAGTGGTTTGACCAGAGGGAGAACTCGGTCAACTGTTATTAGTATTATTGTTTATATATATAACACCATTGATTCCAAGGTGCTGTACATGAGAAGGGGTTACATACAAATTACTGATATAAATTACAGTAAACAAACTAACCATGACAGACTGACTCAGAGGGGAGAGTACCCTGCCCTTGTGAGATTACATTCTACAGAGCCCCCACACTCAACTAGGTAACAGGCCAAGGATGTGTTGTTCCCCCTGTATGGCAGTTTTTTTCTAACATTTCTTCAGACAAACAACTGTAATTTGCATCATCTGCCAAACAAAGCTAAAGAGAGGCAAGAACACTGCCAACCTGAGCACCACCAGCATACAAAAGCACATTGCAGCCAAGCACACCAGTAGGTGGTTGGAATGGCTGGGTACAAAATCTGTGTCTGATGGTGAAACCACTGCCCCTTCCCCTGTGTTTTGGTCTTCCCAATCTGCTGTTCATGAAGCAGGTGCTGATGCCTCCTGGCCACAACCTGCAGTTGCACAGACACGACAGTCAGCATCCACGTCCAGTTCATTGTCCCAGCACAGCATTCACTTGTCCCTGCCCCAGACATTTAACAGAAAGCAGAAATATCGACCCACCCACCAACCAAAATGTTAAATACCCACATAGAGAGATTGGTAGCCCTGGAGATTTTGCCATTTAAACTTGTTGGAACTGAGTCTTTCAGTGACCTCTTTGCTGTGGCAGCCCCATGGTACTCGATTACCATTTTACACTATTTTTCTCGATGTGCCGTCCCCACGCTACATAAGCACATCATGTTACATAATATCATCCGTGCTCTAGCCACACAGAAAGTCTACTTTACCACAGACATGTAGACAAGTTCTTGTGGATGGGGCACTAAATTTCCATTGTGGCACACTGGCTGAACAGAGTCAGAGGCTGGGATATCACACATCTTACCCACACCAAGAATAGCGGTGCCAACTTCCATCAGGGTTTCAGACTCCTTGTATTACAGTTCCTGTCTCTCCTCCTCATCCTCACTGAAACTAGCCTTCTCATCACTCCCCAGCTGTGAGGTCTGCAGCACTCCCTTGGCAAAGCGGCAGCATACTCTGCTGAAGCTCATCTGTTTAAGTGATAAAGCTCACAAAGCAGACGAGCTGTTGAATGTGACAAAAGAACAGACCGATCAGTGGCTCTCCCTGCTGAACCTCCAACCAGGTCTGGTTGAGTGGAATAATGGGTGTAACTTGTTGGCCGCTTTAAAGCTTGACAAGCTGGTAAACACATTACATGCATGGCCCACGTGCTGAATTTGGTTGTACAGCATGTTTTAAAAACATACCCTAACTTGCCGGACCTACTTGCCAAGTTATGGCATGTCATCGCACATTTTTGAAAGTCATCTTATGCTTTCGGCAGACTAGCTTTGCTGCAGCAGCGCTTTAATTTGCCTCATCATCGACTGATTTGTGACCTACCCACACGCTATAATTCGACATTTAATAATAATAATAATAATAATAATAATTTTATTTCTATAACGACAACATATTTCGCAGCACTTTACATTTTAGAGTGGACTTGTACAGACAACAAAAGACATTACAGAATAACAATAATTAAATAAACAACAAATACCAAGAGGAATGAGGGCCCTGCTCGAAAGCTTACAATCTATGCGGAAATAGGGGAGACACAAGAGGTGGATGGTAGCAATTGTTTTCATTGTTCTGATCAGCTATAATGTAAGAAATCGAGTGTTCCTGTAATGTTGCATGAACCGGTAACCAACCAGTATGTGTAAAAGTACAGACACAGAGGGCATAAAGAGTGTGAGAACAAGATACAAGGATTGTGGTCATGAAGAAAATTTTGAATGAGCATTACAGGGATAGTTAGATAAATGTGTTGAGGCAATAGCCTGGTGGTTCATATATTGGCAAGGCTTAGTGTGCAACAGAGAGCAGGGTCTGAATTCCAGTTTCTCAATGCCCGTCAGAGTAACACTCATCCCCCACACATAAAAACTGCAGAGTGGGTGTGGATCAATGACATTTCTGAGGTTCTTCAAGACTTTGAGTATTGCACCAAGATGGTGAGCACTGATGACGCTATTGTCAGCGTAACCATCTTGCTTCTCTGTCTATTAAAACATTTGCAGCAGAATCTCAAAGAGTAAGCTTTTAATGCCTAGCTATGGAGCAAGATTTTACAGTGGCTGATACCATACAGCCAAGCCTCACACAATATTCTCAAGCCACATTGGGTGATGACGAGGAACAGGAGGAGGAGGTGGAACAGAAGTTTTTGGTCTGCGCTACAGAGGGGACTCCCAATCCCAGCTTCATGCCTGTCCAGCATGGATGGCCTCAAGAGGAGAAGTTGGAGGAGGCTATGTGTCATGAGGAGGAGAGTATGGTTAGTGTTCTTCCTGGTGAGGACACTGAACGTTTGACTCTTTGTAGTCTGCCGCATATGGCAGAGATCATGACCTGATTTCATTCCCTAGACTCTTGCGTGAATCACATTTTGATTAACATTAAATACTGGCTGTGCACCTTTCTTGACCCATGGTACAAAGAGTAATTTGCTTCTCTAATGTCAGAGGCAGATGTACCATTTTCTGTGCATGTATCCCAGAGGGCCGTTGTGTAAGACTTGCTAAAAAGATTACCCTCAGACAATGCTGCTGGCAGAGGTACCAACTTTATTCATCCACAAGAATTACAGGGGAGGGCTACATACACCAGGTGTAACTCGGGGGGGATGTCCACAAACTGACACATTTTCATGAGACCGTCACATCAGCAATGGCTATCTGTGGGTGTAATTATGACGAGGAGGGAGAAATTGACCAAGATGGTGAAGGACTACTTAAGTGACCATACCTGCATCCTTCCTTATTCTTCAGTGCCCCTTAACTTTTGGTTGTCCAAGCTCCATATTTGGCCCGACCTCTCCTTCTACACCTTGGAGGTGGTGCCATGCCCTGCTGCATGTTGTCTGAGCAGGTTTTTAGTTCGGCTGGTGCAATCAAAATGGATAGGCGCACATGCCTGTCAACGGAAAATGCAGACAGGCTGACTCTTCTAAAATTGAACAAGGGCAGGATTTACAGCGATATTGTAAGCCGTACGGATGACAGCAACATAATGTAAAAGCAGCCCAAATGTTTTGTTTGGGAAATTGTCTTAACATCCATCCTTTACTTCCAAACCTATTTTGTTAATGAAATCACCTCCTCCTCCTGCTTCTGCAACAAGTACTTAGTGGTCATGTATGTATACTCCACATGGCTTATGCTTTGTACTTTGTGAAAACGTGGCACATTGTGCAATGGTGAAACTTGTACTCCCTATTGATTCCATTGCTGACATTATTGTGATTGGCAAGCCAGCTCAGCATGTTCAATGGCTGGAAATAAAGAGCCAAGCATGCTGCTAGGGTCACTCCAATATACCGAGGCAAATACCTAATTACTTGCAGGAAACGAATACCCCGAATACTGTACTATTCGTGCGAATAACGAATAGTGTCAAATGTATTAGTTCATCACTACTTATGTCCTTTTGCTAAGACTGCTATGGTATCAATTACCAGAACAAGGGGAAAGTAGATTAAGCTACTGCTAGACTGGCAACGGCTAACCTGTCTGCAGAAGAAAATGATCAGATGAATAAATTCAAACCACATAATCCTTACCAAATAAGAGGGTTGACTAATCCCACTACATTTATCAGAACTGAAAGGGGCGTAACAATCGTGGTCACAGAGGATCGATGTGGGCTGCACCAGACCGATGCCAGCACATACTTCTGCTGAATGTGGGTCCAAAGATGCATATTCAGCTGAAGTGTATTGCGATGCCAACAACCTGTCTGGTCCTTCCACAATAATATATGCTTTTGTTCAATCAGAGTCCAGCAGCTAACGTCCCCTGAAGACAACAATTGTAAAGTGTGTACTGTGACATGTGGTTTCACTGCAGTTTACGATGAAATGTAAAATGTGAAATGCATAGAATGATATAAGTACTGATGTTGCTATGTGGGTACTCTATTGGTATTGCCTAAGGGAACTGTGCACATTCAGCTCAGGTTTAGGGAAAGGATAGGATACAAGTGAGTATTTAGGTAGTGATAGATAGTAACGTTAGGATTAGTGTTGAGCATTCCGATACTGCAAGTATCGGGTATCGGCCGATATTTGCTGTATCGGAATTCCGATACCGAGTTCCAATATTTTTGCGATATCGGAAATCGGAATCAGAAGTTCCTATAAGTTCCCAGGCGTGTGCGGTGCGTATGGTTCCCAGGGTCTGGAGGAGAGGAGACTCTCCTTCAGGCCCTGGGATCCATATTCATGTAAAAAATAAATAATAAAAATAAAAAATATTGATATACTCACCCCTCCGGCGGACCCTGGACCTTAGCGATGTAACCGGCAGCCTCCGTTCCTAAGAATGAGTGAGTGTAGGGCCTGCGATGACGTCGCGGCTTGCGATTGGTCGCGTGAGCGGTCACATGAGCGGTCACGCGACCGATCACAAGCCGCGACATCATCGAAGGTCCTTTACTCTGCATTCTTAGGGAACGGAGGCAGACGCTTGGACCGGTGAGAGCCGGGGCCGTCAGAGGGGTGAGTATATCAATATTTTTTATTTTTATTCTTTATTTTATACATGAATATGGATCCCAGGGCCTGAAGGAGAGTTTCCTCTCCTTCAGACCCTGGGAACCATTCCGATATTTTGTGTCCGATTGATATGCATTGGTATCGGGTATCGGTATCGGCGATATCCGATACTTTTTGGGTATCGGCCGATCCAAACCGATACCTTTGCATATCGGAAGGTATCGCTCAACACTAGTTAGGATAGATAAGGCAGTAGCAGTGGTGGGCCTTATTAGTGTACCATAATAGCATTGGTATAGGATATAGTTTAGAGTTTAGGACATGGAGCAGATTAGACAATGAAAGACATCTTCTTATGTAGGTAAAATCAAAGGTACAGTATAACAGAGGAGGGGGGAAGAAACACGGTTTCGCCGCTGTAATCCCATTTTTTTTATCTGAATACCACTAAGAAAATGTCCATATAAATGAAATAAAGGACTTGTAGTCTAAAGGATATGGGTGAGTGCTGCTTTTCTTTTGTCACTTTATAAATATCTGCTATACTTGCAACTTTGCACCACCCAAGCATATCCTGAAAGAAGTTGTATTTATCAAAAATACTAACCAAAGAAAATGTGGAAAAATTGATGCCCTTTAGCTCTTTCTATGTGGTCAATGCTGGAAGTCTTTTGGGGTATGTCTCTACTAGGTTTGAACATCTAGTAGATGAACTTTTTGCCCATTTTCCTTTGCAAACTAGCTCCAGCTCAATGAGATTAGAACTCAGTGTCTGTGAATAGCAATTTTAAAGTAAGTCTTGCAACAGATTCTCAATGGGATTTGGGTCTGGACTGTGACTGGGCCAATCACACACATGAATATGCTTTGATCTAAACCATCTATTGTAGCTCTGACAGTATGTTTAAGGTTGTTGTCCTGCTGGAAGGTGAACCAATGCCCCAGTTTCAAGTCTTTTGCAGCCTTTAACAGGTTTTCCTCCAGGATTGCCCTGTATTTTGCCACATCCATCTTCCCATCAACTCTGACTAGCTTCCCTCTCCCTGCTGAAAAAAGGCATCTCCACAGCATGATGCTACCACCACCATATTTAACGGAGAGGATGGTATTTTTAAGGGGATATGTAGTGATGAGCGAATATACTTGTTACTCGAGATTTCCCAAGCATGCCTGGGTGTCCTCCGAGTATTTTTTAGTGCTCGGAGATTTAGTTTTTATTGCCGCAGCTGAATGATTTACATCTGTTAGCCAGCATAAGTACATGTGGGGATTCCCTAGCAACCAGGCAACCCCCACATGTACTTATGCTGGCTAACAGATGTAAATCATTCAGCTGCGGCAATAAAACTAAATTTCCGAGCACTAAAAATACTCGGAGGACACCCGAGCATGCTCGGGAAATCTCGAGTAACGAGTATATTCACTCATCACTAGTGATATGCAGTGTTAGTTTTCTGCCACATATAGCGGTTTGCATTTAGCCCAAAATGTTCTACTTTGGTCTCATCTGTCAAGAGCACCTTCTTCCGCATGCTAGCTGCATCCCGATCACTCACTCGATCTTGTCACCTGCATCTTAAAAACATCTCCAGAATCCGACCTTTTCTCACCTTTGAAACTGCTAAGACTCTTTACTGTCACACTTATTCATTCTCGTCTGGACGACTGCAACTCTCTTCTGATCGGTCACCCTCTTTCCAAACTTTCTCCTCTCCAATCCATCTTGAATGCGGCAGCCAGAGTCATATTTCTGTCCAGCCACTTCACCGATGCCTCCATCTTGTGCCAGTCATTACACTGGCTACCCATTCGCTACAGGGTCCAGTATAAAATCATCTCTCACCCACAAAGCTCTCCACAGTTCTGCACCGCCTTATATCTCCTCTCTCATCTCCGTCTATCGCCCTACACGTGCCCTCCGTTCTACAAATGACCTAAGACTAACATCCCAAGTAATCCGAACCTCACACCTCCGTCTCCAAGACTTCTCTCGTGCTGCGCCAGCTCTCTGGAATGCACTTCCCCAGACAATCAGACTGATACCTAGCCCCGACCTATTCAAGCGCGCTTTAAAAACCTATCTCTTCAAACAAGCCTACCACATCACCTACTCAGTAAACTAACTTTGTCCTGTTCCCTCCTTCCAAAAATTATTTGCATGTGAATCTGCCCCCTACTATTCATCTGTCCCCACACCCTCCATGCACACGATTAACTGCACTTGATACTTGACTATTGCACTTAAACACACGGGCTGATGACGGATCATGCAGCTTTATATGAAAATCCCTATTTATTATAATTGCCAGACCTGAAATAACAAGCACTTTTCACCTATTGTGTCCCCCCATTTCCTTGTAGATTGTAAGCTTGCGAGCAGGGACCTCACCCCTAATGTCACTTTTTAAATTGTCTTAAATTGTATTGAATTTATTGTCTGTACATGACCCTGCTTAATTGTAAAGTGCTGCGGAATATGTTGGCGCTATATAAATAAATATTATTATTATTATTATCCCCTATGTAGGTTTTTGCAAACTTTTGCAAACTGCAAATGGGACTTCTTATGGCTTGCTTTCAAAAATGGCTTTCTTCTTGAGTCTCTTCCATAAAGGCCAGATTTGTTAAGTATACGACTAATAGTTGTCCTGTGGACAGACTCTCCCAACTGAGCTGTCAGTGGATCCCTGCATTTCCTTTCCTTAGCTACTTCTCGTTTTAGTGCTTTCCTTCCTTGGGATGTCAGCTTAGGCGGATGGCCATGTCTTAGTAAAATTGCAGTTGTGCAATGCTCCTTCCATTTTTGAATGATGGATTCAACAGTGCTCCATGAGATGTTCAGAGCTTGGGCAATTTTTTTGTATAAAGCTGTAAATATCATGGGCACAAAGTAGGTATGCTAATTAGCAAACAAAATAGAAAAAAAACTATAAAGAACGAGTGCAAGGCATCGATATATTAGTAAAAAAATAACTTGTCTTTGATATAATAAAAAGTACATTTAAACAGTAAGACACAGGATACTCATAGCTGGAGAGTATAACAATAAGTAATCAACATGATACATGCTTATACCTTATACAAATTCCCGAGAACCATATATACATATATAGTAGTACAATGGTAAATACCAAGCAATAAGTATCAACAGCCTGAAACACCGTGTCTGCGAATTGAGATACTTATTTGGCTTTTATCCTAAGTCATATTGCACGACTCGTTAAAGGGTTGATTGTGACTTGTAGGATCGCTACTTCCAACAGGTGGCGCTATAGAGTTAAGTCCTCTTTTTCTCAGAAGAGCCAATTTGCATAAGTATGTATGGTAATCAGAAAGTCAAATATCAAAAAAGTGAATATCAGTATATAAAAATAAACATGACCCTAATATTACAGGCAGATACCAATTAGCATAAAATAGTACTTATAACGGATAGATCAAGGTCAGTACAAAAAAGTATCATGGAGTTTTATAATGTGACTCCCATAGATAACAAAGTACAAGCACACAGGGGCATAGGGAGGACTCAGCAGACACTGAAAGCACTACACCTGACGCGCGTTTCGCAACTAGCTACGTCAACTAGCTCAAATGTTCTCTAACAAAGCTCTGAGCCCCTCACAGAACAGCTGTTATTATTTTGTGAATAAATTATATATAGCATGACTAAATTAACTAATTATGTGACTTCTGGAGGCAATTGGTCACTAAGGATTTTATTTAGGGGTATCAGACTACTGGGGCTGAATACAAATGCATGTTACAATTTTCAGATTTATATTTTTTAATTAATTAGATAACGATGCGTCATTTCCTTTACATTTTACATATGCTTGCTAGATTGCGTTGGTTTATAATTTAAAATAGCAATAAAATCCATTCAAGTTTATGGATGTAATGTGAAAAAATGCAAAAGAGTTCACAGGGTATGAATACTTTTTTAGGGCACTGTATTCTGTATATATAACTCAGTATGTTTACTAAAATTTTTTAGAAAATAGTTTGCAAAAAGCAGGATAAATGATATCAGGACCTACTTAAAAAAAAGGATCTAAGGATCACTAAATAATCAAATTTTGTTTTGTAGGGAACATGCCCAATCTATTTCTATTTGTAATCAGCACAAGTAGCACTGTTATATGACCAGGACATAACAATTTCTAACAAAATTAAAAAGAAAAAAAACCATGTTTTATGCTCATATACCTCTTTAAATGACTGTAGGTAATCTGTAACATTTCCGACAGACATTTTGGCAGAAGTTAATTTTCTGCAGAATTTATGCGTTTTATTTAGGATTAAAAATAAAATTCTGCAGACTAACAACACGGGTAACTAAGTTTCTTGATTAACTGACTCATCAATTTCTGGGGATTCTGTTTCTTTAATAAATTTGGGAGATATATAAAATCTAAGAATAAAATGTATTTCAACAGTTTCTCCATTATAACTGCTTCACATCACACAGGTTATTGCAATATTTATCACAGATGTACCATCTCATACTTTTCCTCTTTTTACAATGCCCTTTCCCTTAATCAGCCATTAATAATGATGCATTAACATGGCACTTTCTCATTAGCGTTAGTCTTTCCATCGCTTCCCGATACCAGGTGGCATTTTACAACAAAGTGGTTTATTTAATTGAAAAACAAAAGGACAAAGTTGTTTCGGGCAGCGTCAATTTCATCATAACCTTCCTCTTCACTTTTTTTGTAACTCGCTGTTAATAAGATTCTTGTTAAAAATTTATTATTACAGTGACTCTAACAAACTGGGGCAAGATTAGATTACATTTGTTCATTGTCTGCTGGACAACCTGCTTTAAATTAATCTAGATAGTTAATACAGATTTACAAATTGATATTTTTTTTTATTTTTTATTTTTTTCTGTTCTAATTTTAAACCTCAATTTGGTAAACTTTTTAAGCCATATACAGTACAGACCAAAAGTTTGGACACACCTTCTCATTTAAAGATTTTTCTGTATTTTCATGACTATGAAAATTGTAAATTCACACTGAGGGCATCAAAACTATGAATTAACACATGTGGAATTATATTATTAACAAAAAAGTGTGAAACAACTGAAAATATGTCTTATATTCTAGGTTCTTCAAAGTAGCCACCTTTTGCTTTGATGACTGCTTTGAACACTCTTGGCATTCTCTTGATGAGGTTCAAGAGGTAGGCACCGGAAATGGTCTTCCAACAATCTTGAAGGAGTTCCCAGAGATGCTTAGCACTTGTTGGCCCTTTTGCCTTCACTCAGCGGTCCAGCTCACCCCAAACCATCTCGATTGGGTTCAGGTCCGGCGTAGCACCCCATCAGTCTCCTCATTGGTCAAATAGCCCTTACACAGCCTGGAGGTGTGTTTGAGGTTATTGTCCTGTTGAAAAATAAATGATGGCCCAACTAAACGCAAACCGGATGGAATAGCATACCACTGCAAGATACTGTGGTAGCCATGCTGGTTCAGTATGCCTTCAAATTTTGAATAAATCCCCAACAGTGTCACCAGCAAAGCACCCCCACACCATCACACCTCCTCCTCCATGCTTCATGGTGGGAACCAGGCATGTAGAGTCCATCCGTTCACCTTTTCTGCGTCGCACAAAGACACGGTCGTTGTAACCAAAGATCTCAAATTTGGACTCATCAGACCAAAGCACAGATTTCCACTGGTCTAATGTTCATTCCTTGTATTCTTTAGCCCAAACAAGTCTCTTCTGCTTGTTGCCTGTCCTTAGCAGTGGTTTCCTAGCAGCTATTTTACCATGAAGGTCTGCTGCACAAAGTCTCCTCTTAACAATTATTGTAGAGATGTGTCTGCTGCTAGAACTCTGTGTGGCATTGACCTGGTCTCTAATCTGAGCTGCTGTTAACCTGTGATTTCTGAGGCTGGTGACTCAGATAAACTTATCCTCAGAAGCAGAGGTGACTCTTGGTCTTCCTTTCCTGGGGCGGTCCTCATGTGAGCCAGTTTCTTTGTAGCGCTTGATGGTATTTGCAACTGCACTTGGGGACACTTTCAAAGTTTTCCCAATTTTTCGGACTGACTGACCTTCATTTCTTAACGTAATGATGGCCACTCATTTTTCTTTACTTAGCTGCTTTTTTTGTGCCATAATACAAATTCTAACAGTCTACTCAGTAGGACTATCAGCTGTGTATCCATCAGACTTCTGCACAACACAACTGATGGTCCCAACACCATTTATAAGGCAAGAAATCCCACTTATTAAACCTGACAGGGCACACCTGTGAAGTGAAAACCATTCCCGGTGACTACCTCTTGTAGCTCATCAAGAGAATGCCAAGAGTGTGCAAAGCAGTCATCAAAGCTAAAGGTGGCTACTTTGAAGAACCTAGAATATAAGACATATTTTCAGTTGTTTCACACTTTTTTGTTAAGTATATAATTTCACATGTGTTAATTCATAGTTTTGATGCCTTCAGTGTGAATTTACAATTTTCATAGTCATGAAAATACAGAAAAATCTTTAAATGAGAAGGTGTGTCCAAACTTTTGGTCTGTACTGTACAATGAGTAATCACAAACACCAGACATACCACATTTTAAGGGTCTGTACAACTGTTGGGCTATATGAGTTATAGATCATCAAAGCGTTGATTGGAGGAGGTTCAACACTCAGCATCCCGACGATGAGCTGTTCCATCATCATCCGGAACTGTTCAGATATGGAGTGATACAGCTCCATCTATGGTCTAGAGGCCACGGCCAGATACTGCACATCTGCCCCTTATTGATTTGAATAGGGAGTGTTTGTGCAGTATTCGGCCATGGCCAATATACAGTTGACGGAGCAGTTTCGACTGCTGCCAACATGGGGAGCAGCTGGTTAGTGGGTATGCTGGGTTTCACACCCTTACCAATCCTACATTGATGACCTATCCTAAGGATTGGCCATCAGTGTTAAAATCCTGGATAGCCCTTTTAAGTCCTCCATAATAAAAATCAGACTTGCCTGCCCTCTTCCAAAAGAAAGAGTTAGAGAGTTAAAGTTCACAATGTCTCTAACTATATCTCCTGGACTCGTTGAAGCCTAAGAAGCATGCAAAACGGCCGTTGTCTACCACAGAAATGAATCCCCCGCCTCCACAGTTTTAATCTTGATGTACTGAATAAACAAGATATTTTTACCAGAAATCAGAGTGCCACCCCTTCACTTCTTCTCTTAGATTCTGGGTCTCTGACTACAGTCACCACTCGATGATTAGTGTTCAGCATTCCGATACCGCAAGTATCGGGTATCGGCCGATATTTGCTGTATCGGAATTCCGATACCGAGATCCGATACTTTTGTGATATTGGGAATCGGTATCGGGATCGATATTAGTGTGTAAAATAAAGAATAAAAATAAAAAATATTGATATACTCACCTCTCCGACGCAGCCTGGACCTTACCGATGTAACCGGCAGCTTCCGTTCCTAAGAATTCTTAGGAACGGAAGCTGCCGGTTACATCGGTAAGGTCCAGGCTGCGTCGGAGAGGTGAGTATATCAATATTTTTTATTTTTATTCTTTATTTTACACATTAATATGGATCCCAGGGCCTGAAGGAGAGTTTCCTCTCCTTCAGACCCTGGGAACCATACAGGATACCTTCCGATACTTGGTGTCCCATTGACTTGTATTGGTATCGGGTATCGGCGATATCCGATACTTTTCGGGTATCGGCCGATACTATCCGATACCGATACTTTCAAGTATCAGACGGTATCGCTCAACACTATCGATGATAGTTTTAAGCTGGCCATGCACACTACATAGCCGTTGGCCAAATGATGCTTAAGATGACCACTCAGCTGACAGCCATCTCTAGCTTCTCCTACATACACAGGAGCTTGTTCAGTTTAGAGTTCTTTTGTACTCTATAAGAAAGCTTCTGACTGACCTGTTGGCTGGTGGCTTATTAAAGGAGTACAATGCGATCAGCACTATGAAATCGAGCATGCACGATTGACATCTCTCCTGACAATTAGTCATCCGGTGCCCCCATACACATCAGAACATCAGCTATCAGTGGGTTCAGCCAACTTGTCTAATGTCTATGCAGGCCCTTAGATATAGACTTCTATCCTTAATATTGTTCCTATCTCTAACCTCCATAGTTTCTGTCCCAAGGAAAGACCTTATTAGTCAGATCAAGTGTCTGACTCCTTCACTTTTACTATATACTAACTTGCCTAGCAGTGAGATTTCAGTTATTGTTTAAACTATTGTTAAAAGTACTTTGCTTTCAGTCTCCCCCACACCTTTTTCTAGCACTCTCTTGTTAAACTCTTTATTGGTAGTTACATAGTTACATAGTTACATAGTTATTAAGGTTGAAGGAAGACTGTAAGTCCATCTAGTTCAACCCATAGCCTAACCTAACATGCCCTAACATGTTGATCCAGGGGAAGGCAAAAAAAACCCATGTGGCAAAGAGTAACTCCACCATGGGGAAAAAAATTCCTTCCCGACTCCACATACGGCAATCAGACTAGTTCCCTGGATCAACGCCTTATCAAGGAATCTAGTGTATATACCCTGTAACATTATACTTTTCCAGAAAGGTATCCAGTCCCCTCTTAAATTTAAGTAATGAATCACTCATTACAACATCATACGGCAGAGAGTTCCATAGTCTCACTGCTCTTACAGTAAATAATCCGCGTCTGTTATTATGCTTAAACCTTCTTTCCTCCAGACGTAGAGGATGCCCCCTTGTCCCTGTCTCAGGTCTATGATTAAAAAGATCACCAGAAAGGTCTTTGTACTGTCCCCTCATATATTTATACATTAAAATCAGATCACCCCTTAGTCTTCGTTTTTCCAAACTAAATAGCCCCAAGTGTAATAACCTATCTTGGTATTGCAGACCCCCCAGTCCTCTAATAACCTTGGTCGCTCTTCTCTGCACCCGCTCCAGTTCAGCTATGTCTTTCTTTTACCCCGGAGACCAGAACTGTGCACAGTATTCTAAGTGTGGTCGAACTAGTGACTTGTATAGAGGTAAAATTATGTTCTCCTCATGAGCATCTATGCCTCTTTTAATACATCCCATTATTTTATTTGCCTTTGTAGCAGCTGCCTGACACTGGCCACTGAATATGAGTTTGTCATCCACCCATACACCCAGGTCTTTTTCATTGACGGTTTTGCCCAGAGTTTTAGAATTAAGCACATAGTTATACATCTTATTACTTCTACCCAAGTGCATGACCTTACATTTATCCCCATTAAAGCTCATTTGCCATTTATCAGCCCAAGCTTCTAGTTTACATAAATCATCCTGTAATATAAAATTGTCCTCCCCTGTACTGATTACCCTGCAGAGTTTAGTGTCATCTGCAAATATTGAAATTCTACTCTGAATGCCCCCTACAAGGACAGTTAGAGCTGGCATTTAGATTTCTTCTGTAGTTGGTGCCACAGGATGATACATGCAGCCCTTTTTACTGATTTTGATAATTATACACCTTTGGCAAAAAATAATGTTAACTATACTCTAGATCAGTGTTTCCCAAACTCCAGTCCTCACGGACCCCACGGGTCATGTTTTCAGAATTTCCTTAGCATTGCTCAAGTAGTGGAAGTATCATAAGGAATTGTCTCACCTGTGCAACACTATGGAAATCCTGAAAACATGACCCGTGTGGTCCGAGAGGACTGGAGTTTGGGAAACACTGCTCTAGATGGTTTAAAAGGAATCTGTACACACATTAGCTCAATGCGCTGGTGTTCTGAGCCCAGACCATAAAAGTCCATGTGCAGGACTTGAAAGACGTGAACTCACCAAAAGATTACTATTCTGACAAGTAAAACACTGCAAAAAAACCATATGCATAAATATAGTTTTATTAAAACAATTAATTATATATACAAACATGTGAAGAAAAAATATTAACAATAATAAATAATTTAAAAAATCTTCATTTTTTGTGTATATAATTAATTGTAACTAATACAATTATATTTATTTATACATATCTTTATTGTTTTATTCATAAGTATAGTATTCCTTTGGTAGGTTAATTATCGATTCATTCATTCAGTTTCTTGGGGATTTCTATAAAGTATATTAACAATTTTTGCTTACTTTGGTTTTTGTTTTTTAGGATTTTAAAGATGACTGCACTGATGTCACCAGAATGTGTAATAATCAATTAAAAATATATTGATGTGTTTCCAAGGATGACTCAGTGTCTCAGCCAGCAATGAGTCATGGTAATGCTTTTATGCACAAGCAGGTGCATGTTTAATTTATAACTATGGCAAAAATAACAAATCACACAACTTGGCTTCAAGCACCATTGTTATTATCATTTAACCCCTTCATGACCTTGGGATTTTCCGTTTTCCCGTGTTCGTTTTTCACTCCCCTCCTTCCCAGAGCCATAACTTTTTTATTTTTCTGTCAATTTGGCCATGTGAGGGCTTATTTTTTGCGGGACGAGTTGTACTTTTGAAAGACATAATTGATTTTACCATGTCGTGTACTAAAAAACGGGAAAAAAATTCCAAGTGCAGTGAAATTGCAAAAAAAGTGCAGTCCCACACTTGTTTTTTGTTTGGATTTTTTGCTAGGTTCACTGAATGCTAAAACTGACCTGCCATTGTGATTCTCCAGGTCAGTACGAGATCATAGACACCTAACATGACTACTTTATTTTTCACCTAAGTGGTGAAAAAAAAATTCCAAACTTTGCAAAAAAAAATTTTTTTTAAAATGCGCCATTTTCCGATACTCATAGCGTCTCCAATTTTCGTGATCTGGGGTCAGTTGAGGGCTTATTTTTTGCGTGCCGAGCTGTTGTTTTTATTTATAGCATTTTGGTGCAGATACATTCTTTTGATCGCCCGTTATTGCACTTTAATGCAATGTTGCGGCGACCAAAAAACGTAATTCTGGCGTTTCAAATTTTTTTCTCATTACGCCATTTAGCGATCAGGTTAATGCTTTTTTTTATTGATAGATCGGGCGATTCTGAACGCGACGATAACAAATATGTGTAGGTTTGATTTTTTTTCTATTGATTTATTTTGATTGGGGCGAAAGGGGGTGATTTAAACTTTTATATATTTTTTATTTTTTTCACATTTTTTTAACTTTTTTTTTTAACTTTTGCCATGCTTCAATAGCCTCCATGGAAGGCTAGAAGCTGGCACAGCATGATCGGCTCTGCTACATAGCAGCGATCTGCTGTTCGCTGCTATGTAGCAGAAAATCAGGTGTGCTGTGAGCGCCGACCACAGGGTGGTGCTCACAGCTGCAGGAGATCAGTAACCATAGAGGTCTCAAGGACCTCTATGGTTACCATTCTGAAGCATTGCCGACCTCCGATCATGTGACGGCCGCCCGGACGGATGCGGTAGTTAAATGCCGCTGTCTGCGTTTGACAGCGGCATTTAACTAGTTAATAGCGGCGGGTGAATCGCGATTTCACCCGCCACTATTGCAGGCACATGTCAGCTGTTCAAAACAGCTGACATGTCCCGGCTTTGATGCGGGCTCACCGCGGAGACCTGCATCAAAGCAGGGGAGCTGACATCGGACGTACTATCCCGTCCGAGGTCAGTAAGGGGTTAATGGCGTACAAGAGCACCAGGTCAGATTTGCAGATTTTAGGTTCCCTTTAAATAAAACTACGGCCAATCCCCACCCACACAATTAAAGGAACGATTGGTGCCTATTTGTGTAGCTATTAGTAGAAAAAAGTGGTTGATATTCTCTGCAGTCTGTTCCCACTCCTATTTGGCTACACCATGTACAAACTCATAGTGTGCCTTCTGTGCCACTCTAGATGTTCCCTAAGGTTGCACCATCTATGCCCCTTGCACTGTGCTTCCTTAGGATGCCAATACAATTTTCTATGGAAAAAGCAGCGCCAGACCAGCCATAGTCTCCACTTCCATTCGACGGATGCCCTGGATAGAGCCAACATATGGCTCTCAAAGCAGCATATGGGCTTTTGAATACCTAAAAAAAGCCTCTAATATCATACAAATCTGATGAAAAATAAATGGACATAGTTGTGTGGCAAACATATATTTTTATTTTTAAGTTTTCACTCTTCAGATAATATTCTTTTAACCCCTTCACTCCGAGCCTGTTTTTACCCTCTTAATCAGGCCAAATTTTACAATTGTGACCAGTGTCACTATATGAGGTAATAACTCTAGAAAGCTTCAATATATCCCAATAGCTTTCCATGACACATTGCACTTCATGTTAGTCATAAATTTAGGTTGACATTCCTTACGTTTATTTTGTGAGAATATCATAATTTTAATGAAAAATATGAAAATTTTGCCATTTGTAGTCTTTTGATTTTATGCCCTTAAACCAGAGTTGTATCTCACAAAATAGTTGATTATTAACATATATAAAACATCAACATTCCAATATTGCTGAATTTCTGGATTCTGCACTAACCCCATGTGAAGGATAAGGCCCAAAAACTTCATTATTTCTACTGCATCTATGGGGGTCCAGTTAGCAAATGATGACGTGGGATTTTGGGATAAAAATTGTAGGGCATATAAATTTGTCTCTGCCGCCATGAGATCTTCAAAATTGTCAGAGAAAAAGACTTTGAAAAAGTTGATATCTGTGTGGCCAGTAATGTCCAATTGGATTTCTGATTGCACCACAAAATTAGGAATCTGTGGATCATAATCTTCTTGGAGGTGAGGTCCAAGTGGACACTGGCTCATTTGCTATTAACTAATCTAAATTATTATTTTTATTTGATTCTTTTTTTTTACACTTTTTGAAAAAAACACTAACAAAATAAAAAACCTGATGCTGATCAGTGAGGTGCGTCACTGACCAGTGCTCATTGTCTACAGGATGCACATGGAGGTGATGCAAAGTTAGGATAAGAAAAATGGGCAAGAAAAAGGTTCTGGCCAAAAGTGAGCACTGATGTCAACTAGTGATGTGCATTAGTGAACAGTGGCTGCAGGATGCATGCACAAAGATGGTGGCAATAGAGAGGGCGAATAAATATTGACAGAGAAAAAATAAGTCCTTGCCAAAAGTGAGCATGAATGCCATTCAGTGTTGTGCGTCACTAATCAGCACTTGGCGACTGCAGGATTGGTGCACGGATGTGGTGCAAAAGAAAAAAATTCCCAAAACTCAAGTGATCAAGTACAGATCAATGATCAATTACTGATCAGAGCTCGGCTGCAGAAGGAGGGCTGGGGAATGGGTTAGGGTGAGGGTAAGCGGGGGAAAGAGAGGTGAGTTGGATTGGGGTGAACTAGAAAAAAACAGAGGACAAGAACAGGTCAGAGACAGATCTTCTTTCTTTATTTCTTCTGGTCTTCAGTCAGCAGCAGCAGCAAGAGCAGAAGTGGTTGCACAGGCTAAAATAGTCAGTGGCACAGCATGACCCAGTGGATCGGCAGCAGAATGACACAGTGATCACTCTGCGCGTGTCTCACAGCTGGAATGAGATAATGCAGAGTGTTCACTGAAAGGTCAGACTGCACTCCTGCTCACTGATCAGTGCGATTGGACGTCATCGTCTGATCACACCAATCAGCACTGGGACTGCTGATGTTGCTGTTCCCTAGCACCAGCCTATGCTTGGTTTAATTATTACACCGATCATAGCTGGATTTCAATGTCTCAGGCAATTTTATTTGCCTAAACATTGAAATCGTTGTGCTGGGTGTTCAGAATTGAACAGCCAATGACAGTGATTGTGAGACGCCCGCCAGGGCCGTGGGGTACTTGGTACGGGGTCTGGTACTCAAAGGGGGATGTCACAGTGGCAGCAACCTGGTCCGTGGCCCTGGGCACCCATGTTAAAGGGAATGTCCTTAAAGGGGTTTGGAATAAAGTTTGTGTTTGTGATGCCACCTGTGGTATTCGGTCAGCGGGGACAGACACTGCTTAAAGAGGTCCTCTGGGGTGATGTTATGGCAGCTAGGATGGTGTAACTTCCCACAGGTGAAGAAGATCCCCAGGGCTCCCGGTGTATAGATGAGGATAGTGAGTGGTGCAGTAAAGAACGGAGGACACAGGTTTACAGTCTGTTTTCCTGGTTTACTGAAAATTTCACGCAGCCACAGTCCAGGGCACCAGATCACAGGTATAGGCAGGGTCCAGCCAGTTTGGAAGCAAGTTCAGAGTACACTTTACCAGGTGAAACCTTCCTACTAGCGCGGTGGTGTTGTAGTCCCTTACTGCCTATGGCTTCTGGCAAGGTCCTCACAGTTCTCTCTGTTCTCCTTAAACCCGAATGACAGGTGGCTCGAGCCTTTTTACAGGGTCTCTATCATGACCCGGGCTCTATGCGCCACTGTGTCTCCTGGGTATTAGGGCAGACAGATTACATGTAATTCAGCTGTCCTGCCGGTTTCTGCTGTAAGTCTTGGAGTCCCTCAGAACCTCGGTCTTCCAGCTACCAGTATCTGCATTTTGCAAGGAGGTATGTTGTGAATTAGACTTTTTTGGCTCCCTCTTGTGGTCACTAGTGGTATGACTCTGAGATTGTCTTTCCCTAGTTTGGCACCCACCTGGGTCGTTAGTCCAGGGGTGTTGCTATATGAACTTCCTGAATTCTTAGTCTGGTGCCTGGCATCGTTGTAATCAGTCCTTTCTGTTTGCTCCTGTCTGCTGGTCCTGGTTCATGCAAAATTACGCTAAGTCCTGCTTCCTTGTTTTTTGGTTATTTGTATTGCTCTTATTTTTTGTCCAGCTTGTACTAAATGTGATTCCTGATTTTGCTGGAAGCTCTAGGGGGCTGGTATTCTCCCCCCGGGCCGTTAGACGGTTCCGGGGTTCTTGAATATCCAGCGTGGATATTTTTGATAGGGTTTTTGCTGACTGTATAAGTCATCTTACTATATTCTGCTATTAGTCAGTGGGCCTCTCTTTGCTAAATACCTAGTTCATTCTTACGTTTGTCTTTTCTTCTTACCTCACCATTATTATTTGTTGGGGGCTTGTATCCAACTTTTGGGGTCTTTTCTCTGGAGGCAAGAAAGGTCTATCTTTTCCCTTCTAGGGTTAGTTAGTTCTCCGGCTGGCGCGAGACGTCTAGAACCAACGTAGGCACGTTCCCCGGCTGCTGCTATTTGTGGTGCTAGGATTAGCTATACGGTCAGCCCAGTTACCACTTCCCTATGAGCTGGTTTTTTGTGCTTGCAGACTTGGTATTTATTGCAGAGACCCTCTGCCATTGGGGTCATAACAGAGGTAGCCCAAACGCAGCTGTCCTCCCCAGTTGTCACTCGCCTGTGCTTCGCTCTCCTTCATGCTCATTTCATGACTATAGTTCTGTTAAACTTGAGCAACAGTAACATAACCAACCAGGTTAACTCTTAACTCTTTACAGTTATTTCACTTTTATTTAATCTTGCTGCTTTGGTAGCACCTGGATGCTACGCTCACTCATAATGGGTTCCAGTCTTATTCCTGGGATAATGAAGATTTGATCAGTCCCCACTATGAGAGTTTGAGTGCTCCTACACTGTGTCTCTGTATCAGTTTGAGTAGCACGTGAACTCACTGGTTGCTTTTTCACTGTTAGAGGCACTGACTTGACCTCTGTAGATTTTGGGGCTGCACTACTTGCAGATGGCTTAGGCTTGGCTGATATTTCAGGACTGGCAGTTGTTGGTCTCCATTTCCTAACATTTAGGGCGTACCAGCCTTTTTCACCTCAGTGACGGGTGTTGGTTACAAGATCCCCTGGGTACAGATCCCTCTCTGGGTGCCCCTCCAGGAGGTGAGATCCAACGTCACATCTGGTGACAAAAACCTCTGCCAATAGTCCAGGCTCTTTAAGAAAGCCCCAACCCTTTTTAAGGTGGAAAGTTGTTATGATGCCCTCTCTCCTCTGTCTGAACATTTAGATTTACAGGCCTGTGCTTTGGCCCACAGATTGTGCTCTTCTATAGCCCTACACTGGGCTTCACTCTCCTCCTCTTTCTTTTTCCACTTTAGTTCCAGATGCTGGCCATACTCCTCCCAGCTGAGGACTTCTATATGGGACCCCACTGGTTGGGCCTCCCCAGGGAACCCGATGAGTTCAGCTCCCGGATTGTCCCATTGAAAAACTACCCCCTCTATGCTCACCTCCAGTGGTGTACCTATGGGCATCAGGGGGCGCTTATGTGCCTCTCCATCCTGGATTCCTGGTCCCAGCGAACACTGTAATGGCCCCAAACAGGTCAGGGGGCTGATGGTGCTGGGAACAAGGCCCACCAGTGTCTCCTCGGTCTGCAGAGTGGCAGAGTTGGTGGCTGCTGTAAGATCAGTCACTGGAGTGGGGTCAGTAGCTGGGGCAGGAGTAGTCGCTGGAGCTGGTCACCGGGGCAGGGTCATTCTCCATACCTGCTTCTGATGTGATCCCTCCGGTGTCGTGCTGCTCTGCTGCTGAAGCTATAGTCGCTAGTTGCTGGATGGGCCGTGGCTCCTCCAGCGCGGTCTTCTTGCACAGGGCCACCTTACATCTTTACACTGCGGTCAGCTGCATTGTCAGGAGCTGACGGTTCAGCTCCTCCACCTGCACTCCCAGGAAGTCTGGATCCTCAAGTGGTAGTAGGTCCAGGTCTTCCTCCCATTGTCTGGAATGGTCCTCGGCTGCCTCTCCACCCTCCGGGCTGCTACCAGTCACTATCTTTTTCTCCTGGTCCGTGGCTGTACTCACAAGCTGTTCCTGCTATGTTCTCTGGGGGTGGGGCTTCTTCTTCCTCTGATTCCCACCATAACAGATTAGGAGGTGGACCTCCCGGGTCAATGGACATGTCCTCATTGTATAGTAACACTTGAAGGGGGCATTCCTGGTTTTTGCGCCATTCCTCCAGGTGCCGCTGATGATCACATGCCCCTCTCCTCCTGCACACCACATAGTGCTGTAATGGGAGCAGTTTTGGCGGTTATTTATTAATATAAAGCGTGTGCACCGTGTGATGCAGTTATGGCGATGTTTCAAAAGCTCATAAAAGTCTCTGGCACACAATTTATTAAAGTCTCTCTTTTAACCACAGTCTCTTAGGCGCACAAGACCCTATTCAAAGGGTCGGTCCATCCTGTTCACAACAAAGAGCGTGTGCACTACTGTTAAGAGGTGCACAGGTAGGTTCCCACACCATACAAATCAAAAGAAAAGAACCTTGCACTCAACTTAATGCTCGTGATTTTTTATTGTAGTACCCCAAAAAACGTTTCGGTCCGAAATCTGGACCTTCATCAGTTACGTACTTAGGATGAAAATAGGGTTAGAGAGGCACATATGCCTCAAGGCACAAATTTAGTCAGCGTCTGGTAGAAGCGCTGAGCAGGAGAAGTATGAGCTAGGACTGTGTCCCCAGAACGTGGAATTCTTGTGCCGACATCAGACGCGGTTTCCCCCGCTCATCTCACGCGTCTGATGTCGGCACAAGAATTCCACGTTCTGGGGACACAGTCCTAGCTCATACTTCTCCTGCTCAGCGCTTCTACCAGACGCTGACTAAATTTGTGCCTTGAGGCATATGTGCCTCTCTAACCCTATTTTCATCCTAAGTACGTAACTGATGAAGGTCCAGATTTCGGACCGAAACGTTTTTTGGGGTACTACAATAAAAAATCACGAGCATTAAGTTGAGTGCAAGGTTCTTTTCTTTTGGTCCATCCTGTTCGAGATGCCAAAATGAGACGCCCACCTGTGCTTCACTCTCCTGCACGATCACTACAAATCTGTCAATCTTTCTGTGTTGTCTCTGTCCTTCAGGAGCTGCAGCACTTTTTGTGGCTGCACGGCCAATCTGCTTCCTTCCCCTCTGTCTCTCTGTCAGGAACTAACTGACTTTCCCTCCAGACCAGAATATATATATAGGGAGCCACCCACAAGCTGGATCAGAGCTCCCCCTTCTGGCCTGGACTGTGACCATGTTGTTTACATGTGGTTACCTGATAAAGAAGATCCTCGCTTGCTTCCAAGCGTGACATCACTCTCCCCGTGAGGAAAGCAATGGCACTGTAACAACCAGGACCCTGGGGTGTTACACTTGTAGTTGCAGGGAGTGGAAAAAACCCCAATGACAACTCCATGACATAACTGTTCATCCTTAGTTGGGAACCCCTTCTCAACCATGACATATACTGTAGGTAAGTCGAATGTTGTGAAGGGATTAATACAGTGCCACAAGATATTACTCTACAGGTGCAATATTTCAGACCTGTACAATTTAACAATCATTTGCATATATACAGTATAATATGCTTGTGCCCATGAGTGAATAGAAATATATAAAAGAATCTGCAACTCAATGCAGGTGTCATGGGTGAGAAGCCGTTTAAATGACAGCAAATGGCCTAAGCGAATTAAAGAGAGTGACACATTGCTCAACCACCTCAAATTACATGGTATAAATCACATTTTTATTAGAATGTCCTTTGGCAGTTTCAGTTTTATAGACTTAAGTTTGTCATTAGCAGTGTACATGTTTCCAAAGGCACTGAATTGACTTGTCAAGCCACTGACTAAAGGATATATAAGGAAGGAGCTGATCAATTTCAAAGTAGCATAGCCCAGACTGATGGAGAATACATTAGACTTCTTTTAATATCTATTTGGATTTTTAAGGACAGATTGACGTGGAAATATATTGTATATGGATTTTGTTTTTCTTGGTGTCTTACAGTTGGAAGGTGAGGCCAACAAACAAGCGTGATTTATTTAGACGCTAGGTATAATTATATTGACACGTTTCAGTAGCAGTATATAAAGAAAGCTAATTTACAGACTTTTAAATGGTATATTACACATTTTATGTATTGCATATATTTTTATTATTCTTATATAAATGCGAAACTTGTTGTCCACTGGAAGTACATATATGTCTATATATACAGTGTGTATATATATATATATATATATATATGTATACACAGTATATATATATACACTGCTCAAAAAAATAAAGGGAGCACTTAAACAACAGAATATAACTCCAAGGACATCAAATTTCTGTGAAATTAAACTGTCCTCTTATGAAGCAACACAGATTTACAATCAATTTCCCATGCTGTTGTGCAAATGGAATAGACAACAGATGGAAATTATTGGCAATTATCAAGACACTCTCAATAAAGGAGTTATTCTGCAAATGGGGACTACAGACCACATCTCAGTACCAATGCTTTCTGGCTGATGTTTTGGTCACTTTTGAATGTTGGTTGTGCTTTCACACTCATGGTAGCATGAGACGGACTCTACAACCAACACAAGTGGCTCAGGTAGTGCAGCTCATCCAGGATGGCACATTAATGCGAGCTGTGGCAAAAAGGTTTGCTGTGTCTGTCAGCTTGGTGTCCAGAGGTTGGAGGTGCTACCAGGAGACAGGCGAGTATACCAGGAGATGTAGAGGGGGCTGTAGGAAGGCTACAACCCAGCAGCAGGACTGCTATATCCGCCTTTGTGCAAGGAGGAACAGGAGGAGCACTGCCAGAGCCCTGCAAAATGACCTCCCGCAGGCCACAAATATGCATGTGTCTGCGCAAACGGTTAGAAACTGACTCCATGAGGATGGTCTGAGTGCTCCATGTCCACAAATGGGGGTTGTGCTCACAGCTCAACACTGTGCAGGACGCTTGGCATTTGCCACAGAACACCAGGATTGGCTAATTCACCACTGGCACCCTGTGTTCTTTACAGATGAAAGCAGGTTCACACTGAGCACATGTGACAGACGTGACAGTCTGGGGACGCCATGGAGAGCGATCTGCTGCCTGCAACATCCTTCAGCATGACCGTTTGGCAGTGGGTCAATAATGGTGTGGGGTGGCATTTCTTTGGAGGGTCGCACAGCCCTCCATGTGCTCTCCAGAGGTAGCCTGACTGCCATTAGTTACCGAGATGAGATCCTCAGAAACCTTGTGAGACCATATGCTGGTACGGTTGGCCCTGGGTTCCTCCTAATGCAGGACAATGCAAGACCTCTTGTGGCTGAAGTGTGTCAGCAGTTCCTGCAAGATGAAGGCATTGAAGCTATGGACTGGCCCACCCGTTCCCCAGACCTGAATCCGATTGAACATATCTGGGACATCATGTCTCGCACCATCCACCAACGTCACGTTGCACCACAGACTGTCCAGGAGTTGGCAGATGCTTTAGCCAAGGTCTGGGAGGAGATCCCTCAGGAGACCATCTGCCGCCTCATCAGGAGCATGCCCAGGCATTGTAGGGAGAGGCAACACACACTACTGAGCATCATTTCCTTGTCTTGAGGCATTTCCACTGAAGTTGGATCAGACTGTAACTTAATTTTTAATTTTGATTTTGAGCATCATTCCAACTCCATACCTCCGTGGGATATTAGTTGTGATTTACATTGATCATATTTAGGTTTTATTGCTCTCAACACATTCCATTATGTAATGAATAAAGATTTACAACTTGAACATTTAATTCAGTGATAACTAGGATGTGGGATTTTGGTGTTTCCTTTATTTTTTTTGAGCAGTGTATATATATATATATATATATATATATATATATATATATATACTGTATATATATATATATGTATATATATATATATATATATATATATATATATATATATACAGTGGGGCAAAAAAGTATTTAGTCAGTCAGCAATAGTGCAAGTTCCACCACTTAAAAAGATGAGAGGCGTCTGTAATTTACATCATAGGTAGACCTCAACTATGGGAGACAAACTGAGAAAAAAAAATCCAGAAAATCACATTGTCTGTTTTTTTATCATTTTATTTGCATATTATGGTGGAAAATAAGTATTTGGTCAGAAACAAACAATCAAGATTTCTGGCTCTCACAGACCTGTAACTTCTTCTTTAAGAGTCTCCTCTTTCCTCCACTCATTACCTGTAGTAATGGCACCTGTTTAAACTTGTTATCAGTATAAAAAGACACCTGTGCACACCCTCAAACAGTCTGACTCCTAACTCCACTATGGTGAAGACCAAAGAGCTGTCAAAGGACACCAGAAACAAAATTGTAGCCCTGCACCAGGCTGGGAAGACTGAATCTGCAATAGCCAACCAGCTTGGAGTGAAGAAATCAACAGTGGGAGCAATAATTAGAAAATGGAAGACATTCAAGACCACTGATAATCTCCCTCGATCTGGGGCTCCACGCAAAATCCCACCCCGTGGGGTCAGAATGATCACAAGAACGGTGAGCAAAAATCCCAGAACGCGGGGGGACCTAGTGAATGAACTGCAGAGAGCTGGGACCAATGTAACAAGGCCTACCATAAGTAACACACTACGCCACCATGGACTCAGATCCTGCAGTGCCAGACGTGTCCCACTGCTTAAGCCAGTACATGTCCGGGCCCGTCTGAAGTTTGCTAGAGAGCATTTGGATGATCCAGAGGAGTTTTGGGAGAATGTCCTATGGTCTGATGAAACCAAACTGGAACTGTTTGGTAGAAACACAACTTGTCGTGTTTGGAGGAAAAAGAATACTGAGTTGCATCCATCCAACACCATACCTACTGTAAAGCATGGTGGTGGAAACATCATGCTTTGGGGCTGTTTCTCTGCAAAGGGGCCAGGACGACTGATCCGGGTACATGAAAGAATGAATGGGGCCATGTATCGTGAGATTTTGAGTGCAAACCTCCTTCCATCAGCAAGGGCATTGAAGATGAAACGTGGCTGGGTCTTTCAACATGACAATGATCCAAAGCACACCGCCAGGGCAACGAAGGAGTGGCTTCGTAAGAAGCATTTCAAGGTCCTGGAGTGGCCTAGCCAGTCTCCAGATCTCAACCCTATAGAAAACCTTTGGAGGGAGTTGAAAGTCTGTGTTGCCAAGCGAAAAGCCAAAAACATCACTGCTCTAGAGGAGATCTGCATGGAGGAATGGGCCAACATACCAACAACAGTGTGTGGCAACCTTGTGAAGACTTACAGAAAACGTTTGACCTCTGTCATTGCCAACAAAGGATATATTACAAAGTATTGAGATGAAATTTTGTTTCTGACCAAATACTTATTTTCCACCATAATATGCAAATAAAATGATAAAAAAACAGACAATGTGATTTTCTGGATTTTTTTTTCTCAGTTTGTCTCCCATAGTTGAGGTCTACCTATGATGTAAATTACAGACGCCTCTCATCTTTTTAAGTGGTGGAACTTGCACTATTGCTGACTGACTAAATACTTTTTTGCCCCACTGTGTATATATATATATATATATATATATATATATATATATATATATATATATATATATATATATATATATATATATATAAAGTTTTTGGCAAAGCCAGCTCACCGCTTTGAAGAAACAGGAATACATCCACCTGTGGTTGCAGTTCGCACGGAATGCGAAAACTTTTTGTCTCTCCAGCAATCAGTCCAACGGTAGAGTAAAATATACCTTTTATTTATCCATTAAAAAGTTTCATGTTTCTTCAATAACAGTATTGCATACATTCAATCTCTTATGGTCCAGAGATTCGTGCCATGTAGGAATACATCAAAGAAAACCTAGCTAAGGCATTCATCCATAAGTCCTCTTCTCCTGCCAATATTGCTTATTTTTTGAGATGAGGCCCCTTCATCTCTACATTGATTATCGGGGCCTTAACAAAATCACTACCAAGAACAAGTACCCACTGCGACTGATCTCTGAAATATTTAAAAGAATCAGAGGGGCAAAGATTTTCATTAAATTGGATCTAAGAGGGGCTTATAACTTGATCCAGATCTGCAAGGGTGACAAATGGAATATGCTTTTTAATTCTCATGATGGTCACTATGAGTATCTCGTCATGCTCTTTGGTGTTTCAAGAGCTTGTTAATGCCGTCTTCTGGGATCTCCTCTATGTTACCATAATTGTATATCTGCATAATATCTTGATATTCTCGTCTGATCTACCTATTCACAGAAAACATGTCCGTCAAGTGTTCAGTGTCTTCGGGAAAACCATTTGCTTGCCAAATTGTCCAAATGTGTCTTTGAAAAAAACTCCTTGCCCCTCCTTGGTTACATTGTCTCCAACCAGGGTCTCGAGATGGATCCAGAGCAAATTTCTGCTATTCTCTCTTGACATCTTCCTCAAGATTTGGTGCGATCCAGGGCATCATGGGTTTGCCAACTTTTACAGGCAATTTATTCCCCACTTTTTGTCTCTCATGACACCCATTTCTGCCTTAACCGAAAAAGGAGCTAATGTAAAGTTCTGGTCTGAGTCAGTCATGTCAGCCTTCCAACACTTGAAAGAGGCCTTAACGATAGCACCGGTCCTGCACCATCCCGATCCTAGGAAGCAGTTCCTCCTGGAGGTTGATGTCTCCTCTATCTGTGCTGGAGCAGTCCTTCTGCAAACAACTTTTTCAGAGAATTATGTTTCCTCTGTCTTGTCCAAATGTGTACCCCGAACCCTAGTCTCTGACCCTCCAGTAAGCAGATGCAGTCCCAGAGATTGCCCTTGCCATAAAACCTAGGGTTTTATGGCTGGCCCAACCTATTCTCACCACCAGAGGCTTTAGTGAATACCCAGTACATACTTGGTCATGCCCATCTGGGATAAGCCATCGTGCAGTGGGTCCACACCCACCAGCGTTATATACAGACCTTGTCAGAGAGAGATATTATTTTTCAGAGACAGTTATACACACCTCCATATAACAAAAATCAAGTGAAAAAGTCGACAAGATCTCAAAATCTCAAGATTGTCATGTGACAATAGGTCCGATTTTTTTTCAAAATATGTTAAACACTTTTGGAGCCAGAAAAGAAAAAGTAGAAGAACAGTAACAGGATGAAAACAAAGGGGTAAAATAAAATGCCATATTATGCAAATTACACAAAGAAAATTGAAATTCTTTTAATTTGCTAGGTTCAGCAAGTTCTTAAAGATTCTTAAAAATGTAGCATTCATATACCTCGAGTCATCACAGAAAAAGAGGTAAAGAAATATAGTGCCATATTAAAATTAGAAATTCTAAAAAGTAATATCAACCTTTTAAAGGGCACATGACTTAGGATGACAAGACAAACTAGAAAGTATATTTTAAACCAATAAATACGGCCCCTTAAGGTGACGCTTCCCAAATACAAATACCGAAAAAGAGAAAAACACAAATGGAAGCACCGTCACAGTATTTAAAGACTGATAGATTTTATTAAAGGTCAATTGACACAAACATTATAAATAAATATATATATAAAAGAGTAATAGGATACCATCTTCTGGGGAGCAACATACAGTCTGAGACCACAGGTGCACGGCCCTATACAACAATCATTTACTTACTCAAAAAGACACTTGGGGTAAAAAGCAGTAAATATATATAGTTCCTATCAAAGGATGTCCAATTGGTTTGGCTACATATTAGTTCATGGTGGAGATTCACCCTTTATCATAGTATGCCTGGATCAATGTATGGAGGAACTATAGATTTATAAGGTAAAGTGCCAAGTGCTTTAAAGAGCTCACTGTTGTTGCTGCCAATAATCTATCTGGAGTCATAGTGGCAGTGAGAAATAAGAGGCTGGTGAAAGCATCAAACCCACTATCTAGCTTGTAATACCGGCATGAATAATGAAAGTTATCCCTTCCGCTTTCCGAGCACCAGGAACCACCAAACACGTAACTAATCGGTAGGTATATTCTATGACGCCGCTGACTCCGCCCCTCGTCTTGACGCGTCAGACGAGGAAGTGGAACAGCGGCGTGTGACGCCGACCCGGGCGTGCGCTGTGGGGCTGTACGGCGATGAGAGCGCCATTACAAACAACGCTACCACCAATTAAAGACAGGGCTATAAAAAGCCCTTACAATGGCCACTATCCACATACTCCCCCGGAAGAAGCAAGACGCGAAACGCGCGTTGGGGCTGTGTTGTGAATTTACTTTTTGCTCCCTCTAGTGGTTACTAGTTTTTTGACTCTGGTTTTTCTGTCATTCCTTTTATCCGCACCTGGGTCGTTAGTTAAGGGTGTTGCTATTTAAGCTCCCTGGACCTTCAGTTCAATGCCTGGCAATGTAGTTATCAGAGCTAGTCTGCTGTGCTCTTGTCTACTGATCCTGGTTCCAGTTATATCAGCTAAGTCCGCTTTTTGCTTTTTGCTATTTTGTTTTGGTTTTGTATTTTTGTCCAGCTTGTTCCAAATATATATCCTGACCTTTGCTGGAAGCTCTAGGGGGCTGGTGTTCTCCCCCCGGACCGTTAGACGGTTCGGGGGTTCTTGAATTTCCAGTGTGGATTTTGATAGGGTTTTTGTTGACCATATAAGTTACCTTTCTTTATTCTGCTATCAGTTAGCGGGCCTCTCTGTGCTAAACCTGGTTCATTTCTGTGTTTGTCATTTCCTCTTACCTCACCGTTATTATTTGTGGGGGGCTTCTATCCAGCTTTGGGGTCCCCTTCTCTGGAGGCAAGAAAGGTCTTTTGTTTTCCTCTACTAGGGGTAGCTAGATTCTCCGGCTGGAGCGTGTCATCTAGAATCAACGTAGGAATGATCCCCGGCTACTTCTAGTGTTGGCGTTAGGAGTAGATATATGGTCAACCCAGCTACCACTGCCCTATGAGCTGGATTTTTGTATTCTGCAGACTTCCACGTTCCTCTGAGACCCTCGCCATTGGGGTCATAACAGTTTGCCAGGCCAGTTTTAAATGTTTAATGCATTGCAGAAGAGGGATTATAAGAAAGAAGATTCTGAGTTTTTTTTTTTTTTTCTTCTTCCCCTTTACCTCAGAGTGGCTATGCTTGCTGCAGACATGAATGTCCAGACCTTGATTACAAGTGTGGACCAGCTGGCTACTCGTGTGCAGGGCATACAAGACTATGTTATCAGTAATCCTAGGTCAGAACCTAAAATACCGATTCCTGAACTGTTTTCCGGAGACAGGTTTAAGTTTAGGAATTTTGTGAATAATTGTAAATTGTTTTTGTCCCTGAGACCCTGTTCATCTGGAGACTCTGCTCAGCAAGTAACAATTGTTATTTCGTTCTTACGGGGCGACCCTCAGGATTGGGCTTTTTCGCTGGCGCCAGGAGATCCGGCATTGGCTGATATTAATGCGTTTTTTCTGGCGCTCGGTTTACTTTATGAGGAACCCAATCTTGAGATTCAGGCAGAAAAGGCCTTGCTGGCTATGTCTCAGGGGCAGGACGAGGCTGAAGTGTACTGCCAAAAATTTCGGAAATGGTCCGTGCTGACACATTGGAACGAGTGTGCACTGGCCGCTAATTTTAGAAATGGCCTTTCTGAAGCCATTAAGAATGTTATGGTGGGTTTTCCCATTCCCACAGGTCTGAATGATACTATGGCACTGGCTATTCAAATTGACCGGCGGTTGCGGGAGCGCAAAACCGCAAATTCCCTCATGGTGTTGTCTGAACAGACACCTAATTCGGTGCAATGTGATAGAAAAATCGCAAATTCCCTCATGGTGTTGTCTGGACAGACACCTGATTTAATGCAATGTGATAGAATCCTGACTAGAAATGAGCGGAAAATTCATAGACGCCGGAATGGCTTGTGCTACTACTGTGGTGATTCTACACATATTATCTCAGCATGCTCTAAACGTATAGCTAAGGTTGTTAGTCCTGTCACCGTTGGTAATTTGCAACCTAAATTTATTCTGTCTGTAACTTTGATTTGCTCACTGTCGTCTTTTCCTGTCATGGCGTTTGTAGATTCAGGTGCTGCCCTGAGTCTTATGGATCTGTCATTTGCTAAGCACTGTGGTTTTACTCTTGAACCATTAGAAAATCCTATTCCTCTTAGGGGTATTGATGCTACGCCATTGGCAGCAAATAAACCGCAGTATTGGACACAGGTTACCATGTGCATGACTCCTGAACACCGCGAGGTGATACGTTTCCTGGTTTTACATAAAATGCATGATTTGGTTGTTTTAGGGCTGCCATGGTTACAGACCCATAATCCAGTCCTGGACTGGAAGGCTATGTCAGTCTCAAGTTGGGGCTGTCGTGGTATTCATGGGGATTCCCTGCCTGTGTCTATTGCTTCTTCTACGCCTTCGGAAGTTCCGGAGTATTTGTCTGATTATCAGGATGTCTTCAGTGAGTCTGAGTCCAGTGCACTGCCTCCTCATAGGGACTGTGACTGTGCTATAGATTTGATCCCAGGCAGTAAATTTCCTAAGGGAAGACTGTTTAATCTGTCGGTACCTGAACATACCGCTATGCGTTCATATATCAAGGAGTCTCTAGAGAAAGGACATATTCGTCCGTCTTCTTCCCCTCTTGGTGCGGGATTCTTTTTTGTGGCAAAAAAGGACGGATCTTTGAGACCTTGTATTGATTATCGGCTTTTAAATAAGATCACTGTCAAATTTCAGTATCCTTTACCGCTGTTGTCTGACTTGTTTGCCCGGATTAAAGGTGCCAAGTGGTTCACCAAGATAGATCTTCGTGGTGCGTACAACCTTGTGCGCATTAAGCAAGGTGATGAATGGAAAACCGCATTCAATACGCCCGAAGGTCATTTTGAGTACTTGGTGATGCCTTTTGGGCTCTCCAATGCGCCTTCAGTTTTTCAGTCCTTTATGCATGACATTTTCCGAAAGTATCTGGATAAATTTTTGATTGTTTATCTGGATGATATTTTGGTTTTTTCTGATAATTGGGATTCGCATGTGGAGCAGGTCAGGTTGGTCTTTAAAATTTTGCGTGAAAATTCTTTGTTTGTCAAGGGCTCAAAGTGTCTCTTTGGTGTACAGAAGGTTCCCTTTTTGGGGTTCATTTTTTCCCCTTCTGCTGTGGAGATGGACCCAGTCAAGGTCCGAGCTATTCTTGATTGGACTCAGCCCTCGTCAGTTAAGAGTCTACAGAAGTTCTTGGGTTTCGCTAACTTCTACCGTCGTTTTATCGCTAATTTTTCTAGCATTGTGAAACCTTTGACGGATATGACCAAGAAGGGCTCCGATGTAGCTAACTGGGCTCCTGCTGCCGTGGAGGCTTTCCAGGAGTTGAAACGCCGGTTTACTTCGGCGCCTGTTTTGTGCCAGCCCGATGTCTCACTTCCCTTTCAGGTTGAGGTGGATGCTTCAGAGATTGGAGCAGGGGCCGTTTTGTCGCAGAGAGGCCCTGGTTGCTCTGTTATGAAACCTTGTGCCTTTTTCTCTAGGAAGTTTTCGCCTGCCGAGCGAAATTATGATGTGGGCAATCGGGAGTTGTTGGCCATGAAATGGGCATTTGAGGAGTGGCGTCATTGGCTCGAGGGTGCTAAGCATCGTGTGGTGGTCTTGACTGATCACAAAAATCTGATGTATCTCGAGTCTGCTAAACGCCTTAATCCGAGACAGGCTCGCTGGTCATTGTTTTTCTCCCGCTTTGATTTTGTTGTCTCGTATTTACCAGGTTCAAAGAATGTGAAGGCCGATGCTCTTTCTAGGAGCTTTGTGCCTGATGCTCCTGGAGTCGCTGATCCTGTTGGTATTCTTAAAGATGGAGTTATCTTGTCAGCTATTTCTCCGGATCTGCGACGTGTGTTGCAGAGATTTCAGGCTGATAGGCCTGAGTCTTGTCTACCTGACAGACTGTTTGTCCCGGATAAGTGGACCAGCAGAGTCATTTCCGAGGTTCATTCCTCGGTGTTGGCAGGTCACCCGGGAATTTTTGGCACCAGAGATCTGGTGGCCAGGTCCTTTTGGTGGCCTTCCTTGTCAAGGGATGTGCGGTCATTTGTGCAGTCCTGTGGGACTTGTGCTCGAGCTAAGCCTTGCTGTTCTCGTGCCAGCGGTTTGCTCTTGCCCTTGCCTGTCCCGAAGAGACCTTGGACACATATCTCCATGGATTTCATTTCTGATCTTCCGCTATCCCAGGGCATGTCCGTTATCTGGGTGATATGTGATCGCTTCTCAAAGATGGTCCATTTGGTTCCTTTGCCTAAGCTGCCTTCCTCTTCCGATCTGGTTCCTGTGTTTTTCCAGAACGTGGTTCGTTTGCACGGCATCCCTGAGAATATTGTGTCAGACAGAGGATCCCAGTTCGTTTCCAGATTCTGGCGATCCTTTTGTAGTAGGATGGGCATTGATTTGTCGTTTTCGTCTGCTTTCCATCCTCAGACTAATGGACAGACGGAGCGAACCAATCAGACTTTGGAGGCTTATTTGAGGTGTTTTGTCTCTGCTGATCAGGACGATTGGGTGACATTCTTGCCGTTGGCTGAGTTTGCCCTTAATAATCGGGCTAGTTCCGCCACCTTGGTTTCGCCTTTTTTCTGCAACTCTGGTTTCCATCCTCGGTTTTCTTCGGGTCATGTGGAGCCTTCTGACTGTCCTGGGGTGGATTCTGTGGTGGATAGGTTGCAGCGGATCTGGAATCATGTGGTGGACAACTTGAAGTTGTCACAGGAGAGGGCTCAGCGCTTTGCCAACCGCCGCCGCGGTGTGGGTCCCCGACTACGCGTTGGGGATTTGGTATGGCTTTCTTCCCGCTTTGTTCCTATGAAGGTCTCCTCTCCCAAATTTAAACCTCGTTTTATTGGGCCTTACAAGATATTGGAAATCCTTAATCCTGTATCTTTTCGTCTGGATCTTCCTGTGTCGTTTGCTATTCACAATGTATTTCATAGGTCCTTGTTGCGGCGGTACATTGTGCCTATAGTTCCTTCTGCTGAGCCTCCTGCTCCGGTGTTGGTTGAGGGCGAGTTGGAGTACGTGGTGGAGAAGATCTTGGATTCTCGCCTCTCCAGGCGGAGGCTTCAGTACCTGGTCAAGTGGAAGGGCTATGGTCAGGAGGATAATTCCTGGGTGGTCGCCTCTGATGTTCATGCGGCCGATTTAGTTCGTGCCTTTCATGCCGCTCATCCTGATCGCCCTGGTGGTCGTGGTGAGGGTTCGGTGACCCCTCACTAAGGGGGGGGGTACTGTTGTGAATTTACTTTTTGCTCCCTCTAGTGGTTACTAGTTTTTTGACTCTGGTTTTTCTGTCATTCCTTTTATCCGCACCTGGGTCGTTAGTTAAGGGTGTTGCTATTTAAGCTCCCTGGACCTTCAGTTCAATGCCTGGCAACGTAGTTATCAGAGCTAGTCTGCTGTGCTCTTGTCTACTGATCCTGGTTCCAGTTATATCAGCTAAGTCCGCTTTTTGCTTTTTGCTATTTTGTTTTGGTTTTGTATTTTTGTCCAGCTTGTTCCAAATATATATCCTGACCTTTGCTGGAAGCTCTAGGGGGCTGGTGTTCTCCCCCCGGACCGTTAGACGGTTCGGGGGTTCTTGAATTTCCAGTGTGGATTTTGATAGGGTTTTTGTTGACCATATAAGTTACCTTTCTTTATTCTGCTATCAGTTAGCGGGCCTCTCTGTGCTAAACCTGGTTCATTTCTGTGTTTGTCATTTCCTCTTACCTCACCGTTATTATTTGTGGGGGGCTTCTATCCAGCTTTGGGGTCCCCTTCTCTGGAGGCAAGAAAGGTCTTTTGTTTTCCTCTACTAGGGGTAGCTAGATTCTCCGGCTGGAGCGTGTCATCTAGAATCAACGTAGGAATGATCCCCGGCTACTTCTAGTGTTGGCGTTAGGAGTAGATATATGGTCAACCCAGCTACCACTGCCCTATGAGCTGGATTTTTGTATTCTGCAGACTTCCACGTTCCTCTGAGACCCTCGCCATTGGGGTCATAACAGGGCTGTCAGGACTACACGTGCAGGTTACGTATAACTTTCATTATTCATGCCGGTATTACAAGCTAGATAGTGGGTTTGATGCTTTCACCAGCCTCTTATTTCTCACTGCCACTATGACTCCAGATAGATTATTGGCAGCAACAACAGTGAGCTCTTTAAAGCACTTGGCACTTTACCTTATAAATCTATAGTTCCTCCATACATTGATCCAGGCATACTATGATAAAGGGTGAATCTCCACCATGAACTAATATGTAGCCAAACCAATTGGACATCCTTTGATAGGAACTATATATATTTACTGCTTTTTACCCCAAGTGTCTTTTTGAGTAAGTAAATGATTGTTGTATAGGGCCGTGCACCTGTGGTCTCAGACTGTATGTTGCTCCCCAGAAGATGGTATCCTATTACT